>NC_059102.1:322870230-323185508 GCF_020740685.1 Jaculus jaculus
CCAGAGCTCAGCTTTTAAAGGGACAGGAGCCTCTGCTCTCCCCAGCAACAACACCTGCCCATGTCCTCCTTTCGCTGCTCTCCTTTGGCCTAACTTTCCTCATCTCCGTGCAGCACTTTAGCCTGCTCCTTGCCCATTGGAATACTTCTCTCATCTCCTTGCTCTTCGTCTGTCCCCTTCTGCCTCTTCTGGTGCCTTGCCAACTGGAATCCTCTCAATTGCCTTTTTGTATGTATATTTTTCATCTCATTGTCAGAGTTGCCTCATCTTGACAAGGAGGGAGGGAGGGATGGAAAGAAGGCAGTTGTACCAACCAAGAGGGTCTCCCTGCTTCCTCCTAGAGTCACCTCCTCCCTACAGCCTTACGTATTATCTCTCTCCTTGGAAACCCATGGCAGCTTTGACTTGACTCTGCCTTCCATTTTCCTCATCCTTGTGCTTGCTGAGAACAGAGGCCTCTGGTACTCACCTCCGGTCTCCACGGTGCCAGCCTTGCATCTGCACATCAGTGCAGTATGCTTGTGTGTGAAGTCCAGTGGGATGCATGCTGCACTGGAAACCCTGACCTACCCTGTCATCTAGTGTGGCTAGATTCCAGAAAGAGCAGGACCACTTCTGAAGGTCAGTCCTGTCTACCTGACTGGATTGAGAGACATCTGGGAGATTAGTGAAGCGTGCCTCTGCTCTGGATGTGTCTCTGAGGTTGTTTTGGTTTTTTTCGTTGGTGTTGTTTTCCTGAACTGATTAGATCATTAGGGTCCTGATCTAATGGATTGTTTAATCCATTGATGGATTCAAAACTTGGCTTGCTGGGCGTGGTGGTGCATGTCTTTAATCCCAGCACTTGGGAGGCAGAGGTAGGAGGATCGCCGTGAGTTCGAGGTCAGCCTGAGACTGCAGAGTGGATTCTGGGCCAGCTTGGGCTAGAGGGAGACCCTACGTCAAAAATCCTAAAAAAAAAACAGCAACAACAACAACAAAAAAAAAACACACAAGGGGCCTCATTGAAAGAAGTAAGTGCCTGGGGGACATGGCTTTGAAGACGATCACGGCCCTGGCCTCTTCCTGTTATTCTTCTGTGCTTCCTACTGCCAAGAAGGGAGTCAGACTCCCCTGTCACACTCCCACTATGATGATGATGGTCAGCCTCAGGCCAACAGCTATGCGATTCAGGGGCCAAGAACTGGCATCTGTGAAACTATGAGCCAAAATTAATTCTTCCTCCTTTACACCTTTGGTCTCATGTATCCAGTACACACTCAGTCAATTTTGGCACCAGCAGGTGGTATGGGTTAGCCACAGTACCTGGAATTAGTCAGTACATTGAGAAAGCTAATTAAAGAAGGGAATCATATGAAAAGATACCTTTTTGCTGGGCATGGTAGCGCACGCCTTTAATCCCAGCACTCGGGAGGCAGAGGTAGGAGGATCACCATGAGTTCAAGGCCACTCTGAGACTACAGGCTAGAGTGAGACCGTACCTTGAAAAAAGAAAGAAAAGAAAAGAAAAAGTAAAAAAGTTACCTTTGAGCATAAGCATTTTAACTTAAATATGTGTTGATTCATTAATCTTATGTAATTGTAACTTTCTCTTTCAAGCAAATTTTCAACTTAGTTTCATAAACCATGCTCCTATGAGTAGTCCAGTTTCTGCTTGAATTTCTTCAAAGAGATTCAAGAATTTACAACGTTATAGTGCAGCCAACTGGAATCAGACTTTCTCTAGATTCTTATCACTTTCAACTCTTAATTTCTCATGTGCCCTTAATTCAACATCTTTTTCAAATCAGTCTATCACATCTTTCCAAAGCACTGAATTTAATTTTCCTATGAAGAGTAACTCCCTTTACAAAATAATATTTTATTGGTGTATGTGCATTTATGTTTTTATTTATAATAACTACTTATTTTGTGTATAATAAGTACAAGCGGCATGAATAGATTTAGAAAGAAATACGGGGCTGGAGAGATGGCTTAGCAATTAAAGGTGTTTGCCTACAAAGCCAAAGGATCCCAGTTCGATCCTCCAGGACCACATAAGCCAGATGCACAAGGTGGCGGCGCGTGCATCTGGAGTTTGTTTGCAGTGGCTGAGAGCCCTGGCGCGCCCATTCTCTCTCTATCATCTGCCTCTTTCTCTCTCTGTCTGTCGCTCTCAAATAAATAAATAAATAAGTTTCTACTTAAAATAAAAAGAAATACAGCTGACCTATTGATAAATGGATGGCTTATTTTCTGGTGCGGAAGTGCTTAGGCCATTAACCACAAGCCTTGACCTTGCTGTGGGTGTCAGGCAACATCTTCCATGGGTGACCAAGGGACTGGCTAACCCAGCCAGCCAGGAGGGGAGACAGTAGGTGCCAGGTTTTGCAGCACATTGGAGTAACCTGGAAAGCTTTTCAGTGAAGCCCAGCGCCTGTGAGGCACTCCAGCCCAATTAAACCAGAAACCCTCAGAGTAGGAGCCAGGCAGCAGCATTTCTTTGATGGTCCCAAGTGATTCCAGGGCGCTGCCCAGCTTGGGAGGTGCGTTGAGGCAAAGTGTGCTACAAGAATTCTGCCTGCTTTGTACTGTGCTTTGGATTCCATCTTAGACTCACCTTTGATTTTTGATGTGCTCTTGGGGGATTTATTTAGCATTTGTGAACCTCAGTTTTCTCACCTATAATTTGAGGCTGATTCATGCATTCCAAAGACTGTTGTTGGCTTTAAGTGACATTAGGAGAGTTCAGCAGATATTTTAGTAGACAAAGTTTAGTATAATACTTTCTAGGGGGAGAGTAAGGCATGTGGGTAATTTGGTTTGGTCCAAGTCTAGACTTAAACTGTAAGTAAAGAATTGCTCAAGGCGGACTGAATTATGGCCCTTTAACTTTTGTGGTCTTGACCTCAGAAAGCTGAAAAAAAAAATCAATAAGGAACCTGCTTCCTACCTGCTAATTGCACCCCCCCCCCAATGTCACAGAGTGTCCTTCTCTATAGCCACTTGTAACGGTGTAGATTTGTGATGATAACAAATGGCCTGTCCTCACTGACTTTGCACCATTCTAGAACAGGTACCATACTGTGTGTGAAATTCAAGATTTGTGGTTTTTGTTTTTTTTTCAGTTTTTCGAGGTAGGGTCTCACACTAGTCCAGGCTGGCTGACCTGGAACTCACTATGTAGTTTCAGGGTGGCCTCGAACTCACTGTGATCCACCTACCTCTGCCTCCCAAGTGCAGGGATTAAAGCTGTGCGCCACCACGCCTGTTGACTACCAAAACGCCAGTAGGTACAGAGCAGAGAGTAAATTTTCCATTGTGCAAGGATGCCTCTCACTCTGAGTCATGTGGGTGTAATTACAGGTATTTTATAATACTCTTCAGCACAGTCTAAACTGTGCCTTTTGTACCCTGTGTTCTGTTTTATTACGTGTACATTACACATTTTATTCCATTACACCAAATGCATTATTAGAGTCTGGAAATCCAAATTGGTCTCTGTCTTTGCCCTTTCATCTAAGGTGTATGTGGAACACCTAAGATTCTCCTGCGTGTATAATTAGGCTGCATAACAAATGATATTCTGTTTAAAAATAACTATTTCCCTAACACGTTGCTGTGACCTTATCTTGCATGATCTGAAATGGGATAGAAATAACATACCTTGCGCTTTTTCTTTTTGAGGCAAGCCCAACGGACTGCCTTTTTTATGAGAGAAAGTGTGAGAGAGAATTGATGCACCAGTGCCTACAGCCACTGCAATCAAACTCCAGATGCATGTGCCCCCTTGTGCACTTGTATGACCTTGCACACTTGCATTGCTGTGTGTCTGGCTTACGTAGGACCTGGGGACTTGAACATGAGTCCTTAGGCTTTGCAGGCAAACACCTTAACTGCTACGCTGTCTCTCCAGCCCATATCTTGTGCTGGGGTAGTTGAGGAAAAGCAAAAGTAACTTCATGGTTGTGGAGAGTTCTTGGCCCTGGGCTGGAGGAACTGGAGGCCCTGAGAGGAGTGCTTTGCTTCCTGTCAGCCTTCACTACCAGTACTACTCCTGGGAACCGAGGGAGAGATGAGATAGAAGAGGTGAAGGGCTAAGACGTGGTTCCCCAAATTCACATCATACAGGAAAGCTGTGGCTCACCCCGCACTGTCAGCATGGTCACCGGGCCCTTCATGCGGGCACATACCTACATGTGCACGTCCAGATGCTGCCTGCCCCTCACATGCAGCCCCCGACACCCAGAGCTCACTCCAGAGAGCTGCCTTTATGGAAACCTTGCAGCTCCAGAAGTTTCCATATCGGCCTTTGCTTATTCCTCTACACACTAAGGAACAGCAGAGGGAGGAGCCACATTTCTAGAAGCAGCAAGTATGATGGAATGAATGGGACCACCTTGGAGAGAGAGTCCTGGAAGCTTGGGGAGGGAAAAGAGATAGCCATAGAGGCCAGTGCCATGCCAAGGGCCAAACTACATGGGGAAAGTCAAGTCTAGGACCAAAAAGGCCACCTTTCAGCTTCCGCTGGCTCAGAAGCCAATGAGGCCACATGGGAGGCAGAGGTAGGTGTACCGCTGTGAGTTTGAAGCCACCCTGAGACTACATCATGAATCCCAAGTCAGCCTGGGCTAGAGTGAGACCCTACCTTAAAACAACAACAACAAAAAGAATATCCCCATATGAGAGTTCCAGTTCTTCCACATCCATACCAGCATGTGGTGCCACTGGTCTTTTAAATGGTTTAAATGTTTAAATTTTTTATTTAATATATGTATAGCAGTATCTCACTGATTGTAATTTGCATTTCTCTAATGACCAGTGAGATTAACGATCTTTCCATTTTCCCATTTGTCATCTACACCTCTCTGTGACATGTGTTCGCATCCTTAGCCATTCTTTTTTGTTTGTTTGTTTGTTTTTATTTATTTATTTGAGAGAAATGCGTGTGTCCCCTTGTACATCTGGCTTACATGAGTCCTGGGGAATCGAGCTTCAAATGGGAATCCTTAGGCTTCACAGGCAGGCGCTTAACCACTAAGCCATCTCTCTAGCCCCCTTAATCATTTTTTAAGTTGTTTTTTTTCTCATGAATTCTGCGTACCAGCCCTTCCATTTGGCATTTTATTAACTCTCCACAAAGTATCTTTTTTAAAGTGTTGTTTATTTATTTAAGAGAGAGAAAGAAATAAAAAGGCAGATATATAGAGGGAATGGGTGCACCAAGATCTCTAGCTGCTACAAATGAATTCCAGATGCATTACCACCTTGTGTATCTGGCTTACATGGGTCCTAGGAAATTAAACCTGGGTCCTTTGGCTTTGCAGGCAAGCACCTTAACCACTAAGTCATCTCTCCAGCCCTCAAACTATCTTTTGTAGAGCAAAAATACTCATTTTAGATGGTCTATTAGATGTGTTTTTATAGGTTGTGTTTTTGGTATTGTAGCTGAGAAAACTTACCCTAATACAGTGTCAAAGGTTTCTTATAATTTTTTCTTCTAGAAGTTGAGTTTTGTATCGTTACAATGTTTGGACTAAAGTTGCTTTTATTATTTGGGTTGTTTTGGCTTTGTTTTATAGATATTTTTGTATATGAATGTCTAATGGTTCAGGTACTATTTGTTAAAAATAAACTATCTTGGGCTGGAGAGATGCCTTAGCAGTTAAAGTGCTTGCCTGCAAAGCCAAAGGACCAAGGTTTGATTCCCCAGGACCCATGTAAGCAGGATATACAAGGTAGCACATTTGTGTGGAGTTTGTTTGCGGTGGCTGAAGACCCTGGTGTGCCCATTCTCTGTCTCTCTGCCTCTTTCTCTGTCTCATTCTCAAATAAATAGATAAAAATATTTAAAAAGTGACATTTGTCGCAGAAAATAAATAAACAAACAAATACACTATCCTTTCTTCACTAAATTGGCTTTATCAACAGTTGCTGCTGGCATGGTGGTACACGTCTTGAGAGCATTTGAGAGGCTGAGGTAGGAGGATCACTGTGAGTTTGAGGCCAGCCTGAGATGACATAGTCTAGGTCAGCTTGGGCTGCAGTGAGACCCTACCTTAAAAAAAGAAAGAAAAAATCCAAAAACTTAGTTGTTCATATCAGTTTCCATTTGGGAAGTCTGTTCCTTTCCTCTGGTCTATTTGTCTGCTTTTATATTAATACTGTGTCAATCTTGATGATGGTAGATTTTAATAATCATTATTGTGGCTACTCTAGGAGCTTGCATTTCCATGTAAATTTTAGGATTACTTTTTAAATGATTTCTTGGAAGCAGTGCCTAACAATAATAAAACTTGGGATTCTGACTGGGATCCCATGGAATCTATAGATTAATATAAAGAGTACTGACTCCTTAGCAGAGTGGCTCTGACCTAAGGGCACAAAAGTCTCTAAATATTTCAGATCTTCATTACTTCCCATCAGCAATGTTTCATAGTTTTTAATGCAAAGATCTTTCTTGGGAGGTGGAAGATTCATCCAAATACTTCATGTTTTCAAGCTTAATTAAAGTTTCAACTTCTAATGAATTATTACAGCTATTTGGAAATACAAGAGATTTCTGTCTCTTGATCTTATATTCTGCAAGCTTGCTAAGATCACTAGGTAATCAAGAAGCTCCTTCTACTCATATAGTTTGATTTTATCCTTTACAATGTGGATTTTTTTTTTTCTTGTCTTATTACACAGGTAGGGTTTCAAGTCCAAAGTTGAATAATAGTGACAAAAATGGATCCCTTGTCTTGCTCCTGATTAGAGAGAGGGGAAAGGAATTTAGTCTTTTACTGATCAATATGTCTTTAGGTGCAGTCTTTTTTGTAGAGACCTTTTGTCAAAAAGAATGTTACCTTTGTTTATGTACTACTGAGAAATTTTTTTCATCAAGAATAAATTTTGGATTTTGGTAAATGATTTTTCTGCATACATTGAGGAAATCACATATTTTTGTTTATTTAACGTATCAATTTTCTGTTAACTAGCCTTATATTTTGGGATAAGGCCCACTGACTCATAGTGTTGCTAAATAAGGTCTTCTTTCTTTCTTTCTTTCTTTCTTTCTTTCTTTCTTTCTTTCTTTCTTTCTTTCTTTCTTTCTTTCTTTCCAAGGTAGGGTCTCACTCTGGTCCAGGCTGACCTGGAATTAACTATGTAATCTCAAGGTGGCCTTGAACTCACAGCAATCCTCTTACACCTGCCTCCTGAGGGATGGGGTTAAAGGTATGCTCCACCATGCCTGGCTTAAATACAGTTTTCTAATGTAGCTCTCTAAAGCTTTATTTAGATATTTTATGTCAGTATTCATGTGGGATATTGATATTTGGTTTTCTGTTCTTAAAATGTCTTCATGTACTTTTCATATGAGGGTAGTCCTGGTCTCTCCTGTTTGCTCTTAGGTGCAATGATCTCATTTCACCTTTCAATATTTGGTAGAGTTGGTCAGCACAGTCATCTTGGCCTAGAGATTCCCTTTGTGGGCAGGTTGTACCACAGGCTTGATACAGTATTTATCTATTACCACTTGAGGAAGCTTTGGTATGACATGCGTTTTGGTACCATATGCATTTAAGAAAAGTACCTATTTTTCTAAGTTGCATGATTTCTGGTGGAATGTTTTACTGCTGTTTTGCTAGCTATATAAACTATCCATGAGGCCATTTCTTCATTCCTGTTATTAATCATTCTTTTCCTTCCTCATTTCCTCTTTCCCTTCCTTCTTCCCCTCATACCTTCCTTTGTCATGTTAGAGGTTTATTAATTCCATTGACCTTCCCAAAGAACCTGCATTTGATTTCTTTGATTGTTTCCCCCACACACACCCTTTGTTTTTGGTTTACTATTTCACAGATCTCTGATTTTGTGTTATTTCCCTTTTGCTGTTTATTTTATCTGTCTTTAATATGCTTATCTTGTTCTAATTTTTATAGTAGAAGCTGAGGTCATTGATTTGGAACCACTGTTGGCATTTCATGTTGTAAAGTCCCTCCTAAGGGTATCACATAAAATTGAATAGGTTGTGTTTTCATTTTTCTCACTTAAAAGCATTTTTAAATCTCCATTATATATTTTTTTTTTGAATGTAGGTAATTTGGAGCTGAGTAGTTAAGCTTCAAACTATCTGGGGATTTTCCAGATGTTTTTCTACATAGACTTCTAATTTAATTCCATTGTGTCAGAGAACATATTTTGAATAATGTGAATCTCTTAAAACATATTTAGACTTGTTTTATGGAACAGAATGTGGAATGTGCTGGTAAATGTGTGTGTGTTTTAAAAGAACTTGTATTCCACTGTTAGATTGAATGTTAATATAAATGTCAAGTTGCTTAAATCTATATCCTTACTAATTTTCTGTCAAAACTAGTTGTATCACTTATTGAGAAAGGGGCATTAGAAATCTCCAGGTATAATTATGGGCTTGTCTATTTCTTCGTGAAGTTCAATCATATTTCTTGTATTAAACATCTGTTGTTAGGTGCAGAAGCATTTTTATTATGGCCTCTGATCAGTTATTCCCTATGCCATTATAAAATGTTCCTTCTTGCCTCTTACAGTACTTTTGTCTTCAGAGTCTTTGTTTGATATTGGTATATCCACTCCAACTCTAATGATTAATGTTTGCCTTTTCCTTGCCTCTGCACCAAACCTGTTATTTATTTAAATCTAAATTTCTCAGGGGCAACATATAGTAAAATTGCACTTCTTGATCCAATCTGACGATTTATGCCTTTTAATAAGCATATTGAGTCTATTTATATTTAATGTGATTATTGATGTGTCTTGATTCAAAGTATGACTTTTCTGTTTTCTTTTTGTCTAATCTTTTCTTTGTTGCATTCTTTGTTTTGAATCTGCCTTAAACATTTCAAAGGTTCTGCTATATGGATTTTTTTCATTTATCAGCATAACTTGGTAATTTGATTGTTGTTTTAAGGTTCATAGTATACATCTTTATGTTATCACAGCTTATTTTTAAATAGTGCTATACAAATTCATGTGTAGGATAAGCACTCTATATCTGGGCATGGAGGCACAGGGTTGTAATAGCAGCACTGAGGACACAGGAGAGTCAGGAGTTCGAGGCCATTCTGGGCAAGATCCTGTCTCTCAGGAACAAACAAGCAAAAAAGAAGAAATACTGCCAGACTATGCTTTCATTTCTCCTCTCTGACCTTTGTGCTGTTATTATCAAGCATTTTAAGTTTACCAATGTCATTACCCATATATTACATTGTTGTTATTTTTTCATTGAGTGGTTATATTTTAAATAGATTCAATATTGAGAAAAAAATATTATCTATGTATCAATGTGGCAATTATTTGCAAAACTCGCGAATCCCTCTTTTGTCTAATTTTGTCCTCTTTTGGATCTAATTTTGCTGGGGTCCATCATCTTTTTAAAAGTCTAAAATATGTCTTTACTGTCCTCTTGTTTTGGCTTGATACCTTGTCTGGGAGTACGCTTCTCACTTGATAATTTTCAGTCCTTTCAAAATGTAGCTGCGTTATCTCCTCACTTGCATGATCTCCGGGGGAATTCAGCCCGGGATGTACCAGTGTTCCCGTCTGCAAGGCGCTGCTCCTCAGGCTGCTTTTAGGGTTTTTCTCTTCCTCAGTCTTCCTGAGCAGTGATTCTGATGGCCCTTCATTAGTTCTCTTTGTGTTTCTTGTGCCTGGGGCTGAGGGAGCTTTTAAGATCTGTGGGTTTATAGTTTTCATCAATTTTGGAAAAGTTTTGACCATTATTTCTTTTCAAATATTTTATCTCAATAACACTCTCTGCCTTCTCCTTTGGAAAATCTAATTACATGTATTTTGGACACTTGATGCCCTAGAGTTCTGTTTATTTCCTATCTGTTGGTGCATGTGTTCTGTATGTAACCTACTTACTTTTCATTTTTGTCTATGAAAATTTTTGAAGAGTTTATATTGGTAGATATTCAAATTTACTAATCTTTCCATTTTGTAATGTCAGATATAGATATACCATTAATTCCATATAATACATATATATACACACACACACACACACACACACACACACACATTTTGGTTTGTTGAGGTAGGGTCTCACACTAGTCCAAGCTGACCTGGAATTCACTATGTAGTCTCAGGGTGGCCTTGAACTCATGGCGATCCTCCTACCTCTGCCTTCCGAGTGCTAAGATTAAAGGCATGTGCCATCACACCCAGCTTCTTTTTAAATATTTTCATTTATTTATTTGAGAAAGAGATAGAGAAAGGAGCAGATAGAGAGAATGGGCACATCAGGGCCTCCAGGCACTACAAACGAACTCCAGATGCATGAGCCTCCTTGTGCACCCCCTTGTGCGTCTAGCTTTACATGGGTCCTGGGCAATGAAATCTGGGTCCTTTGGCTTTGCAGGCAAGAGCCTTAACCACTAAGCCATCTCTCCAGCGCTGCCATTAATTCTTTTTTTGTTGTTGTTCATTTTTATTTATTGAGAGTGACAGAGAGAGGGGGGGTAGATAGGTAGAGAGAGAGAGAATGGGCGTGCCAGGGCTTCCAGCCTCTGCAAACGAACTCCAGACGCGTGCGCCCCCTTGTGCATCTGGCTAACGTGGGTCCTGGGGAACCGAGCCTCGAACCGGGGTCCTTAGGCTTCACAGGCAAGCGCTTAACCGCTAAGCCATCTCTCCAGCCCTCATTAATTCTTTTGAATATAGTTTTCATTTCACCCACCATACTTTGCATCCATCTTCTTCTTCCCTTCTCTGTTTCCTTCTCTGCTCTTTCTTCCTTTTTGTCTTCTTTCCTTCCTTCCTTTTTCTCTTCCTCTTCTTCTTCATTTCTCTTTATCTATCTTTCTCTCTCTCTCTTTTTCCAAAATGGTCTTGCTATGCAACCCTAGGTGGCCATTTCTCAACTTTTTGAACATTTGAAACAGGATTGTAGTAACTATCTTTAACAGTCTCTTTGGTCAATTCTAGCAGCTATATTCACTCATTCTGGGTTAATTTCAAACACTGGTCATCATGGTGGCTGGTTTCCTGCCTCTTTGCATGCTTGGCTATTTTCTGTCGGATGCTCAACTTTTGTTTTCCCTTGTGGGTGCTGAATATTTCATAATTTAAAGATATTTTATTAAGCTTTGCTGAGGGGTGTGTTTGAGTTACTTGGAAATAATTTGACCCATACTGGTCTTGTTTTTAATACTTGTCAGGTTGAGCCAGATGAGTTTAATGTTAAGTTTCCCAGTACTGAAGCAAGGCCCTTCTGGGTACCCTGCCAAATACCCTTAAACTTGTAGGCTTTCTAGGCTTGCGTTGGTTACAGATACTTTTTCTGGGTTGGTATGAGTGCTGGGCACTGCCTCCTCAGTTCTTTCCAGATGGTCAGTGCACTTGCTATGGGCAGTTTCCTCATGTATCTTTGCAGATAATATTCAGCTGAATACTCAAGAGTCCATCTGCCAGTCTCCACAGTTCCTTCCCCTTCCATGTTCTGTCCTGCAGTTGGTTACTGCCTGGGTCACCCTGGGCTTGCAGCTATCGCTCGTCAACTACAGAAGTCCACCAGGTTCTTCCTGAACTTAGCCGACCAGGAACTCCCTAGTCAGGCAATCAGCTGAAATACCAGTAGCGTTTGCCTCGCCATTTTCACGTGCTTCGAGGATCATTATCTTTCTCTATCTGATGTCTGGACTTAGAAACAGTTGTTTTATACATTCTACTCATTTTTCCTTTGTTTCAGGTAAGAGACCCAACCTGGTCCATTTTATTTCATTGAGGCCAGAAGTAGAATTACTCTTGGGCAAACTTCTTCCCTCCCGCCCCCCCGAGGTAGGGTTTCACTCTAGCTCAGGCTGACCCGGAATTCACTATGGAGTTTCAGGGTGGCCTTGAACTCATGGCAATCCTCCTACCTCTGCCTCCTGAGTGCTGGGATTAAAGCTGTGCGCCACCACGCCCGGCCTTGGGCAAACTTCTTAACATTTATAAACCCTAATGTTCACATCTGCAAAAGAGGATAGTAGAATTTAGCTTATAATGTTGCTGTGGAGATTCAGCAATGCCAATGTGTCTATGCACCTGGCAATTGGCAGATAGACACTCAACAGATACTTAGGCCTTCCCTGCCTTTGCACTTGGTTCTCACTTCTTCCAGAGTTTTCCTTGGGTTACCAACCTGATTGCTGGATGAGGTTTAGGTTGGCATCTTAACAATGAATAACCAGAAATGATAATTACTCATGGAGTTGATGAGTTTTAGAATTCTTCTGTCTAAGGACATTTAGGTGCATTTGGGTACAAACCTTACCCTCCTTCAATGAAATACCGGCCTTTTCTGAAACTTTAGACAGTTAGAACTACAGAAATTATTCCCTTGTATAATATGAATGTCAGGCTTAAAAAAAAAAAAATCAGCGGTGTGTGGAAGACAAAATTTAAGAGGATGTGGCTATTTGTAACCTGAGCAAGACTTGCTTAGGTTTCATATCAGGTCACCAGTGTCAACCTTTTACTTTTTCCTCAGATGTCCCAAGGAGCTGCATGAAGAACAGAAAATATGTTTGCCAGAACTGACCATTGTCTCTTTTCTTGTCTCGTTGTCTTTGCTCCTGTGGCAGTGTCTGGAGGCCGCAGCCGCCTACATCTCATTGATCTCGGCAGCTGCGTGAAAACTCTTAGCAAGAATCGAGAAGGAGGCTCAGGTCTTGGCCTCTCGCTGTCTGCTCTGGGCAACGTCATCCTGGCTCTCGTCAATGGCAGCAAACATGTCCCATACAAGTAAGTGACGTCTCCTACTGGCGGAACAAGATGAAGGCAGCATAGAGCCAGACCTGGGAGTGAAACTTTCTGTCCAGGCCCGTGTGGACAGAGGTGCTGCTGAAAAGAAGTCTGGATGTCATTAATGTCAGTGTCAGCAATCAGCCTTAACTAACAATTGTGTAATTTATCATCATCCCGAAGGGAAAGTTGTAAAAAAGTATGGAAATCCATTGTAGTCCGAATTTGAGGCTGCTCAGACAAAACAGGAAGGGAAGGCAGTTGAGATCTCAAGTCCATTTACTATTGATGGATTGTTATCAGCACTGTATCAGTATGTCTATTTTCATGGGATTGCAAGCAATCGCACAAAGAGTGACTTAGCAGTTAAGGATGGCTTAGCAGTTAAGGCATTTGCCTGAAAAGCCAAAGGACCCTGGTTCGATTCCCCAGGACCCACGCTAACCAGATGCACAAGGGGGCACACGCATCTGGAGTTTGTTTGCAGTGGCTGGAAGCCCTGGTATGCCCATTCTTTCTCTCTCCCTCTTTCTCTGTCAAATAAATAAATAAAGATAAAATATTTTTTAAAAGAATAGGGATACAAGCCCTCCCCTCCTCCTTTCCTCTATCCCTTCCCTCCCCTCTTCCCTTCCTCCCTTTCTACACGCTTCTTCCCTTTCTCCTTTCCTCCGCTCCTTTCCTCCTTCCTCTCTTTCTTTCCTCCCTCAACTCCCTTCCTTCTCCTCTCCCTTCCTCCTTTCTTTCCTTCCTTCCTTTCTTCCTTCTCTCTCTCCTTCCCTTCCTTTCTTCCTTCCCTCTCTCCCTCCTTCCATGCCTCTCTCCTTCCCTTCCCTTCCTTAATAAAGGGGGAAAAAAGAATAAAAGAATAAGGATGCAAGATTAAATCCATTAATAAATCCATAAAAATATAGGTTACCCAGTTAGATTTGAATTTCAGATAAATAACAGATTTTTTTTTTAGAATGAGTATGTCTCCCTCCAATTTCCCATGTATACTGTAATATATCATCTGACCTATATGGGAGAGCTTATAATGCCTGGGAATCACCATGCATCATTCCATACAAATGTTCGTTCCACACACAGGGCCCTGCCCCTCTTACTATTACTATTACTGCTCCGGGAACATAAAATCAGAGCTGCTCCCCATCTGGTACAGCCAAAGACATGACTTTGTCTGGACTCTTAGCTTGACCAGCTCCCATCACCTTTTCCCAGCTAAGCTGTGTCTCCTGCTAGCTGTATGAACCTCCACAATTCACAAGACGAGGGTTAGGCCTGTATAGGTTATCTATATCACAGGGAAATGAAACTCGGAAGGATGTTACTGATAGGTATTCTTTGTAGAAGTTAGAAGGCTGTGGTGAGTCACCAGTAACAATCTGGTTGAGCCTATCCTCTTAACTACAATGGCTGAGGACAAATATGTATGAAATCATTTATTTAACCTGTGACAATCCTGTAAATATAAATTATCATTGTGTGGGAAGAAAAACAGGTAAGTTGGGCAATTTATTGTACCGTTCCTGGGATTCAGGCCGAGCCCTTGAATTCTCCTTCCTGGCGCTGTGTCCACAGGTGACGGAACACCCCACACTCTGTGATTTTGCTCCCCACCAGGAGGATCATGACTAGGCGGCCTTTGGGAGCTTAAATAGTAGTTACAGCCCTGTGTCCATTCTTGGGGTTCAGAATCCCAGCTGGATACTCCCAGAAGTGGCTTTCCAAGCCCTGTGAGGACCAATATCTATGAGAAAAGATTTCAAGTTGAAGGTTTCAAAGTTTCATTTTTGATCATTTCTGCTGTTGAAAAAGCCCAGTGCATGTGTGAGGAGGGAAAAAAAAAAAACAAACAAAGAAAAAAAGGTCATTGTGAAGTAGACCTGTCAAGGTTAAAAATCTTAGAAAGGAAAGAGACCTGGTTGGTTTCCATAAAATGAGAATCATTCTCAGAATGTGATAACACTATAGACCATGGTGTAGACAAAATTCAAAATACTATAATATTACAAGGTTGTGTAGTGTGCTTATATCATTAACCTTTTTCCTAAAGAGTGTTATATCTTTATGATTTCAATTAATATTTGTCTATTTGAATTATTAAATTGCTGGTAGGAGGGGGTGGATGAATGCAAATGTATGAGTATTTCTGATTTAGGTAAAGTAACTTCCTCTTGGTTATAGTTCAGTATTACTCTAAACAAATGGAGAGATATTAAAAATTGTTTTTACTATGAGTTTGAGGTCTCTGGTTAAACTAAACACAATTTTAACATCAGCTAGTCTTTTTTTTTTTCCTTAGAGGAACAGTACTTGGTATCTCTTTTTTCAAATATCTAATTTTATTTATTTGAGAGAGAGAGAACGTATGGATGCACAAGGGCTTTCCAGCACCTTGTGCATCTGGCTTACGTGGGTCCTGGGGAATCTAACCTGGGTCCTTTGACTTCGCAGGTAAGTGCCTTAACTGCTAAACCATCCTTCAGCCCCTAGATAGTCTTAAAAAGCAGCCACCTGCCCTGTTAGGAGGATTGACAGACTGTAACCAAAAGCCACCAGCCCCTGCAGACATTGTTCTATATCCCTTCCAGGAGCCCCTCTCTAACACTCTGGCGTCCCAAGGGATGAGCCATCTGAAAATTCTGTAAGCACAGACTTGACGTAAATGCACGAGACGCCATCATGGGTTTGTCCCCAACCTGCAGGACATGGATCCACTTAAGCAAATGGCCCTTGAGCCCTTGCTTCCATCAGCCGTCCTGGCTCTGCCTGACATACATCTCTAAAAACCTGCTGGGGTGCCACTGCTCAGCACTAGGAAGTGTGGTGGCCCGGTCAGCCACCTTGTCTGTCCTGCGCAAACATTTCTTCTGTTGGCCAGTACGTTTCTTCTATCATCCCTTGGTTCCCCAATCCCTGTCTCTGTATGTAAGCTTTTTGAAAATGTATAGCATTTTCTCAGCTTCTCAGCCATGGCAATTATGCAGTACTTGGTGTTTGGGCATCTCACTTGCAAAGTCATTAATCAACTAGGAACTGTCTTCTTTTAGGGCCCAGAAAGGTGACATTCAAGTCTCCCAGGCAGTTGGTGGCATGATCAAACTACATGCTTTCCCCAGTTGTAGAGACGCTGGCACCTGGGGCCACGTGGTGGACCCCTCCCCATTCTCATCAGGGGTTTGTCAGACACTTAGCAGCCTCACTGGGCAGGATGGTGGCTCTCAGCCCCACGGGGATGCCTACATGTCTTTATCAGTTCCAACAGTGCCCTGGTGCCACATTCGACAGCATTGTGTTAGCACACTGCACACCACTCAAGATGCCTTGGGGAGGGAATGTTTTTGACAATGCAGTTTCCTAGTGTTCTGTTCATATTCAGGGGGAAAAAAAATAAAATAAAAACAGGAACTCAGACTCCATATTCTTTACCATCCCCCACACTCCGGAACACAAAAGCTCCACTGCCTCTTCATTTGTCACCCTAGACAACTCTGTGCTCAGAACCTGCATTACTTGTGCTTGCTTCTGGGAAATTAACCGGAATGTGCGCAGAGGGGATATCGCCTGTCTTCATTTCTCTTCATCACGGTCCCAGGCGATTTGTCATGGGAGCAAGGCAGAGAGTGAGGTTGGATTCATTTCCCATCCCAGGCACTCCCACAGGCACCCTACATGTGCCCGGAATGGTTCTTTGCAAATGATATTGCCTTTGCAGATGAAAGTCGCAGGTGGAAAATGGGTTCCCAGCCTCGGCCATCACGCAGCATGGGCAGCCTGGTCAGTCTGAGCGCCGTCAATCAATCTTAAATGGTGATACCACTCAGAAAAGCACGAGGAAAGGCGGGGAGACTACCAAGGGCTCCAACCCCCGAGTCAGTTCACACTGACGGGGTGCATCTATTGTGCCCTAACTTCGGGTCGCCTCGCACCCCAGGGAGATTTGTCCTTGCTCTGAGCATTTTGACAGCGCATTCGCAAATTTCTTTCCAGGCCCATTCATTATAGTTGTTGGCTATTCCTCACCACTTCCTGGGTAACAGGGTGCTAAGAGTCTTAATAATTGATGGATGAGAAAAAAGAAAATAGTGAGAGGCACTGGCATGACTTCTCATACCCTATACTAGTATCCCAGGCACACACTGTTGGCATGGGACCTCAGGCAGACCACCCTGAGAATCTGTCAAGGTGAGCATTGCTTCAGCTAAAGTGTTTTGATGCCATAGCTCTGCTTTGTAAAGATGGAAACGCTGTTTCCTCTACTGGTCTGTTTGGGGCATTTTCTCATAAAGGGTACAAGCTCTTAGCATGCACACCCTTCCCACAGTGATGCTTCATGCCCTGAAACACTTACCTTCATTTATAACTGTTATTCATTTGGAGAAATAATTACTTTAGTATATCATACAGTCTGATACTAGCAAGGGCTTGCTGCAAGACCTCATGGGAGCCAATCCTATGGCACTGAGTTTTGCAAAAAGTTTTTTGTTTGAGGGCTCACCATCTGAGATAGGAGTTTATTTGTGTGTGTACTTGTGTGTATGTGTGTTTATGATATGAGCACATATGTGCCAGAGAATGTGTGTGGAAACCAGAGGACAACCTCGGATGTCATATTCAGGAACACCAAACACCTCTTTAAAAAAAAAAAAAAGTTTAACAACTTCCATAATTATCAACAATAAACCATGATAATCACTTCCCATCTCCCACTTTCTCCTTCATAAATCCACCCTCCATCATAGCCCCTCCCCCTCTCAATTAGCCTCTTTTATTTTGATGTCATCATCTCTACCGGGCACTGCAAGGTATCCAGGCCATTTTGTGACTGGAAGATTGTATTGTAAGCAGTCCTACCCTTCATTTGGCTCTTACATTCTTTCCATGGTGGCGCACGCCTTTAATCCCAGCATTTAATGATGCATTTAATCCCAGCACCCGGGAGGCAGAGGTAGGAGGATCACTGTGAGTTCAAGGCCATCCTGAGATTACATAGTGAATTCCAGGTCAGCCTGAACTAGATTGAGATCCTACCTCGAAAAACCAAAAAATAAATAAATCAATAAAAGGACTTAGTGCTGCAGCCTGAGACCCAATCCTTTTTAGTTCTGATCAGTCACTGGTGAGCTCTCTGGACTCAGGCACCTGCGTTCAATGTGTTTCCTTCCCTTCACAGTTGAACAAACACACCAAGCACAGGACACACCAAGCCTGATCACAGGCTTCAGACTGCAAACCAGCAGCATCTGCTTCCAGATGCCTCCACCCCACCAACGTGCCAGGGACACCTTTCCGTGGTCTGCAGTGGAAACACTTGCCTCTTTACATCCCCCAGGGGGCCAGAACCAAGGCTGGCATAGGAATGACAGAGCACCCGGGCACGGCAGCTCACTAAGACCAGCAGGCAGCGATGGGAACAAATTCAAGCCAGAGATTCGGTGGGTGGTGGGAAGGGCGATGTTTTATACACAGAGGCAGCTGCTTTTACCAAGGTGTTAACACCTCTTCCGTGCAAGAGGCAGTGGAGTGCAGTGTGGAAGGCCTGCAAATCACAAGGACCTCACAGGGCCACCTCTGTGCAGTGCACAGACTCCCCCCCAACCCTGCCCCCAAAACTCACCTCCCATCGTCCCAGGGTCATGCAAGTGTTGGGCTCCTTTGCTTTCTCAGAACTAGAAAACCATGGAGGTCTGGGAAACAGGAGGAAGTGTCTCAAGACTGCTGTGAACCCCAATATTCAATTCCCTTGTTTCCACATGAACCTTCCTCTGGACATGATTGTAGATTCTTACAAGTACTATAAAAATAAATAGATACTTTCCAGGAATGGGGGGGGGGAGGAAGGCAAAGGACTATCATATTCAAGGTAGCATAAAATGGGGAGAGGCTCCATGAAAACCTTGGAGAATGAGAGACGCACACACGTGCATGTCTAACCTCCTTTAAATATACATTTGTGCTGGATTATCTCCCCGGGGTTTACAGGGAGAACATCAATTTAGAACTATTTGCACAAACTCCAGATACCAGTTTATAGCATTCCCTGTTTAGAAATAAAATAACCAAAGTCTCAGGTTGCCAGGCAACTGTAGCAATGATGATTCTTAGTATAGCTGCTTTAAAAACATTCATTTTTGTACATTTTAATGACTATTAGGAGGCAGAGAGGGTGAGCTCAGAATATCACTGGGACATCAAAGACTCTGTTTTATGAGATTTTCAGCATTCTCACTTTCTTTTCTTCTCCCCTCCTAGCTATTACCTTCCCTGGCTAGTGGTGGTTTTGTGTTTCATTATAGAAATTTTCAGGCATGGTTATTATTTTCTTAGAAGTCCGGGCAGTGATTGTCAATAAATTAACTCTGCTAAGCTTGTTCTGTGTGAGTTGCTGAGGGTGCAATGCTGTGGGGTGGCATTCTATCAGGCCACAGCCCTGGTCTCAAGCATCAGTTTGACTCACAAACTCCGCACTTCATCTCTTTTGTTTCCAAGAGCTCTATTCCTCCCCTAACCTGGGAGCAGTGTCAGTCTTCCAACCCAGTCAGAACCTCTGGACAGCACAACCACCATGCTGACCTTTTCCTCTGCCCACCACAGTTAGTCCGTGTTGGGTAACAGAATGTAACAGTTTCGGACCTGGATGGAAAAAGAAGAGATGCACCGTTTCCCTTTTGAGCACCAAGGTTATCTTCCTTTAGTTTAGTTCAGTTCTGAGGTTCTAATCAAAGTCTCTTCCTCCTAGATTCTAAGCCAAGGAATTGTCAAGAGATAACAAGTGTATGGCTGGGAATTAAATCTTTTCTCTTCTTAAACTCAGCAGAGTGGGAGGGGCTCCTCCTGCTCTTCCCCACAGACCACAGGGCTCAGGAAAGAGCAAACTCTGATGAGAAGCACAGGAACAGATAGCCATGGAGAAGGCTTAGGCCCACAGGAGGAGGGAAGCAGTTGGACCATTCTTGCCTAGGGTCACATCCACTGCTCCCGGAGTCACTTTCCCTCCCATTTATAGAGGCAGAAGCAAGAGTAGGGTTTCCCCTCGATCTTTCAAAAGGAGTAGCAGCTAATTTTTGAACTGGCTGGGTCACCAGGAGGAGAAAATTGTTTCCAATACTCATTTTCTGGCTTCTCAGCGGCACGACAGGCAGTTAGCGTGGTGCATGAATGAGCTGTGTCGTAAGGGTTATTTCTCAATAGGGACATGATAGTAATAGTTCAGAGTCACTGTGCCTAACCCTCCATGGGTGTCTCATTCTGACTACAGCTCATTACCATCATCCTCCTATTATAGATGGGGATACTGAGGCACAGAGAGGTTGCGTGCAAGCGCACATAGCCACTAGGTAATGCAGTTACCTCACTGACTCCCTGTCTCACCGCTCACCAATACAGTGTGCGGAATGTTGTAGAAATAACAAGTGAGGAATGCCATGAATTTGCAAAGTCCACGTATGAACGCTTATAGATGAGACTGTGGACCTGAGAGGAGGAGCCTGTGAATCTGGGACTGATGGCTACAGCCCCTCTGCCAGGAGCATGAAATAAAGGAGAGGAAAAAGAAAAAGAGCTTTAACCGCCCGCCCCCCTTTCCAGACGCAAGCACAAATCAGTGCTGAATCTACATAACAATGGCAGGTACAGACACCCTTAACAGCCTTGCCAGCTGGCCTGCCGGAAAGCACAGGTGTGTAATCCCAGCTACACGGGAGGCAGTAGCAGGGGGATTGAAAATTCAAGGTCTGCCCATATTTAAGTCCAAAACAAAGCTGGACGTGGTGGCGCATCCCTTTAATCCCCAGCACTTGGGAGGCAGAAGTAGGAGGATCGCTGTGAGTTCAAGGCCACCCTGAGACTCCATAGTGAATTCCAGGTCAGCCTAGGGTAGGGTGAGACCCTACCTCAAAAAAAAAAAAAAAAAGGTACAGGTGCAGCTGAGTGGTAGAGGGCCTGCTGGCATGAACGAGGCTGAGTTCACAATACCACCTAACCCCCCCCCCCCCCATATGCGCACAGGAATGTTAGGATGGGTGAGCTGCCCTTGACTCCAAACTTGTGTACGGTGATGCTCTCCCTGGAGCCTAGAGGTCTGAACCCCTCCCTTGGCTCTCCCTTAATAGGGTGGGAGTGCCTGAGGCATTCGTAAGTGAACAGGCTCCCAGACCCCCATCAGTAGGAGAGGTTATCACGGTGCCCAGCGCTGAAGCTTGGCCGAGTACCAGCGAGGTATGGAAGGGATAAGCAGGAGGTGTGGGTGAAAGCAGACCTGGCAGAGTCTGAGATAATCAGCTTCCTCAAGTGGTATCTGGCCAGTAGTGGAAGCTCTGGGAACTTCCCCAATTACCACCCCAGACAGTCCAGCTTTGCAACTGGCGTTTGTGAGCTTTCTTCAGTCTGAGCTCTCTGAGAAGGGCGAGGTGTAGAAGAGCTGGGATTTCCGAGAGAACAGGCTGAGCCCACGTTGAACTAAGGGGGTCACTAATGCCAGCACCACTGTTGACAAGGGGAGAATTTTCCAGTCCTCATTTCTCTACCCTGACTTTAGGATGTCATTCTTATCTCTCCTGCACTTCAAAAACACACGGTCGGCCCCATTGATACAATGTCTGGGAGCCCCTTTAAGAAAATATTCTCCAAGGGCTGGACAGATGGCTTAGTGGTTAAGCGCTTGCCTGTGAAGCCCAAGGACCCCAGTTCAAGGCTCGATTCCCCAGGACCCACATAAGCCAGAAGCACAAGGTGGCCCTCAGGAGGCCGAGCTGGGAATCCCAGGTCAAGATGGCTAGTCAGACTGCCAAATCAGTGAGTTCTGGGTTCAAATGAGGGACTGTGTGTTGGTAAAAAGGGGCAGAGAGTAACTGAGAAAGACACCCAACATCAACTTTTGCCCCCCACATACATACAGATGCGTGCAGACCAGCATGTACACACACTCATACACATGCCAAACAAATGGAACATCCAAACTATGTACTTAGCAAAGAGTGAGGTAAGATCAAGGGGCAGTGACTGTGCCTTGGTGACTTCACTGGTCCTGAAAATGAGCTTGTACTTGGGGATCAGATCTGATGAATCCCTAGTTGGGCCAGTATATCCTACAGACTGGAGCATGATACATATATATAAACACACAGATTGTTCACAAAAAAAGTGGTCTCTTGAGGACTAGCCAGAAGGCTTAGCAGTTAAGGTGCAGGCCTGAGAAGCCTAAGAATCCAGGTTTGATTCTCCAGGTCCCATGTAAGCCAGATGCACATACTGGCTCATGCGTCTGGAGCTCGTTTGCAGTGGCTAGAAGCCCTAACGTGCCCATTCTCACTCTCTATCTCTCTCCCTGTCTGTGTCTCTAATAAATAACTAAATAAAAATAAAATCTTTGAAAAAAAGAAAAGGTCTCTTGAAAGCTAAGCACATCTCTAAGCTAGGAGGCAGAATCCGTGGGTGAGATGTTGTTGACATTAAGTAAATCCTCTCCTGGGTTGGACTCAACAAGAGATGAGCTTTCTTCCAAAGGGTTTTGCAAGGCTGACTGTAAGAGAAGTTTTACATTATACTTCCAATCTCACCTGGTGCTAACATTTAATTCTGTCATTTATGGAGTGTGATACTCTTCTGACAAAGGGATTATAGCCCAAAAGAACTTGCTAAGGAGTTTCAAGGAAACTGATCCCTAGAGTCTGACTGAGGCCACCAAGCACACACAGGAAATTGTTTGGGACATGCAGAGCATAAGTGCAAGTTTCTTTTTTAACCTGTTTATTCATTCCAATCACTTCATCATTCAAAAATATTTCTTAGGTCCCTACAATAAACAGGGCATTGGGAATAGCAGAGCAGATGGTCTCCACTCTTGGGCAGCTCACAATATGGTGGGGGTGGACGTTAAACACCCAGGCGATACCTGGTGACATATGCACAATAGCCTTTAGCCAGCACTGAGGAGAGAGGGGACAGGGGAGGGGGAGGGGTTCATCCTGATCAGTGTGACCAACTCTGTCTCTCTCCTCATCTGCTCCCACTCACTCTTCACTGGTACTCCACCAGGTTTTCCAGTCCCCCCCCCCACACCCCCGCCCATCCTTCAAAGGCCCGCGCCGTTCCCAGCTGCTTGACGTAGAGATTGCCTGACACCAGCCATGAAAAACCACTAAGCCAAATGCAGATCTCCAAATCCATAGCTAATTATGATCTTTAATGATAACTAATCATGGTATCACAAGTCCTGTTGGTTCCAGAAAGTAAACAGCTGAAGGAGGAGGGTCTGGGTGAGTCTGGGCCAGCGCACAGAGGAGCCCAAAATGCCCTTGGGCACCCTGAGGGCTCTGTGATTACTCAAGGGTAGCTTGATTTAGGCACAATTAGGTGTTGGAAGGGACGGAGCATACAAATGAGTTGGGACTTAATTCATTAAAAAACTGTCTTGAACATTAATTGGGCCTCAATCAGAGTATCCAACCATAAATTCTCACCTGTTTCGCAACTGGTTCAGGCTCAATTGAGCATTAATAGATTTTTTTTTTTTTGGTCCGTGCAAATGAAGTGATAATTCATTCTGTTGTGCAACTGAACAATTTTCAAGTAGCTTTCTTCCTGAACTGGAACCGTTCAGTTATACCAAATTGTCCCATATACCTAGTCACACTTAGCTAAAACAGAGCTGAATTTCAGGCCACTATATAGCGAGATGGAGATGGTTACAACAAGGTCATTGCTTGTTTGAAGAATGGTAGACTTTTTTAGACATTTAGCAATCTTCCATCTTTAAGGGCAATGACCAGCACAATTGCTATGTATTTTTGTTTTCCTTTCTACCCCTTTTGCATTACTACTTATAAGTGAGGTCAACAAAAATGTAGGGAGGTGATTTTAGATTTGGGGGACCCCGTTTGTAAGCACACACGTCTCGGGTTTGTGACCTGATGGTTCTGCGTATGCACCCTTTCCTCCCAACCTCTTGTCTTGGCTGAGTTCTCCCCTGAGACCCTGCCACCCCCGAGCATGAGAAACTGCTATTGGTACTGAGCAGTTTCTCACTTAGTCTCCTAAACAAGGCTCCACAGCGCACATGCAACAGCCACTGCTTCCTTCTAAAGGTGCTTTTCCATAACGACCAAGATTTTTAGTTCCACGTCTGCTCTTGTCTAAAAGCTAAATGGCTCATTCTTAGGAAAGATGGGGTTAAGCTATCTTGTGGCTGTGAAGGTCTTTCCAGTTTGAAACATCTTCACCGCCCTCATCACAGAAGCTGCATGGAAGCTACTGGACGCCTTCCAACTTCTTCATGAGCCCGTGGTTTTTCAGACACTGCTTCTTCTGTTTCCAGCAGATTTGTTTATTCATTCCATTTGTTCATTTTTATTCACGTCCGTTCGTTCACTTGTTCTTAATCAGTACTTATCAAGACCATGCTATAGGGCTAGAGAGATGGCTTAATGGTTAAGCGCTTGCCTGTGAAGCCTGAGGACCCCGGTTTGAGGCTCGATTCCCCAGGACCCACATAAGCCAGATGTGCAAGGGGGCGCACGCGTCTGGAATTCGTTTGCAGTGGCTGGAGGCCCCGGCACACCCATTCTCTATCTGTCTGCCTCTTTCTCTCTATCTCTCTGTCTGTTGCTCTCAAATAAATAAATAAAAATAAACAAAAAAAATTTAAAAAAAAGAACATGCTATATTCCAGTACTAGCCTAGACCTCCTTCCCCATTAGTGAGTGTATTCATGGTTCTTTTACATGTTTTAAGTGTGAGAGGTGTCATAGGTCCACATGTTGAAACATGCCTCCCCAGAGTAACACCTCAAGCAGCCAGATAAGGAACATTCCATCACCCTAGGAGGCGCTCGTGAGCTCTTCTGTGATTCTTTTGCCCTCTGGCTGGCCTGAGGTGGCCAGTATGCTGCATTTTGGTTGCTATCTTCTTGCTTGTCAACCAAGTATGTGATTCTGGAAGGTTTTGTCTGCTTATATACTCCACTTAAATGCAATCATACTCTACTCACTTTTCAACCAGTATTTCCTTTGATGTGCAAGGTTATAGGTTAATTTTCACTACTATATGATTTCTTTCTTATTGGAGCATATCACAAAGTATTTATTCATCTGTTGATAGATTCCTAAAATATTTGTTTAAATTACCTATTTACATACACACAAAGAGAGAAGAGAGACAAAGAGACATAATGGGCATGCCAGGGCCTCTAGCCACTGCAGTGAACTCCAGATATATGTGCCACTTCATGCATCTGGCTTTACACAGGTACTGGGCAATCAGACCTGGCCTGTTAGACTTTGCAAGCAAGCACTTGACCACTGAACCATCTCTCCAGCCCCTAAAAGAACTTTTTTAACTGATGGTTGAATTTTATCGAACCCATGTCTGCATCTAATGAAGTGATCACGTTTTTCTCATTTAATCATTTGATGTGGTAAAGTACCCTCATCAATTTTCTGAGATTAAAAATCCTTGCATTCCTTCTTGCTTATTTTCTGAGAGCTCATGTGGGATATTATCTTCCCTGTGAATTCTCCTCTGAGCTCTTCCCTCCTGAATTTGTTGCTCAAACAATTATTGTCACTTTCTCATGCTGAAGGCTTCTGTAGGCATCTCATGGGCACTCTACCATACGTTGCTTATTGGTTTACGCCTCTCTGTCATATGAGCTCATTGTGAAGATGGCCATCTTCTTCTTGGGCTGCTCAATACTTTACACTCATTTAAATTGAACCAACTTGATCTTAACGTCTGTACCTTGCATAGCAAAGATGAATCAGACAGCTGCCTTCAGCTTGTTAGTTGCTCGCCCTCCTGCCATGAGGACACCTTTCTGCCACCATCCTTACTTGGTAGTCACCATAACCCCATTCCCAACTGGAATACAGTACGCATTTTCGTGTCCACTATGTAGGATGTAGAAAGGTATTGACGCTACATCCTGCTTTCTGAACCAAACTGACTAGCAAAAAGTACTGATTTTCACTACTCGTTATTCCTACTCTCTTCTTGGGCCCAAGGATTGTCTGGCTTCTTAGTTCCTTCTGAGGCCTGGATGTTTTTGTTTTTTTTTTTTCTTCTTCTTCTTCTTTTTTTCTCTCAAGCTCACACATTACTCTTGGCATTATCAATTGTGTGTGTGTGTGTGTGTGTGTGTGTGTGTGTGTGTGTTAGAGAATGGCAGCAGAAGAGTTGAACTTACAGGGTTGAGCAGGTGCAAGCGGAGATCTGATATATGCAAAGAAGCCACTGCCTGTAGGTGAGATTTTTAGGTGGCCCAGTGACACAGCTGTTGAGGACACACAGAGCTAGATTACTGTTCACATCTGGGTCCGTGCCAAAAGCAACCCAAGTGGGCCACATCAAACACTAGGATTGTACCCAGATGAAACCCTAGTCTGGACTCTGTCACCCGTTGATCCCCTGACACTTGCTCTGGGTGCTCTGATGATGAGTCAGTGGGTGTTGCTGGGTGCCAAGGAGGTGTCTCTCTCACTTTATAGACTACAGGTGAGGGGGTGGGATCATTCACTCATGCATCTGGTGTGTTCTGGAAATCCACAGGCCAGGTTTACCTGCTATGGTTTGACAGACCCCTGTGTCCATGTGCTTCCGGGTTTGATACGTTCCTCGGTGGTGCCATCTTGTTTACCAGCGAGCTAGCTGTTGGTCTGTACCATGGTCTGTGTGGGACTCATACAAACGTGATGTCTAGTCATTTTGTCTCAGCACTTGACCTCCACGTGGAACAAACTTCTGTTCTGAAAATGGAGTCACTCAGGGCAAGACACAGTCTGGAAGCCTTACTCTATACAATATGGAATTACAGAACAGGCCCAGCATGACTGTGGCCTTGCAGTTCTCTCCTGTCTGCTTTTGCTCTCAAATGCTGGCTGCCTTGAAGCGAAGTCTGTTGTTTGTCCCCTTACCCCAGCAAGATGACTGCCTATCTGCCCGGGCTCCCTTCTCTGGTCAGAGGCTCCGATGCTCTCTCTGGACAGTGAGCTGGATTCTCAGCAGCTCCACCCATTTGCTTCCTTTCTCCAAAAAGCTGTTTTCTTCTGCTGCCTGTTACCTACTAATCAAAACCCGATCATTATGTCGTCTGGTTTTCTTGTTGTTTACAATTGGCAGATAAATCCAGTCCCTGTTTTCATAGATGTAGAAGCAGAACTTGGTCATTCCTGATCATTCTGTTGTTATTTCTTTTTTAAATATTTTATTTTTATTTATTCAGTTGAGAGAGAGAGAGAGTAAAGGAATGCAGGGCCTTCCGCCACTGCAAACAGACTCCAGACACATGCGCCACCTTGTGCATCTGGCTGATATGGGTTCTGAGGAATCGAACCTGGGTCCTTTGGCTTTGCAGGCAAGCATCATAACCACTAAACCATCTCTTCAGGCCTGTTCTTATTTCTTTAGGCATCTTAATTTCCTTTAAAATGTTCACTTTAAAAAAAAATTATTTTTTAAACTTGCATTCTGCCTGTATACCTCCTCTGCCGTCTGCAGTTTCTTTCTCATGGTGCCTGGCTTCTTTGTATGTTTATTTTTGTCTAGGGACCGCTTACTTGACTTGGCATTTTACTTGTGAGACCTGGGGTAAAGACGGTTTACTTTACAGTGCATTTGTATTTAGTTCTTCTAGGTGCCAGTTGGGGATAGTCTAAATTGTATTCTCAGCTTGAAATATTCTGGACCACCCAGCTCCTGAGCATTAACACAAGAAGCCTGCGTGCGATTCAGACCAAGGCTCTGAGCTTGGGGCGAGTCCTCTTCTCTGCTCTGTGATTGTTGTCCAAGACAGTCATGTCTTCAGCATGTTGGGCAGAGAATTATCGGGGGGATTTTCCTAATAACGTCTCTATAGCGGACGGGCTTGGGCTTTGTCTTGTGCCTCTCAGACCCACTGAGGCCATATGAAAAGAAAGTGGCTTGGTGACTTAGAGCTCCTGAAGGTGGCTTCAGAAGGAAGGCAGCCAGCGCTGTCCTGATCTTCTTAAGTTTCCAACTTCATTTACTCCTTTGGCCTAAGATCTTTGCAGTCTTCAACAAGCTCAACGATGCATTGACTATGATTTGTAACAACTATCTTATCAACGTTGTTTGATTGTACTTTCCAAGAAGGCCTCTCTAGGGATATAGCCATCATATTCTCTTGCTTTTTAAATTTTTTTTTTTAATTTTGCTATTACACATCTCCCCCTTTCTGAATTAGAAGTAAGGGAACCATATAATTTATTACCTGAGTCAGGATGTTTTTTTTGAAAGTGAAAAGGGACACTTAATATTACTTAATGTTTTGAAATAATTTTCTCACAAGTCCACTTACATTGATGAGCCAATAAAATGATTTTTTAAAAATATTTTACTTACTTATTTATGAGAGAGAAAGAGACAGATAGAGAGAAGGAGAGAATGGGCACACCAGGGCCTCTAACCACTGCATACGAACTCCAGACACATGTGCCTGCTCATGCATCTGGCTTACGTGGGTCCTGAGGAATCAAACCCGGGTCCTTAGGCTTCCCAGACAAATGCCGTAACCACTGAGCCATTTCCCCAGTCCCCCGATAAAATAGTTCTACCCAAAATTTACTTTCAAGTGTAGACATTTTTTATAAAAAGAGAAACATATCCGTGCACATTACAGGAAAAAATGTTAAAAACAAAACTCCTTCACTGTCTCTCAACATTAAACAAAAATGAGAAGCATAAGTATTCTTGATGTACCTGTTTGTGTTTTAGCCATTACTTTCATCATGTCTGGCTCCAGTATCGCTATGGTTTGGGTCTCAAATGTCTTCCAGAGTCCCACGTTCTTAAAAGCCTGGCGCTCAGCCAAAGTTGTTAGTGGAACCCTTTACTACGTACGGCCTTGGGAAGGAAGTTAGGTCATTGGGGCACACCCTTGCAGCGGATATTAGGAACTCGCCCCTCTTGTGCTTCTTGAATCCTGTGAAGAGAAGCAGCTGGACTCCCCTACCCAGTCCCAAGGTATTTCACCACAGGCCCAAGGGCTACAAGGCCAGCTGACCACAGACCAAAATCTCTGAAACTGTGAGCCCAAAGAAATCTTCCTACCTTTTTAGTTAATTGTCTCAGATATTTATGTCCAGGGGCTCATAGATAACTAATACAAATACCATGTCAGGGCCATTTCCCTTATTTTTCACTTGAGTGCATATGTATAGATACATGTATGTAAGTGTTTATTCACACGTGTGCACATGCAGAAGCCAGAGGTTGACATCAGGTGTCCTCAATCACTCATCTCTCTGTTTCACTGAGACAGATCTCTCAGTTAAGCCCAAAGCTCACACATTTTGCTACACCAGCTCGCCAGCATGTCCCAAGGACTCCCTATCTTTGCCTTCTGACTGCTGGGATTACAGACTGAACACTGGTCCTCATGCTTGTGCAGCAAGCACTTTACCAACTGCACCATCTTCCCAGCCCCAAATACTGCCATTTAAAAACAACATTATCTTGGGCTGGAGAGATGGCTTAGCAGTTAAGCACTTACCTGTGAAGCCTAAGGACCCTGGTTCGAGGCTCGATTCCCCAGTACCCATGTTAGCCAGATACAACCAAGGGGGCACACATGCCTGGAGTTTGTTTGCAGTGGCTAGAGGCCCTGGCATGCCCAATCTCTGTCTCTCTATCTGCCTCTTTCTCTGTCGCTCTCAAATAAATAAATTAATAAATAAACATTATCTTAAAGCCATAGTATATATTTTTGCGTGCTGATATATAATGTACATTGTGGTAGCTTCCCTTTCTCTTGATAGATTAACACAGGTTAGTTGAAAACAACTAAGGAATTATGTCCCCCACAATGCTTGGCCTGTTCGTTTCAATAGAATAAGTTTTTTCAATACAAAAGAATATTTTGGGTTAAAGTTTTAAAGAATCACCTTATACATCAATTTCCATAGAAAAATTGCAGAATTCCTTTTTTTAATTTTGAGAGAGAGAGAGAGAGGAATGGGTGCACCAGGGCCTTCAGCCACTACTAATGAACTCATGACACATGCGCCCCCTTGTGGCCAATGTGCGATATTACACAATTGCATCATTGCATCTGGCTACCTGGGATCTGGAAATTCAGATTTGAGTTCTTAGGCTTTGCAAGGGAAGCACCTTAACCACTAAGCCATCTCTCCAGCCCAGAATTCCTCATTTTTATCTTTTGTGTAGCTTGAGTTCTTGTTGTTCAAGCTTCAGAACAAGCTTTATACACTGTTTTTATTTTTTTAATGTCAGAGGGAGAGAGAGAGAAGGAGAGAGGGAGAGAATTGGTGTATCAGGACCTCTAGCTAGTGCAATCAAACTCCAGAGGTGTGCGCCCCCTTGTGCTCATGTGTGGCCTTGCATGCTGTGTCACTTTGTGTGTCTGGCTTACATGAGACCTGGAGAGTTGAACATGAGTCCTTAGGCTTTGCCAGCCCTAAGCCACCTCTCCAGCCTGCAAACTTTGTCTTTAATAATTGCAATGCATTACTATCAGCTTTGAAGCCTTGGGGGGGAGGTTCTGTTTCAATTGTTAATTACAGATCACAATTTATTTTGAACAGAATTCAGTTGAACTTTAGATGACTTATTTTCAAAACTCTGAAGCCTTTCTACATAGGACACACAGGTTCATCCACAAAGATTTGGTTTGGTCTTGTTTTAAGTTAAAGCTGCCTCATATTAGCAAGTTCAGCCACCTAGGCGCCTTTAAAATCTCAAATATTTCTCAAATCTAAGTGATGACAGACAGCAATGAGAGGACTCTGTGGAAAGTTTCCCTGATGAAATGGGGATTTTACAGTACAACCCAAGCTTCATCATAAGTTTTTCGCAGTTTAGTTACTTCCTAACTGAACTTAGAGAAATTTTGGCAAATGCAACTTGTATTTCCCTGGGTATAGTTGCATTAGAGCAGTTACACATGACATGTGTCCATCAAGTATAAGTGTGTTGTGGCATAAGAAATCTCTCGGTTGGGTAGGAGCATCACATCCTTAAATGTGAACTCTGTTCATGACACACATCTCCCGTGTTTCTGTCAGATCATGGACGTAAAAACTGAAGGTCTACCCATTCTTTCTATCCTGTTTTAATAAAGGCATAGTAATAACAATACTTGGTTTAACAACAAAACAAAAACAAGCAATCCATATAAGCAGATGATATATGGCATAAACCAAGACTTCTGGGCAGACCAGGACACACAGGCAACCTCATGGGGTCCAATCTCACATGTGTTTGTACTTCCAGGGCTAGCAGAGGACCTACCATGCCTTAGGTTCTCAGTTTTTTGAATGAAAAATTCCTTAATTGTATATTCATCTAAATAAGACACTGTGTGCATTAGTGTAAAGGTCTAAGGATGGGACAGTTCAGAACACTTCAAAATCCAACCATGCAGATGGCTGCTCCCTCAGCTCACACTTAACCTCAAGCAGAGTTGATGCTTCATACCCTTTCTGGACCATCTATTTTCTATGCCGAAGCTGTTAAACTATGCCAACCAACTGGGTCAGCCCTTTAGATCCAGACACATTGCTATACCCCCCACCAAATCTTGCCCTTCAGCCCTTTGTACCCATGTATTATCAGCATAAAGGACTCCACAGGTTGTACCATAGACCTGTTCATGGATGGGCCTGATGACTTTGGCCTCAGAGTGAGGGCATAGTAGTGATTATGCCTAAATGTTTACGATTCATAAAGTTTTGTAGGGACTCCTCAGAAGGAGTTGATAGCAACCTTGGTATTACTGACTCTAGTGTTCAACCCTTAAAGATTGGGAGCTGTGCAGACCCAAGCGAGCCATAACTTATACAATAGAATGCTCTGAGAGGCTGAGAGTCTCTGGCATAACGCAGGAGAAACCAGAGGTTATAAAGGGCACTTACTTGAGCCCAAGTTCAGTAACATCTACTTTGATTGGCTCCTATGAATCACAATAAGAGATGATGCCTTTTAAATAGTGGAGTTTAGAAAGCTATGGGGAGACTTCTTCCCATGGAGAATCTTAGCTATTAGATATTCATTAGAACATTCACACAGGCTGGAGAGATGGCTTAGTGGTTAAGCGCTTGCCTGTGAAGCCTAAGGACCCCGGTTCGAAGCTCGGTTCCCCAGGTCCCACGTTAGCCAGATGCACAAGGGGGCGCATGTGTCTGGAGTTCGTTTGCAGTAGCTGGAAGCCCTGGCGCGCCCATTCCCTCTCTCTCTCTCTCTGTCTCTCTCTCTCTCTCTCTGCCTCTTTCTTTCTCTGTCGCTCTCAAATAATAAATAAAAATAAACAAAAAAAATTAAAGGAGTGCATCACCACACCCAGCTTCTTAAAAAAAAATTCACAGAAAACAGCTATATAGTAAACCCTGTGCTAGGTCTGGATACAGAAAAACAAGACCTTTGCTGCATCCTACAAGACTTGTATCTTTTGGGGTATTTGGGCCATCAGCCAAACTTTCATGGAACTTTGGAAAAAGGCTGGGATGTTAAGAATGGAAAAACAAAACAAAACAAAAACCCCCACAAATAAATAGCATAAGGAAGAAAGATGTGGCTATTTCCTAGTTATAAATCTCTTTGTCAGTGTCCCAATAATGATCTTTCCATGGAACTGGGAGGCGGGGGTGAAGATCAGAGGTGGATCCCTTGCTTACCATGTGCAATACTATGAGTTCCATCCCCAGTGCTGGAAAGAAAGAAAATATAAAATCTTGGAGATTGGGCTGGAGAGATGGCTTAGCAGTTAAGCGCTTGCCTGTGAAGCCTAAGGACCCCGGTTCGAGGCTCGATTCCCAAGGTCCCACGTTAGCCAGATGCACAAGGGGGCGCACGCGTCTGGAGTTCGATTGCAGAGGTTAGAAGCCCTGGCGCTCCCATTCTCTCTCTCTCCCTCTATCTGTCTTTCTCTCTGTGTATGTCGCTCTCAAATAAATAAATAAATAAATAAATAAATATTAAAAAAAAATCTTGGGGCTGGAGAGATGGCTTAGTGGTTAAGCGCTTGCCTGTGAAGACTAAGGACCCAGGTTCGAGGCTCGGTTCCCCAGGACCCACGTTAGCCAGATGCACAAGGGGGCGCACGCGTCTGGAGTTCGTTTGCAGTGGCTGGTAGCCCTGGCGCGCCCATTCTCTCTCTCTCTCTCTCTCTCTCTCTCTCTCTCTCTCTCCCTCTCTGCCTCGTTCTCTGTCTGTTGCTCTCAAATAAATAAATAAAAATAAACCAAAAAAAATTAAAAAAAAAAATCTTGGAGATGGCTAAGTAATTTATTAAATCCTGAATTTAAGCCACATTTAGTTTGTGTAACAAATGAGTAACTCAGGGGCTGGTGAGATTGCTCAGTGGTTAAAGGTGCTTTCTTGCAAGCCTGCTTACCCAAGTTCAGTTTCTCAACATCCACAAGACTGGAACACACATAGTATCCAAAGATAAATCAGGGGAGACTCTGTCTCAAGCAAGGTGGAAATAGAGGACATTGTCCTCAAGGTTGCCTTCAGAACTCTATGCGTGTGCTATAGCATGTACACTCTCCCCCCCACACACACCACATATACATGCATATGTGTACACATGCAATAACAAATGAGTAACTTTTTCTTTTGGTGCTGGAAAAAGAACCCAGGGGATAATTCATACTAGCAAGGGCTTCACCACAATCCCAGCCCAGAAATGAATGTTTGTTATAAAAACTTTAAAAATGCAAAGTCATGCAATAATAACCTATCTTATTTGCAAAAAAAAAAAAAAAAATGAAAGAAAGAAAGGCTCACTGGACAATATAATCTTCGATTCTTCTGAAAGAAATGTGGATTTCCCCACTAACATTTTATAGACTCTCCATTAAGTTTTTAAAATATATAAATTGTGGCCTCTGTGTTACATCTTTCCTCAGACTTGAACCAGTCATAAAAGCCATTCTTAAAGCTAATTTTCTTTTGATTCCTTCCAATTACTGAGCCCTGTTCTTTATGCCAAGTGCCAATCCAGTTGGTACATTTTGTAAGAACTACCAAATCATGTTTCCCTAGACTACACACAATAGCCAGAAGGCATCCGACAGCCTTTCTCCTCACCACCCCACTCACTTAGGACAAGTTCTACTTGATTTCAAAAGAAATGTACCCAGGGAAGTCCATGGCACATGTACTGTCTTTCAAATGTCCCCTGCTAATGACTGGACAGTGGTCCACAAGTAAGAAGGACCATCTTAGAAATGTATCTTTAACACAGAATAGAATAGGCACTCAATCCTTCATTACTTTTACTGACAGACAGGCTCATCATTTTAAAAATTCAAACATGGAAATTTTTCTGAGCCACAAATGCCAAAACATTTAGTTAAAATCTGAGTCTGAAAAAGTATAACCCCAAAATGTAAAGATACATTTACATCAAAGGACATTATGAAGAGATTGAAGACAAACCACAGAATGAGAAAAAAGTATTTTCAAGTCACATGTCTATTATAAGATTAATATCCAGAACCCACAAAGCACACCTAAAAGACAGCAGCAAAACCCAACTGAAAATAGGACAAAGGACTTAAATAGATGTTTCTGCAGAGAACACTGACCGCTGACCAATGAGAACATGAACACAGCACTCAGTGTCACTAATTACAGAAGCACAAATTAAACCACAGTAACAGGCCACTTCTTGTGGGTTAGGATGTCTGTTATGGAAGGAAGGAAGGTCAGGTTTGGTGAGAAGATGAAGAACGTGGGTGGAACTCTTATGTCTGGCTGGAAGGATATAAAATGGTTGTGAAAGCACCATGAAAAACAGCTTAATAGTGCCTCAAAAAGTTACACAGAATTTTCTTTAATCCATTGACCCCACTCCTGGATATATACCCAAAAGAATTAGAAGCACAGACCCAATCAGATATTCTTACACTTGTGTTCATGGTAGCATTATTCAAAGCAATCAAGAAATAGAAACAGCTTAAGTATTCATCAGGCAATGCATGGAAAATGAAATATAATACATATGATGGAATATTATTCAGCCAAAAAACAGTTATCAAAAGTCCTCATACAATGGACTGGAGAAATGGTTTAGCGGTTAAACGCTTGCCTGTGAAGCCTAAGCACCCCGGTTCAAGGCTTGATTCCCCAGGACCCATGTTAGCCAGATGCACAAGGGGGCACACATGTCTGGAGTTCGTTTGCAGTGGCTGGAAGCCCTGGTGCACCCATTCTCTCTCTCTCTCTGCCTCTTTCTCTGTCTGTCACTCTCAAATAAACAAACAAATAAAATAAAATAGAGAATCTTAAAAAAAAAAGTCCTTGTACAAGCTGGGTGTGGTGGTGCACGCCTTTAATTCCAGCACTTGGGAGGCAGAGGTAGGAGGATCGCCATGAGTTCAAGGCCACCCTGAGACTACACAGTGATATCCAGGTTAGCCTGGGCTAGAGTGATCCCTACCTCAAAAAACAAAACAACAACAAAAAAAGTCCTCGGGCTGGAGAGATGGCTTAGCGGTTAAGCGCTTGCCTGTGAAGCCTAAGGACCCCGGTTCGAGGCTCGGTTCCCCAGGTCCCACGTTAGCCAGATGCACAAGGGGGCGCACGCATCTGGAGTTCGTTTGCAGAGGCTGGAAGCCCTGGCGCGCCCATTCTCTCTCTCTCCCTCTATCTGTCTTTCTTTGTCTGTCGCTCTCAAATAAATAAACAAAGAAAAAAAAATTAAAAAAAAAAAGTCCTCATACATGCTATAATATGGAGAGCCTTGAAAACATGTAAATTAAAAGGCAGACATAAAAGGACAAATATTATATGGTTCCATTTGTATAATAAATACCTAGAATAGGTTAATCATAGAGACAGAGAATAGAATAGTGGCTACCAAGTGCTAGGGGAAAAAAGAATGGAGAACATTTATTTAATGGGTAAAAATTTCAGCTTGAAGAAGATGAAACAGTGATGGAGATACATCGAGGTGATAGTTGGACAAAAATGAGAATACACGTAATGCCACTTCACATAGAAATGGTTAAAACGGCAAATTCCATTTTATTCCATGTACATTTTACTGCAATAACGAGATGAAGGGGGCATTCCACAGACAGAAATGCAGGCATGGGCACTTCAGGCCGCACTTACAGGATGGATGTCATTGCAGAGGCCCAGAAGCTCATCGCTGTTCAAGTAGTCACAAGTCCAGAGTCCCCAGAGCAGGAAGGGGTGTGCAGATATCTTCCTTATCCCAGGACAGTTTAGCTACAAGTCCAAAGCCATCATGTCATCTTTATTGCTATTCTATAAAGAGAGAGAGAGAGAGACCAACCTTCCAGACTGCCAGCCAATGAAGTAACAAATGGGTCAGACCCGAAGTCATGCCCGTCTGCCTCGTACTGGGCAGGCCCTCAAGGTCCGTCTTGTTGAGTGATGGCCTGGGCAGCAGCAGCGCCACACGGTCCTCCTAGAACTGTTCCCAGTGTTGAAAGGATATTGGTCACAAGCCAGGCCAGAGAGTCAGGACAGGACTCTTCAGAATACTTCATAGGGAAGCCACTTGAAAGCCAGGTGGCTGGCTCATGCGCTTTATCCCAATGCTCAAGGGGTTGCCATGAGTTCAAGGCCAGCTTAGGCTACAGAGTGAGCTCTAGATCTCCTGGGCCACAGTGAGACCCTGCTTCCAAACAATATAAAAAAAAGACATTTGTGACACACAACGGTTATCTCAGAGGTGGAATGTTGGGTGAGAATCTGGGCCTCTACCCCAGCACACTAACACACACACACACACACACACACACACACACACAGAGCCATTTGTGCAAGAAGTATGAGCACAAGATCACAGGGAGGAATACATTGCTTTATCTGTCCACCCCACCTGCTGAATCCTTCCTGACAGGATGTTCCTCTGAGCACTGGCCTCACAAGGTGTGCCAGTGTGTGACATCTCTCCTCAAGGTAGTGGCTCAAGGAGAGCCTGCTGATGTGCAGCTTGATGGAACAGAAGGGAGACATTGCTAGCTCGTGCGCACAAGGTCAGAATATAGCCAAGAGAATGCAAATGAAGTGACTGCTCAGGGCTCGTATTTGCATATTCTCTATGTACTTTGATCGAAGGCATAGAATTGGCTAAATTGACTGTGAAGATGAAAAATGGTTATGATCCTAATCCCAATGAAACCATTGGGCCTGGCCACTATGCTTAGACCTGTTCAGACACTCTGGAGCCTTTTGCAAGGCATGTGGCAGGGAAGGGACTCGTTTGAGCTTCTAGAACTGAAAATAAAGCAACTATAGTTCGCCCAGTACCTGTGATGTTCTCTCCTCTTTGGGTTTTGCTTAGTGAGTAGATGAGGAGAAATAGATGACACCTTTCCAGATGTTTCCCTACCCCTCTTTTGTTAACATATTTTTTGAGAGAACTCTGCATACACTTGCAGGTTCTGATGTCAGCCCAGAGGGAGGTTCAGGAAGATAACACATCAAACACACATTCCATGTGTATTTCCTACCTGAAATAACCATTAAAGCTGTTAGAGAGTGTGCAACTGTTCCAAAATGGTGGGTAACTAAGGAGACACAGAAGGTGAGGGAGTGAGGAACCAGCAAGTGGGAAAGATTTAAGGCAAGGTACCAGATAATAATAGGATTTCATTATATCAAGCATTTCATGCATGGCCTTTCTTTTCTTCTTTTCTTCTCAAAAATTCTGTAAAAAAAAAAAAAAAAAAAAAAACCCGCAGGCAAGGACAGAGGTGAGAAGAATCAGAGAAGAGGCTCTAGGTTACCATGACAACATGACTCTTGACTCCATCTCTATCTCTCATCAGTGCCTAACTCCTTTGTGGATTCTAGCAGAGGTCTCTGACATTGGGATGAACCCAAGGATGAGTTGAAAGAGCAAAGTATCCAATCCAAGGAGTGCGGGGAGTGCGTCTTTACGCCGAAGGCGTGTGATGATCGTAATGCAGCCTAATTGAGATGATCCCTTCCTGCCCCAGTAAAGCTGCTGCAAAGGACTGCAAGAGGCTCTCTACAAAGTGACAGGGCCATAGAAAAGTCTGTGGTAAAGCATGAACAATTAACAGTCATAAGTCACTGGCCAAATACATTATAAAACTTTTTGTTGTTGTTTATTCTTATTTATTTGAGTGCGACAGAGAGAGAGAGAGAGGAGAGAGAGAATGGACACGCCAGGGCCTCCAGCCACTGCAAACTAACTCCAGACGCGTGCACCCCCTTGTGCATCTGGCTAACGTGGGTCTTGGGGAATCGAGCTTCAAACTGGGGTCCTTAGGCTTCATAGGCAAGCGCTTAACTGCTAAGCCATCTCTCCAGCCCCAAATACATTTTAAAAAGGAAGTGAGGGCTGGAGAGATGGCTTAGCGGTTAAACGCTTGCCTGTGAAGCCTAAGGACCCCGGTTCGAGGCTCAGTTCCCCAGGTCCCACGTTAGCCAGATGCACAAGGGGGCGCACGCGTCTGGAGTTCGTTTGCAGAGGCTGGAAGCCCTGGCGCGCCCATTCTCTCTCTCTCCCTCTATCTGTCCTTCTCTCTGTGTCTGTCACTCTCAAATAAATAAATAAATAAAAATTAAAAAAAAAAAAAGGAAGTGAAACCATATAATGTAAGAAGTGTGGGGATAGTGTTCACACTGTAAACTGTAGGGATGATATCAAGCTGTCACTCCTAATCTGGTCTTGCAGGTGAGCTAACAGCTTTTCGTGGGTGACAGACCAGATTAATGCTGCCTGAGTGCTAAGGGTCTCATTACTGAATCATTAAGCACACAGCTTTATATCGCTTCTAACTTTGGTAACATGTCCCAGGTCTGGTCATCTAGGACTCATGGGAGGTCTACATACCTATTATTTTCTGTTTGCCCATAGGTCTTCTAATGTGCTCTCTTACTTGTTCTTTTTCTTATTTGGGAACTTTCTTCTAAGTGATGACATCCCGAGTTCCTGCTTGTGCTAAAGTGAATATAAATGAATGCAGAATCTTTTCCTCTTGTTCTGTCCTCGGGCCAGCAAGTCCCATCTGAGTCACTATAAATATGGGTCACAGTAAAAGCACTGATCCTATCCTCAAGGTTCTTAGCATCTTGTTAGAAGAGCTGCCAAGAGTCCAAGTTTGAGGGCACAGATTCCAGGCTACCAAGCCTGCCCAAGGTTTCTGACCCAGCTGTAACACGTCAGGGTCCAATGACACAGGGAGGAAGTTAGGAGGAGTCACCATCTGTCCATTCTCACCTCTGACACCAGCTGCCTGTCCAGAGGGTCACCCACGTCACCATCACTCACTAGAAGGACTCCTGGAACTCAGTGAAAGTGCTCACAGCTATGTCTTTTGTCACAGGAAGGGTATAGAGTAAAATCAGCTCTAGGGGAGTCGTATGGGTCAGCGGCAGTGTCTGGGAAGGTTGTAGACATAAAGCTTCCAGTGTCCTCAGGACAGAATCACCTTCCCAGCATCCATGTGTGACAGTACATGTTGAGTCCTGCTACCAGGGATGTTCCCAAGAGGGAGCTGTGCCATTGAGAGCTATTCTGGGGGTTGGGTTGAGTGATTTCCAAGGTGGTTGACCTCAGTCTCCAGAGTGACGGATCCACCTATCACTGACAGTTTATGACGGCCAGGTATGGCTCATCCTCCCCTCTTCATCTTAAGCAAAAAAAAAAAAAAGAAAAAAAAAAAGGCTGGAGAGATGCCTCAGTAGTTAAGCGCTTGCCTGTGAAGCCTAAGGACCCCGGTTCGAGGCTTGATTCCCCAGGATCCACATTAGCCAGATGCCCAAGGGGGCACATGCATCTGGAGTTCATTTGCAGCGGCTGGAGGCCCTGGCGCACCCATTCTCTCTCCCTCTCTCTCTCTCTCTCTCTCTCTCTCTCTCCCTCTTTCTCGCCCTGTTGCTCTCAAATAAATAAGTAAAAATAAGCAAAAAAAAAGGTTTTTTAAAATGCTCCTAATGGCTATCACATAGTTTACTTCCAGAAGATTATGGCAAAGACCACTTTTTTCTTTGGACAGAGCTAAATTATTTGGTCCACATGTCTGAGCCAAGAGAAAGTGTTAATTTGGGTCAGAGGGAGGGATTACTGTGAGTTTGAGTGTCTAACCAAACACCTGAAGCATAATAGAAAGAAAACAAAGTTCCTAAGCCACAGAACCCATAGGGAGCACATGACAAGAGCCTTTGAAAATGCAAAAGGCCAGTGTGAGCAAACGGGGTTATTCTTTTCCTATATGACCCAAGGGAGGAAAGGTACCACCCATCAGCTAGATGCTATAAAGATGTTAAGTTCAAGGTAAAGAAGAGCTTTCTAATAATGAAGGCTACCTCAACATGTCATAAAAGCTGCCCTGACAGAAGTACGTTCCCCCCTAAAATATATACATATATTTCTTGCACAAAGCAGAGCACCCGTTACGTGCTCATCCTTTCCTTTGGAAGTGCAGTAACCTCCAAGAATCCTTCCCACTGTAATAATCTGTGGTTTCATACGCATTTTTCGAATATACTCTGGAATTGGCAAGCTACTGATGTAATTCTGATTGTGTGAATTGTCTTTAAAATTTCTGATGTCATACTTGGGGGGGGTATGGTTATGGAATGAGTGTGCATTTTCACACAGAACTTCAATTTACATTATCTAGAGTGAGTCTTCACGGTCATCCCCAAGATGATTTTTTTCCCCCTGACTCCGGATAAGAAGAAATAAGCTATTAAATAAGCATATAATGAGATGGAGCGTGTGTGAGTCCACGTTTAAGAAACATGTTAGCCGTGGTAGTGAGTCTTGTTAAGTGAAGTCAAAGTAGATTGGTCAGGATTTCAACTTGAAACTCCCTGTGGGTTATCAGTTCAGACCTCGAGAGTTGTGCCATGTGAGGTGCCCTGGCACCCTTTTAGAAAGGGGCTGGCCGTCCAGAGTTGAGTCAGATGAGGTGGAAAGCTAACAGAAAGCGAGGTTTGGATGCCTCCCATGCAGGAGAATCTCAACCAGCAACAGAGCAGAGTTCAAGCCACAGAGGTCTGGCCATATACTGGCATACGTGACGCCCGCAGCCTCGTCTTCACTTGGTTCACACTTGCTCCTGCATCATTAGCTTTTAATTTTTTTTTTAATTTTTTATTTATTTATTTGAGAACGACAGACACAGAGAGAAAGACAGATAGAGGGAGAGAGAGAGAATGGGTGCGCCAGGGCTTCCAGCCTCTGCAAATGAACTCCAGACGCGTGTGCCCCCCTTGTGCATCTGGCTAACGTGGGACCTGAGGAACCGAGCCTCGAACCGGGGTCCTTAGGCTTCATAGGCAAGCGCTTAACCGCTAAGCCATCTCTCCAGCCCCATCATTAGCTTTTAACTTCTTAATATTTGTGAGATGAATTTTGCATGTGTGTTCAAGGTACATCATCTCTCACAGTTACCGACTCGCATCCCAAGCAATGAGCATCTATGATATCACTTACTAAAAATCTTGAATGTATGTTATGTTTACTAACTACAGTCATCATGCTGGACATTAGGTCTTTGGAGTTATTTATCTGACAGACCTGCTAGTTTGTCTTCTCCAAGCCGCCCCTGCCAATTGCTGTTTCATTATCATATTCTCTCCCTCCCTGTCCTCTCTCCACATAAAAGCAGTGCTTTTATTCCTGTGTCTGGCTTATTTTTCTTACTAGCATGTCCTCAATACAGCCAGATTGTGAAGTGTCAGGCTCCCCTCCAGTTCTAAGGCTGAACAGTTTTCCATTGCATATAAATGCTCTGGTTGTTTCATCCACTCATCTGTTGATGGACACCCGGGCTGACTGCAGATCCATTGTAAATGACACTGTGCACTGAACATGAGAATGCAGCTAACTTTATGGGGTGGTTCTCTCAACCCGCTCAAGTATGTGCCCAGAAGATGGGTTCTGGGGCATGTGATTATTGCTGTATGTCTTTTGGAGCCTTGACACTGTTTCCATCATGACTGTACTCATCCATATCCTACCAACAGTGTGTGAAGATTTCACCTTCTCTACACCCTCACGAGCACTTGTTTTCTTCTTGAGCATAGCTGTTCCCAACAGGTATGAGGTGACATCTCATGATCGCTTGAATTTGCGTTTCTCTGAAGACTGGTGACATTGAGCATCTTTTCATAGGCATCGTGACCATCTCTGTGGCATCCTTGGGGAAACGTCTAGTTGTGTCCTAGTCCCGCTGTAGGCTTCCAGGCCATTAAGTTGCATCTGTTTTTAATAAATTTTGAATATTAAAGCCTTACCAGGCATTTTTTCCTTATCCATGTGTTGCCTTCCTGTCTGGTCCCTTACCTCTTCTGAGGTGTAGAACCCTTTCAGGTGACGTCACCCTGCTGGTTGATTTTCCCTTTGTAGCCTGAGCTTTTGGGGTGATGGTGAAAACAGTGTTACAAAGGCCACTGTCAAGAAATGTAGCACCCTGTTTCCTTCCGTTCATTTTATGGTTTCAGGTACTGTGTTTAGATCTTTATCCATTTTTAGGTGTTTTTCTGTGTAGGGTATAAGGGTCCAATTTTATTATTTTAAATGTAGCAATTCAGAATATATATATTCTGAATATATATGTATATGTATGTATATATACATATATATATAGAGAGAGAGAGAGATTCTTGCTTGCAAAGCCTGCCAGCACTGAGTTCAATTCCCAAGCCATCCACATAAGTCAGACAAAAAAAGTAGAACAAGCCTCTGGTGCTCCTTTGAAGCAGCAAGAGGCTCTGGTGCATGCACGTACACATGTACACACACACACACACACACACACACACACACACACACACACACACAAAGAGGAAGGAAGGAAGGAAAAGAAAATCAGATGACCACATATGTTTGTATTTATTTCTAAGCTCTCTGTTCTGTTCTATGGGTCTATCTGTGTGGTTTTATGCCAGGACCATTGTTTGTGAGCAATACAGGTTCAAAATGAAGTTTAAGTCAGGAAGTACAAGACCTCCAACTTTTTCTTTCTCTGAATTGCTTTGGCTACTTAGGGGACCTTTGGATTTTTTATTTCTATTTTGTGAATAATGTCATTGGGATTTTGATAGTACATTGAATCTATATTGCTTTAGGTAGAATTGAAATTTTAATTCTCTATATTGTTTTGGGTAGTATTGAAATTTTAACTCTATTTTTTTTTATCTATGATTATGAAATATCTTCCTATTTATTTGTGTCTTTATTAGTTTTTTTAATAAATTTTTGAAAATTTATAGTGTACAAGTCTTTCACCTTCTTGATTAAATTTATTTCTAAATTAATTTGTGGTTCTTGTGCTATCTTAAGTTAGATTTACTTCTTTTAAAGAGGCAAGTCACTATGTATAGAAATGCTCAAACTTTTGTATTTTGAGAAACTGTGCTAAGTTCAGTTAGTAGTTCTAGTGGGGTTTTTTTTGTAGGGGGAGGAGAGGTTCTCCATATAGAATCATGTTGTCTTCAAATAAAGGCAGTTTTACTCCTTGCATTAAAATCTGGATTGCTTTTATTTCATTTTCTTGTCAGATTTCTCTTGCAAGCATTGCCAGCACTATGTCTAATGGAAATAACAAGAGGGGAAATCCTTGCCTTGTCCCAGATCTTGGAGGAAAAGCTTTGTTTTGTCCCTGTGATTATGTTAGTTATGGATTTTTCATAATTGATCCTTGTTATGTTGGGGAGCTCTCTTGCACATAAACTGTTGAGAGGTTTTGATTTTTAAAAAGATGGTAAACTTTGCGGGGTGCTTTGTTAACTGAGACAATAGTGTGGATTATGTTTTTTTTGTCTGTTCATAAAATGTACTGCATTGATTGACTTGTTAAAGCAGCCCTGCACATGAAGGACAGTTCTCTCTTGATCATAATGCATAATTTTACATTGACTTTAACTTATTAATGTTTCATTAGGATTTTTGCATTGCTGTCCATCAGTGATATTGGCCTGTGGTTTTTCTTTATGTAATGCCATTGTCTGGCTTATCAAGGTTATTGGCCTCATAAAATATGTTACAAGATTTTTTTTTCTGCCAGTTTTAGTTGGAGGGAGAGTTGAAAGATTAATATTAATTTTTCTTTGAGAGCTTCATAGAATTCAGCTGTGAAGCCATCTGTCCAGAATCTTCCTTTGTTCAGCTATTTTTAATTACTATTTTAATCGATCTTTTTCTTCTTTTTTTTTTTTCTTCATGTGGTGGAAGATTTACAGACTATATATAGTGTTTATATTTTAAAATTCAAATTCTAGTTTCATTGATTTCTCCCCTACCACTTTTCTATTCGGTAGTGGACTTGTTTCTGTTCTGAAGTTTACTCTTTCCTTCCTTTTTTACTAACTTTAGTTCACTTTTTTCTTCCTTTTCTAGTTCCTTGGTGTGTCATGGATTGGTGAGGTCTTCTTTTGGATACAGGCATTTGTTACAATAAAATTTGCTGTTAGCACTATTTTTATTGTATCCCTTAGCTATTGGTATGAAGTGTATACTTGGATTATTTTTTACTATTTTTATTTTTAATATTCACATTAGCAAAATAATTTTATTTCAAATTTGGTAATATATTTTCTTTACCATTAAGTTTCATACTTTTCATTTCTGAACAATTTTTCTGGATGCAGCAGTATTGTCTAGCAGTTTCTTCTTTTAGCACCTTGATTATGCCATTCCTGTTCTCTCCTGTACTGCCAGGTTTCTGCTGAGAAATCCATTTATAGTCTAAGGGGATTTTCTTTTATATGTGACTTGATGCTTTTCTCTTGTTGGTTTTTAAATTCCCTTTATTTTTGATTTTTGAGTTTTGTTATAATGTGTTTTGGAAAGGAGTTCTTTGGGTTGAATCTGTTTGGGGATATTTGAGCCAATGGTTCTAAAAGTCCATATGTCTCCCAAGACTTGGGAAAGTTTCAGCAATTATGTCATTATGTAGTGTTCTGTGTCTTTCTTTGTATTCTCCTTCAGGAATTCCCAGAAAGAGAATATTTGCTCACTGAATGCTATCCCATAAGTCTGTAGTCAACCGTCATGCTTTGCTACTATTTTTCAAAATTTCAAAAGGCCTTTTTATTTTTTTTAAGTTCACAGGGTCTCTCTTCTCTTGATCTAATCCACCATTGGCACTCTGCATTATACTTTTTAGTTCATTCATTGAATTCTTCAGCTCTAAAACTCCTGCTGAGTCCTTTGAGTCTCTTGTGTTGTCTGCCTGATTCCATTGTCTCCCTGGACTCTCTTGTATCATGCTGGGTTTCCTTCAGATTGGAATTAGCACACCAGGGCCTCCAGCCATTGCAATTGAACTCCAAACACATGCACTGCCTTGTGCGCGTGCATGAGCTTATGCTTGTGCCACCTTGCACATCTGGCTTACTTGGGGACCTGGGGAGTCAAACATGGTTTCTTTGGCTTTGCAGACAAGTGCCATAACCACTAAACCCTCTCCCCAGCACATAAGTTCCTTTTTAAAAAAGCTACTCATGGATTTCCTCTCCTGGTCAGTTACCAGAGAATCATTTTGTTCCTTTGGCAATCCCATATTCTCCTGATTTTTCATGTTTCTTGTGTTTTTGATGCATACATGTGATGGAACAGGCTTCTCTTGCAAATAGGAGTGTATCTTATGCAGGGAACAAATCTTTGACTTGTAGGCAATCTCAAGGTGCTGTTTGGGAGAACAGTAACTCCAGCTCTGTGAGTGGAGACAGCGGTACAGCCTGTATGCCGGTTCCTTGCTGTGGTCAGTATCTATGATGACTGTGGGTGCCTTGGTGGTCTGTTCTACCAGCGTTTGTGGTAGCAGTGGTGGTCAAATGGACTACTGGAAGCATTTAGTGTAAGGGTTTTTGGGATCTACCTGCTGTTGTTTTTCTCCTACAATGAGGAGTCTTGGCATCATGTAGGACATAGCCCACAAATAGTTGCAGTGGTTATGTGTTGTAGAGTGTGGGTGCTCAGAGCAGCCATGGAGACATGGTGCTAGGCCCGGGAATTTGGGGGACGGGTTTACTCTCTAAGGCAGAGGTTGATACAGACTGTCTACAAAGCCGAGATCTGTAACACTGAGCCTAACAGCCTGGACCTAAAGTACCAGGCTGTAGTTGTGATCTGCCCCTGGGGTGCAGCAACAGAGACTTACCTCCCAGGAAGAAGCAGCATAACCAGGAGAGCAGAACTGTAATCTGTGGACCTGAGCCAATAAGGCAGAGCAGCAACTCAGACCCCAGGGATGAGGCACCACATGGTGATGTCACTGGACCGTCAAATGGTGGGATGTTAGCAGTATCTCTGCCAGGACCCACTAAGAGTGGCACAGAGCTATGACTTAAGCCCTAGGGATCAAGGATAAGGGGAGCAATGACTCTCTGACTCTCCCCCTCTCCCTCAGTGAACATGAGCACTTCAGCAGTTCAGACTTTAGGGCTCCAGTTCAGATCTAGAGAAGCAAGATGCTCCCCTTGACTGCCCCACCAGCTCAGCTCCAGGAACTGTGTGGCTGCTTGGCTCAACTCAGGCAGTGATTCCGTGTGAGGCATCATGCCAGCCTAGGTGCTGGGTGGAGTGTATGACATTGACTCTTTCTCAGCTTGGCAAGTAGACTCCAGAGCAGCTCCATAAACTGCCATAGCATCTGCAAGGACTGCAGAGATCACCTGTGGTGAGGAGTGAAGGTGAGTGAGGTGGTTATGAGACAGCAGGTATCTTCCCCACAGGGAGGAGTACCACCTAAGTTGGTTTTCATTAGAGGTGGGGATACAGATGCTAGGGCCAGGCGTGCCTTTCTTCTTGCTATGTGGCTATCTTGTTCATTTGTGCTGTGATGTACTCTGGTTCCCCTCTTTAGTCATTTTTATCAATATATAATTGTTTATTTGTAGATTTGGCCATCTTTTTTGAAATTATTTCATTTTTGAGAGGGAGAGAGAGAGAGGAGGGAGGCCTTTCAGACACTGTGAACAAACTCCATACATGTGCACCCCCTGGTGTGCATGCGTACCATTGCACACTTGTGTCACTGTGTCTGGCTATGTGGGACCTGGAGGTTAGAACATGCATTCTTAGGCTTCACAGGCAAGTACCTTAACGACTAAGCCATTTCACCAGCCCTTTGGCCATCTTTTGCAAGGACATATGCTAGGGGCAGCTAGCTAGCCATCTTGCTGGCAGCACTTGTCATTAACTTTTATAGAATGCTGTCGTAAGGAGGTTTTGCATGACTATTTCTCTCACTGAATAATGGGCTCTTTGAGCCCAATGTCTCTTACCTGAGTTGGTGCTCCATAAATGTTTCTTAAATGAGCAGCTGCACATACTAATGAGCTAATTAGTTCAGTGGACATGGGCAGCCAAGCAGCCCCTTTGCAAGGACAAAATCCCTCTGCATGCAAGAAATGATTGGAGCAGTGACAATGGCTGGGACCCGGTCATCCTGTGGTTTCTAAAACCAAGTATTTGCTCCTCTTTGGGGGGGGTTTCCATGGAATCAACGTTAGCTATTTCCCTAAGATACATCTGAACTAAAAGAAGAGCAACACAGAAAACTATCAAATAGAAATTTAAAATAACAACTTAAGATTCAAAAGTAATAAAAATGTAAAAGTTAAGGAAATTAAGACACATTTTCATCCACTGACAACTGGGTCTGTCTCTAGGAGAATACCATTATATGTCATTACTCTTGAGCACGGGTTGGCACCCATTTTTTTTTTTTAAATGAACCAGGTAGTAAATACTTGGAGCCCTGTGGGCTGTTACAGTTCCTATAAATAACTATGTGGGATATGTTTTAATAAAACTTTATTTATAAAAACAGGCAATTGATTAATTTAACATGCATAGCCCTGGTTTGCCAGCACCTGTTCTAGAGTACCACATGTTCTTTCTAGTTCTTTAAATTTATTAGTAATTTAAAAGTGTGCACTGGTTTGTGATAGAGCTCAGTGACAGAATACTTGCCCAGCATGCTCAAGGCCATAGGCTACGTTCCCTAGCAATGAAAAAAAAAAAAAAAAAACCATAAAATTTGTTCATTTTCCTGTTCCTTTCTGCCCTTTTAATATATCTAACAAAAGGACATAAAACAAGGACATAAAACTAAGACTTTTTCTTGATCATTTTAAAAGGTATGTGGGCTAGAGATAGAATATGTGCCCATAAAATATGGCTACTTAACAAGGTAGGTAAAGAGGCATGGTCATCCCCCAAGCCTCTTTAACTACCCTTCCTGATGCTGCCCAAGTGATCCTCTAGACTGAGGGTCTCCAACAATGTGCTTTGTATCTCTGCTTCCTCTGGCCACTTCACTTCTCTCTTCAGTCTTGATGGTGCTGACTGTTGGCCTAGAAACATTGGAACCCCGTTAGTTCCCTCCCAGAATCCTGAGTTCAGCCCATAGCTGACAACCTTTGCTACCTTAATGATCTGTGTTCCAAGTTAAAGCATCATTAAAAAGTCACAGCTTTCTAGCTACTGATTTAGTCCTGAAGGGAACCTGGTTGAGAGTCAAGAAGCCCACATGACAGAATCTGGCTAATGATCTCACTGGCTTTCTCTCTTTCTATCTTTCTTTTTTTGAGGTAGGTTCTCACTGGCTTTCTTTCCATGAAATTGCAAAAATGCTGGTTGCCAAGCAACACACATGCCATGGCTTCTTTCAACAATGTGGATTTAAGCACAAAACCAGCTCCAAACACATGTCCAGATACTGTTTGTATCATGAACGGGGATCATGAGGAGCTTGCACAGCCAGTACTTCGCTGTTTTATTTGGTTGGGACATCTTTTCCTGGAGCCTTGCACAGGGTCACGTGGAAAACTGGAGGCCTGTCCCTCTGGCCAAATTATCATGACTAGAGGCTTACAGAAATCTACACTGAGCATTGTTTTCGAAGAGCCACGGCTCAGTGTCCCCTCATTCACTGTTCATGGGTATTTTATAAAGTGTCACTATCTTGAAGAATGAGATTTGGCTGTGCACGATCACAGTTTAGCCCAGATGGAACCCATCTTCCATTTCCATACTGAAGATGCAGTCCATGGCTCACTCAAAGATAGACTATTGTTGCAGAGTATCTGCCAGGAAGAGACCTCAGCCTCCCTATTGAGAAGTAGTGTCCGTGTCATCCCTGCTGGGTACACTTTGAAGGGAGCTAAATGTGTTCTGCTTGACCTCTTCGTCTACCCCACTCCTTGGACAGTTTTCATCACTGAGTATTTGGCTGATGGAAAACCTTGGTGTATTTATAAATTGCTCTGGAGCTGAACTTCAGTAGCATAGCATTCCCAGATAAACGCCTTAACTGGTCCCAGGTAGGAAGGAAAAACTATTACACCACAGTCTCTTATTCATGAAGCTAGAGACAGGTCGCATGAGAAGCCACCTATTCTCTGATGAGGGTGGCCAGCACCTCCCACAGTCAGCTCAGCTGCACCTTCCTCTCTAGGGAACATGAGAGTGACTGTCCCCATCTGGAATGACAGACACTTCATAGAAATATGAAACACAGGACTAGGGAGATAGCTCAGTCAATAAAGTGAGAGACAGTGCCTCAAAAAAAGATGGACTGAAGCTGGAGAGATGACTCAGTTAAGGCGCTTGCCTGCAACGTGTAAGGACCCATGCTTAGTTCCTCGGGACCCATGTGAAGCCAGGTGCATAAGGTGGCACATGCATTTGGAGTTCATTTGCAGAGGCTGGAGGCTCTGGAATGCCCAGTCTCTTTCTCCTTGCAAATTAATTGATTGATTGATTTTTTTTTAAGATGACTGTATTTCAGAGGACAACCTGAGGTTTTCGTCTGCCCCCAACACACACACACACACACACACACACACACACACACACGCCCATATGCACATTAAAAAAGAAACATAAGACATAAGGCAGACTGCCCTAGCCTTCAGGATGAAGGATGCTCCAGGGATGAAATGACATTTAACAGTGCCTAGAAGATGCACGCTGTGGATATAGTAAGTAGAAGTCTTTTGAAAGAAAGGAAGGATTTTGCTAGGACAAGTACAATGAAGAATCATGTGCCATTCTTTCAGATCAGTTCTTTAGGTGCCTAGAAACCATCTGCAAAGCCCTGGGCCTTGTTATCACTATCTGGGGCACTGGCCCACCGAGCAACTACAAAGCCCCCAGATGAGGCCATGTGAAAAGTTCTGTCTTCTGTCGCTGAGCAACTGTTGGGTGTCTGTGTTTCTGTACTTAGCAGGAATATGAGCACCTTTTCCTTCAGTGCTACTAGGTGCAAATATGAGTTGTGATCTCACAAAATAATGTTTACGTTTATATAAACATTATGTATTTTATTATAGGTATATTTCTAATAGTATTAGTAATAGTTGCCACTTCTTGACAAAATAAAAACTTTGTGCATATAATAAGCACATGGGTCTGGATGGGTTCACAGCTGGGTAATGCTTTGCATTACAGGGACTACTTGTGTGTAGTAAAAACTTGCTGAGAAGGGCTGTGTGTGCAGACAGCCAGATCACTGGTCGCAAAGCCATTTTCACTTGATCCCTTTTCCTCGTCTCTATTCCCAGGCCTCATTATGGGCAATGTCGTATGCACACACACAGACACACCAGAACAGCCCATCAGAGCCAGGACAGAAATGCCAAGGGAGGTGTTTGCATGAATCCCATCCTTGGAGTTAGGAGCACTCGCTCAGCTGCCAACTACAAATAGCCCCGTGCTGCAAAAATGATGCTAATTACTACGCCATTAAAAAAGAAGGAGAGAGAAGAAAAAAAAAAAAGCCATCACCCACAACCAGACTGCCCCACAGCGGGCCTGAAGTCCTGCCCTGACAGTCAGCATGAGGCACGGCCCTCTAATGCAGCTGTAATCCACTTTGCTTGGCAGGGAGAGCAAGCTCACCATGCTGCTGCGGGAGTCCCTGGGGAACGTGAACTGTCGCACCACCATGATCGCGCACATCTCGGCCGCGCCTGGGAGCTACGCGGAAACGCTCTCCACCATCCAGATTGCATCAAGGGTCTTGAGGATGAAGAAGAAGAAGACAAAGGTAAGGGGCTTGCAAGGGATGAAGGGAAGGGCACCAAGTCACAGAAAGCCAAAGCAGTACTGCCACTTTCTGAGCACCGGGGCCTGTGCAGAGTGTAGCCTCAGGGCAGGGAAGCCTTCTGAGTGACAGCGCGGAAAGTTCTCTCCTGGATCTTCCAGCCTGATGTAAGTAGTCAGATGGATTGCTACTGTGTGATGAAAAATGTTGGGCGAGGGGGGGGGGAGTTATTACAATCTTCCTACCTGGGTCCAACACAGGTACTGACTGTGTCCAGTGGGCTGCCCAGTGCCTTGCTCATATGCTCCTAGCATGATGCTGAAGTCTGCCAGGCGTCACTACCCTCACTCATTTCCTTGGGCAGAAGCAAAGGCAAGACAGAGGTAGCATGGGAAGAGGGTTCCAGAGGAAGTGGGGAGATAGGTAGCGACTGAACTAAGTGCCTACCTTGTAAGCATGAGGACCCGGGTTTGATACCCGGAGCCCACAGAAAAGAAGGTGGGAAGGAGGTTGACATGCACCTGTAATCCCAGCACTGAGGAAGCAGAGACAAGGTGCGTCTCTGGGGTTCACTGGTCAGCCAGTCTGGCCTTCTTGGTGGATTCCAGGATAGTGAAAATCGCTACCTCAAAATAATAAAAAAGAGAAAGAAAGACAGAAACAAAGGAAGGTAGATGATATTCCTGAGGGACAATATAATACCTGAGTTTGTCCTCTGGCCTCCACACACATGTCATGCACCCACACATGTAAACGCATGTGCAAAAGAATGTTTGAGAAAACCATGTTGACCTGTCGATGTGCCGGGCTTTTTTCTCTGTTGTGATGTAGGCCAGGCAGGTGCCCTGGTATGGCTCAATAAGTAATGATCCCTATTCAGACTCGTCTCCAACACCCCATGTCCAGTCCACAGGCTGCACCTACCACGTGATCCTCGTCCTCCTGGGAGGGTTGTCTTGGGAGAGCCACCTCCTTAACTGTTCTCTTGCTCACAGTACACGTCGAGCTCCTCTGGGGGAGAAAGCTCCTGTGAGGAAGGGAGAATGCGCAGGCCCACACAGCTGAGACCTTTCCATGCCCGGGCCCCAGTGGATCCCGACTTCTCCCTCACCCCGCTATCCAGCGATCCCGACTACTCCTCCAGCAGCGAGCAGTCCTGCGACACTGTCATCTACATTGGGCCAAATGGCACGGCCCTGTCTGACAAGGAGCTTACCGACAATGAGGGACCCCCAGACTTTGTCCCCATCGTGCCAGCCCTGCAGAAGACCAGAGGTGACAGCAGACCTGCAGAGGTGGCAGAGGCTGCAGCTAGCAAGTCAGAAAGGGACTGCCTGAAGTGCAACACGTTTGCCGAGCTGCAGGAAAGACTAGGCTGCATCGACGGCAGTGAGGAGCCCAGTAAGTTCCCCTTCGAAGAGCTGCCCATCCAGTTTGCGCCAGAGCAGGCGGGAAGATGTGCCTCCTTGAGCCAAGCGGCCGGGTCAGACCTGCTTGGTGAGTCTGATAAGGAAGAAAATGGTTCCGATGGTGACCGGGAAGGTGCAGAGCTCCCAGCCTCCAAGATGCGGCAGAACCACTCCCCAGTGCCGACCGCCACGGGCAGCAACAGCCCCGGCCCGGCCTCGCCCCGGAGCATCCCAGGTAGCAGCAGCCAGCACAGCGCCTCCCAGCTCGCACAGAGCCCCAGCCTGCAAAGCAGCCGCGAGAGCCTGAACTCCTGTGGCTTCATGGAAGGCAAGCCCAGGCCCATGGGCTCTCCCCGGCTGGGCATCGCCAGCCTGTCCAAGACCTCAGAGTACAAACCCCCTAGCTCGCCCTCCCAGAGGTGCAAAGTCTACACCCAGAAGGGCGTTCTGCCTTCCCCGGGCCCACCGTCTTCTCTGAGCAAGGACTCTGGCATGGTCTCCAGTGAGTCTTTGTTGCAGCCGGAGGTGCGTACTCCCCCAGTTGGCATGAGCCCCCAGGTTTTGAAGAAGTCCATGTCTGCCGGGAGTGAGGGCTTTCCCGGAACCCTGGTTGACGGGGACCATCCTCAGGAAGCCCCTCCCGCAGACTCCGAGAAGGAGATTCTGAGCACGACGATGGTGACGGTGCAGCAGCCGCTGGAGCTGAACGGGGAGGACGAGCTGGTGTTCACGCTGGTGGAGGAGCTGACCATAAGCGGCGTCCTGGACAGTGGCCGCCCCACTAGCATCATCAGCTTCAATAGCGACTGCTCCGTGCAGGCCCTGGCCTCGGGCTCACGGCCCGTCAGCATCATCAGCAGCATCAGCGAGGACCTGGAGCGCTACTCCAGCATGGCTCCCGTCTCCGAGGTGAGCATCACGCAGTTCCTGCCCCTGCCGAAGCTGGGCCGGGATGAGAGGGCGCGCGAAGCGGGCAGCCGGCGCTCCTCCATCAGCTCCTGGCTGAGCGAGATGAGCGCAGGGAGCGACGGCGAGCAGTCGTGCCACAGTTTCATAGCGCAGACTTGCTTTGGGCACGGGGAGGCCATGGCAGAACCCCCGGCCTCAGAGATCGTCAGCAGCATCCAGAACACCGCTGTGGTGTGCAGAGAGAAGCCCAAGGCAGGCCCCGACAACCTGCTCATCTTGTCCGAGATGGGGGAAGACTCGTTCAATAAAGCCACTCCCGTGAGAGGCTGCAAAATATCCACCCTGGGCAAGGCCATGGTCACCATTTCCAACACAGCCGGTCTGAGCAATTGCGAAGGGTACATCCCCATGAAGACCAACATCACGCTTTACCCTTGCGTTGCCATGAGCCCCCGGAATATGCAAGAGCCCGAGTCATCCACGGCCACCCCTAGAGCAGCCCCCAAAACAGCCCAGTCCCAGGAAAGCAAGGAAATGAGTGCAAAGAAAGAAACGAAATTTGAGGACCCCTGGCTCAAACGAGAGGAAGAGGTGAAGAAAGAGAATGCGTATGCCAGTGAAGAAGGGAACAGGTGTGAGACTGCCACAGGCCCCTCAAAGCCCGAGGCCCGGTCAGAGCCAGAACAGGACAGTAAGCCCAGTGCAGGGGACAGGCTGAGCAGCAGCAGCGGAGAGGTGTCTGCCTCCCCGGTGACCGACAACATTAGGAGGGTTGTGGATGGCTGTGAGATGGCCTTGCCTAGCTTGGTGGCCCAGGGCCCAGTGCATTCCAACAAAAGCCTGAAATCTAGCAGCCTCCCGAGGGCGTTTCAGAAAGCCAACAGACATGAGGAGCTGGACAGTCTCTTCTGTCACTGCGCGGTTGATGCCAAGAGCTTCGCTGGGGCCCTGAGCACCCAGCCTTCAAAGGCACCCCTGGAAAGGAAGGTGGCCTCCCCCAAGCACTGCGTCCTGGCTCGGCCCAAAGGGACACCTCCTCTGCCTCCTGTCCGCAAATCTAGCTTGGACCAGAAGAACCGAGCTAGCCCCCAGCATAGTGCCAGCAACAGCAACACCAGCAGCCCCCTGAGCCAGCCCACCACCTTCTTGGCCTGCTTTCCCGACGAGCCCGGCAGCAAAACCAAAGACATCAGTAGCAGCAGTAAGCTCTTCAGTGCCAAGCTTGAGCAGCTGGCCAGCAGGACCAACTCTCTTGGCAGGACAACAGTCAGCCACTACGAATGTCTGTCCCTGGAGAGGGCAGAGAGCCTGTTCTCCATGAGCTCCCGCATGCACGCCAGCAAGGACAGCACCATGCCCCGTACCGGCCGGAGCCTGGGCCGTAGTGCCGGCGCCTCGCCACCCAGCTGTGGCACCACCCAGTCAGCGGGGACCTCGCCCAAGACCGGCCAGTCCAAGATGTCAGCCGTGAGCAAGCTCCTGCTGGCCAGCCCCAAAGCGCGCAGCCTGTCCACGTCCACCACCAAAACCCTGAGCTTCTCCACCAAGTCCCTGCCGCAGTCGGTGGGCCAGAGCTCCAACGTGCCGCCCAGCGGAAAGCACATGTCCTGGTCCACGCAGTCCCTCAGCAGGAGCCGGGGCTCCGGGCTGGCTTCCAAGCTGCCCCTGCGAGCGGTCAACGGGCGCATTTCCGAGCTGCTGCAGGGCAGCGCCGGTGCCCGGGGCACCCAGCTGCGGGCGGCGGCGGCGGCGGCGGCGGGCCCCGAGGCCGAGGAGCGTGCGGGGGCTCCCACGGAGGACAAGCCCGCCCCGCACCTGCTGCCCTCGCCCTACAGCAAGATCACGCCGCCGCGGAAGCCGCACCGCTGCAGCAGCGGCCACGGGAGCGACAACAGCAGCGTGCTGAGTGGGGAGCTGCCCCCGGCCATGGGCAAGACCGCCCTGTTCTACCACAGCGGGGGCAGCAGCGGCTACGAGAGCATGATGAGGGACAGCGAGGCCACCGGCAGTGCCTCCTCGGCCCAGGACTCCATGAGCGAGAACAGCAGCTCCGTGGGAGGGAGATGCAGAAGTCTGAAAACCCCAAAGAAACGGTCCAATTCAGGTAGGTACTGGCCATGGGCCGGAGGGGTGCGGGGGGGGGGGTGCGGGGGGGGGGGGCGGGCAGGTAATGGGAGGAGAAGGGCTATGTGCCTAGGCTTAGTGAAGGACTTTTTTATATATTATTTATTTATTTATTTATTTACAAGCGTGTGTGTGGGGGGGGTGCGTGTGTGAATATGGGCGTGCCAGGGCCACTTGCCACTGCAAATGAACTCCAGACACATCCACCACTTTGTGCCTCTGGCTTATGTATGTAGCCACTGGGAATCGAACCCAGGTCATCGGATAGGCCCTACCAACAAGGGCCTTTATCCACGAAGCCATCTCGCCAGGCCCGAATGACTCTATTTATTTATTTATTTTTATTAAGTAGGCGCGTTGTGTGGCCACATCATATGTGGCTACCATCATTTCCCTTCTCCCTGTCCCCACTCCACTGAGGGCTGGTCTTCACCGTGCAATTGTGGGTTAGGAGCTGAGCGAGCGGCAGTCAGTCATTGTTGGGGAGGATCGTGCTTTCTGCCCCCTCTTCAACAAAAATTCCCTGAGCCTTGGGGGGTGTGCTTTAAGTCTACTGTAGTGTAGAGCTCTCAGCAGCTGAGGGACTTTTTAAAAAAAATTTTATTTTTCTTATTCATTTATTTATTTGAAAGAGAAAGAGAGAGAGAGAGAGAATGGGTGCACCAGGGCCTCCAGCCACTGCAAACGAACTACACATGCATGTGCCCCCTTGTGCATCTGACTAACATGGGTTCTGGGAAATCAAACCTGGGTCCTTTGGCTTTGTAGGCAAACACCTTAACCGCGAAGCCATCCCACCAGCCCCGACTTTTTTTTTTTTTTTTTAAGGAAGTAGAGGTTTATTTCCAATTACTGTTGCAGAGATTTTAGCTCAGCATAGTGAGAAGAATGTGTTGAGTACACCTCCCATTGAAGGCAGCAGTGGAAGTCGGTGGCACTGGCTGCTCATGGCTGTCCACTGTTTGATGGACGAAGAAGCAGAAAATCAGCAGGAAGTGTGGCTGGACTAATACCTTTTAAAGCTAGCTCTTACTGGCCTACTAGGGCAGTCATGGCCCACATCCTAAAGGTGGCACATCTTCTCCCAGCAGAGCTGCTTGGCAGGAATTAAGTGTTTAACAGCCAAGTTTATAAGGAACAATTTACATTCAGACCATGACATTGTATTTAATATATCCGAGTATCAGTTACTTCGTGCCAAACAAACAAACAATAAAAAACATGAACACTGTAACTATGTTGAGTGAGAATTTAAACACGTAACAGAGTTTAGTGAGAAGCTGAGTTTTGTCCTGGGCTGCAAGAGTTTAGTTTTTATTATTTTAAATTAAGTGAATTAAGTGACATTACTCAGATTTGTCTCTTAGTCCTCTTTCCATTTCCTAGTGTCTGGGCTGCAAGGAGACAGAAAGGTGAATGGAGGCAGAAGGAGATGCCTTGAGCTATAAGCTGAAAGAGGGGGCTGTAGAGATAGCTCAGGGGTAACACCAGATGTGCAAGAAGGCACATGCATCTGGAGTTCACTTGCAGTGGTTAGAAACCCTGGTGTGCCCATTCGTTTCCTCCCTCCCTCCCTCCCTTCCTTATCTCTCTCACTCTCTCTCTTTCTTTCTATCTCTCTAATAAAAAAAAAAGCTGAAATAGTTACTTCAATGAAGTGACCTAGATCCACCTTCCCACATCTTGATCATAGGAAGGAAAGGGTAGTCTTCTCAGTGTTCTGCAACACCACCCTTGGTGGACTTTAGGATCTCACTTGGTGAGGCCCATCACTCACCAACCATTCATGGAATAACAGGCTGAGGCAGGTAGCCCAGGCAACCGTAATGGTGGTGAGAAACTGCAGCTTGCATTAGAGGAATATAGCCACATGCTCCACAGCAATGGTTCTCTCTGGATCCCGAGGCTACTTGATTCTCCCTTAGGGACTGCTCCCAAACCTGACTGTGACAAAAATGTATTAAATCGCCAAATATTTCTTTGTTATTACATACTGGATAGAATGTGGACAATTGGTGACACAGATCTCAGGCATCAAGTCGTTGACTGGTTCATCCACTGGTGGCCATATTTTAGTTTATTATTGTTATTTTTTCAAGTTAAGCAAGGTTTGTTTTAGGAAAAAAGTAAAGCAGAAAGCTCCCTACTTGGGAGGGGGTCCCCAGCAGATATTCCCATCATCTTTATTTTCCATACCAGTTCCATATCTGAGTCAGTACCAACACCAGCACTCTGGGGGTACTCAGTAGGGGACCCATAGGACATCAAATTCACTCTAAGTATTAGTCTGGCAGAGGGAGAATTCAGTTAGAGGGTGTCATCCGCAGTAAGAAAATGGACTTTTTGTAGCACATTCACGTTTTTATGTCTCAACCCAAAATACCAATGGCACAAACAAATTAAATTTCTGCTTTGACACCTAAAGTCTCAATCCATGTTGTAAGCACTGAGTTGGTCCTAGATCGCCATTCTGGCAAGATGAGAGTGAATCTCTTCCACAGGAGGGTCTCTGTGTTTAGCAAGAGGGTCAGAAAGACAATCCCCACAGGGAAAGACCTCGCCAAGGCTTGCTCCCTCTGGGATCTGCCCACACGTCCACAGGCTCCGCCCCATCACCACCCCATTTCTCCCCCCCCCGCCCCCCTGCATCCACATTTGCCATGTTCCAGAGGACCAAAGACTCACTGGAAAGCAGAATGCAGCCCGCCTCGCTCACCAGCCCCTGCGTCGATCCAAAACCAGCTGCAGCCTTCCCCGACTTTTTTTTTTTTTTTTTTTTTTTTAATGAACCAAAATCATATGTTCCACATGCCATTCTGGACCTTGGTTGAATGAGGTGGAGGAGGGTGCTGTCTTCACAGCCTGTCTTCCTGTGCACCAGGAGGCTCTGTGACAGATCCAGAAGCCCCTTCCCTGAAGCCTACCTCTGCCACCAGCCTATTTAGGATTACAAGATGGGGTGACACTAGAAGCATGTCCTACTCTTTCCTGGCTGCAGGAACCGGATGCAGGCCATGGTGCCCCCTTCCCTATTTTCCTACCATGGGTGGACCCAAGCTCTACAATGACTCCACATTAGGGCTCAGATCAGTACCCATCATAAACCATTCACCTTCCTGAGATCAAAACAATCAACAGCTTCCCTCCTCAAATGCCTCAAGAGACAGATCCCCGTCTGTCCACCCAGCCTATCACAGAACACAGTCCAGTGAAGTCATTCATTCTCAGCAGGGTGGGGCTGGGCAGGCAGCCAGCAGCACGTGACACCTGCATTTCCTGCCAGTGTGTTTCAGGCTCTGCTGCACCGAGACTGGACTCCGCTTCGCCCCTACATCTCAGCAGCAGACACCCCCACACACACACACCAACCATATAAGACAAGGTGAAAGCCACAAGCCACTTGGTGTAACATAGCAGCAGCCACTGTGGCCTATTGCCAGGGCCAAGGGCACTGAAATGTACTGGTATGAGTCACTAAAACTATCAAGACAGTTTATGCACACTGGTCTTTATGGGCAGGGAGGGGCGGGGAATCTGTGGACCATCCCAGGACTGGATCAAAAAAAAAAAAAAACAAAAAACAAAAAACAAAAAAAAAACCCTTGCTATTCCAACTCGATGTTGTCAAGGTCCAGAGGGATGGTGTAGCGTTTGTTTTGTGACCAGTCACCCTTGTCTTCATACCCTCTCATTTTGTGCTTTGAATCTGCCAATATGTTCCATCTTCACTCCTGCTTTCTATTTGAGGCTTAGTATAATAAAGAGGAAGAACAAACAAATGGGTAAATGTGACAGTAAAACCACAAGTGTGTAGAGTAGCTGTTTGGGGTGAAGTGCCTCTGCCCGTGTCCTTGCTCAGGGCTGAGTTCTTGTGTAGCTGCTGCCCTCCAAGGGGATTCCTCGTAGAAGGCTGTTGAAGGAAAATGATGTGACATAAAAATGCCAGGCAAGGTGCTAGAGATGGAATTTAATATGGAGTGCCAAGAGCATTAGCCCCTTGTGATCAGCCACTGTAGATCCAGGGCTCCATGATGGATACTGCACTGAAGACATGCTCATTTCAGGTTAGGTGACCTTGTCTAGCTTATTTATGATTATTATTAAGAGAAATGCTAGCTGTCAGGCATGATCAACATAAATCAAAACAGCTTCTTTAAAAGAAGCCATAAAACTCCTTGAAGGAAATTCCCAACCAGATGGCGAGTTCATAGTTACGGAAGATGTGAGTCTGGAACTTCAGAGGAGACAGATAGTTAACTTTTAGCTAAGATGGCTTCTGAGTTTGGAAATTTCTAATGCTCTGGTTATTAGTCACAGTAACAGTAATAATAATAATAATAATAATAATAATAATAATAATAAATGAACTATATTCCTTGGGAAATAACCATGAGCTCTCTCATTCCTTTGCAATACATAACAAAAAATATCCAATATCACTGGATCATTGCTCCAGCCTCATTCCTAGAGATCCACATTAGTGAAAAGCCTTCCTTAAGACAATTCTTGGGTCAGTGGATTTTAATTTTAGTTGTTTTATTAGTCAGCTTTCCACTACTATACCAAAATACCTCAGATGATCAACTTAGAGAGTGGAAAGGTTTTTTTCAGCTCACAGATTCAGTCTATGGTCAGTTTTGCTGTGGTGGGGTGGAAAACACTGCTCTATTGCTGCTGCCCACAGTCTGAGGAGTCCCTTATCCTTTAGGAACATCCACTTAGGTAAAGCCAGTTCCTGGACTTTGCCACACAAAAGAATTTCAGGATGAGCTACTATGAAGCAGAGTAGGTATTATTTTTAAAGATATTTTTGGCCAGGCGTGGTGAGAGGATCGAGGCCAGGCTGAGACTGCATAATAAATTCTAGGTCAGCCTGGGCTAGAGTGAGACCCTTACCTCAAAAAAGATTATTTATTTATTTATTTATTTTTTTGGTTTTTCAAGGTAGGGTCTCACTCTAGCCAAGGTTGACCTGGAATTCACTATGGAGTCTCAGGGTGGCCTCGAACTCACGGCAGTCCTCCTACCTCTGCCTCCCGAGTGCTGGGATTAAAGGCATGCACCACATAGATTTAAGCACAGGAGTTAAGAGAAAGGGAAGCTGTCAGAAGAGATCAGCAAGGCACACTTAAGAACTTGGGTATGGGCTTTACAAGAGAGAGTCCCACTTTCTATGGAATTGTAAGAGCACATGACGTATTATAACACTTGTCAATGGGGAGCCATTACAGACTCTTTTTTTTTTTTTTTTTTTTTTTTGGTTTTCGAGGTAAGGTCTCACTCTAGCCCAGGCTGACCTGGAATTTCCTATGGAGTCTCAGGGTGGCCTCGAACTCACAGTGATCCTCCTACCTCTGCCTCCCGAGTGCTGGGATTAAAGGCGTGCACCACCACGCCCGGCTGTCAGACTCTTTTTTTAAATATATATATTTTTATTTTTTTATTAGAGACAGAGCAAGCGAGTGCCAGGCCATCCAGCCACTGCAAACGAACTCCAGACACAATCACCACCTTGTCCATCGCTTATGCGGTTCTGAGGGAATTGAACCTGGGTCTTTTGGCTTTTCAGGCAAGCACCTTAACTGCTAAGCCATCCCTTCAGCCATTACAGACTCTTGAGAGGAACTTCATTTTACCTCTATGGATAGATTGTCACTGAGGCTTCCACAGCTCCTAGCCAGACCTCTGGCCAGTGACATTGATAGCCTAAAGCTGTGAATCAGAGCGAACACACCCTGCCCAGGTGGACAGCCATGTCTGTGCCTGTGAACATGTCAATTACTGAAGGGATGTACATTGCACTTCTGTCACTACAGCAGCTGAGTGCCCATCCTAACCCACCACATTCCTACATTCCTCGTAATCACAGGGCACTCTCCCGCACCCTCTCCATCTCCTTCTCTGATACTTTGCTTTGCACCCTAACCGTGGTGGATGTTGCAGTCAGCTTCACATTGCTGGCAGATAAACACCCAACCCAGAGCAGCCTGTAGGAAGAAAGGGTTTATTTTGGCTTATAGACTCGGAGTAAGCTCTATGATGGCAGGGGAAACAATGGCATGGGCAGAGGAAGGACATCACTTCCTGGCCAACATCAGGCAGAGAACAGCAGCAGGAGAGTGTGCCAAACACTGGCAAGGGGAAGCTGGCTGTGACACCCAGAAGCCTGCCCCCAACAGTACATCTCTTCTAGGAAAATCCAATTCCAAAATTGCCACCAGCTGGGGACCTAGCATTCAGAACATGTACGTTTATGGGGGACACCTGAATCAAACCACCACAGTAGGTTACCATTTTGGTCTCTTTCTCTTGGCTGGTTGGCAAAGCCTGGCAATAAAAGAGCTGCTTGTAGGCTGGAGAAATAGCTTAGCAATTAAGGTGCTTGCCTGTGAAGCCAAAGGACCCAGGTTTGATTCTCCAGGACCCATGTAAGCCAGATGCACAAGGTGCCACATGCATCTGGAGTTCGTCTGCAGTGGCTAGAGGCCATGACATGCCCATTCTTTTCTGTCTGCCTCTCCTCTCTCTCTCTCTCTCTCTCTCCCCCCTTGAAAATAAATAAATTTTAAAAAAAATATTTAAAAATAAAAAAGCTGCTTGAATGACATTCATTCCCATTGTGGAAGCTGGGCCTGTGGTGATCAGCATGCTCTTAGCTCCGGGATAACGGGTATTCTGCCCAAAGACAAGCCATCCAGGAAAAGCATCCTGGTTTTGAGGTACACCCACACCTGGGTCTGCCTGGTCATGAGTTTCTCCAAAGTCTGCTTAGTACCCAGTACCCAGTGGGTGCCAGTTCCTACTGGATACTGCCAATTGAATTCTTTGGTTGGTTATTGGTTAGTAGGCAGCATAGCCCTCAAACCTGGCCCATTTTTCTCAGCTAGGTATTTCTTGTATCTTATCCTATTGATGATGAGGGCTTGAAATTTTGAGTCTAGTCTGCTATTTCCTTTGTCATTTTATATACTAGACACATGTCTTCTCTTCTCTTGGTGTGCCAAGCAAACATTCCTGAATGGTGATGGGCCAGCCCGTGGGCTGTTATTTGCTGCCTGCCATGAAGCGAGCTCCGGGGATACCAGTTCAATTCACAGCGCTGCACCAGTGTCTGGGAGCAAGACTCCTCACATGGCTGGCAGTGCCACAGTGGGCTCTGGTGTTCTTTTGGTTCCCAAGTGTGTGGCTTTAAGTTTTGCTTTAATGAGTTCATAAACACAGTGGCCACAGGCTTAATGGACCCCTGAGGAAGGCAAGCTGCACCCCATAAGACTGAAGGTGATCAGCATGCTTCCAAGAGACTTGACACAGACGCAGAGGAGAAAGGGCTCAGGATGAGAGGGTGCCTTCACATACGCCAGCAGAGAAGCAAAGAAGAGTAACTGACTCCACAAGACACATGGAAACATCTGGAATTAGATTCCAGCAGGAAACCGAGGCAGTGACTCCAGGGCCTTGGGTGCAGAGCCAGAGCCACAGAGAGTGTAAGAAGGGCCATGCTGACAGTTTGGCTCTTCTGTTTGATATCATGTCAGGCCGTACAGCCACCATCCTCAGTCTTCCGGGCTCTATGGTTCTAGCTCCTTGGGGATAAGTGAAGACAAGCATTCAGGATTCACATCCACAGCCCCCGGCCCCCTCTGCGTTAGCACTTCCTTCCCTGCATCTGCAGCCATGCCAGTGCCTGGGCCCTGTGCCAGGTTGCAGACAGTGGGTGATGGAGAGAACCACTCCTGTGGTGGGTAGGTGGGTGGGTTAGGCGTTCAGGGAGGGATGGACGCATATTCTCCAGGGTATGCGGGACCTCTGCATTCAGAGCACTCACAGTGCCCGACACTGGCTCAGGCAGTACCATTTCTTGACTCAGCTCCATGCTTCTATTGATGTTGTCAAAACACAAGGTCCCTTACTAGCCAGGCTTCTTGACAGCTCAGACCAGGAGAAAAACAAGGAGGAGCTCACTCCTAGCATTTAGTGGGAAGGATATGATTGGAAATTTCATTAAAATACCTAGCCTGGGACTGGAGAGATGGCTTAGCGGTGAAGGCACTTGCCTGCAAAGCCAAAGGACCTCAGTTTGATTCCCCAGGACCCATGTAAGTCAGATGCACAAAGTGGCACATGCATCTGGAGCTCAATTGCAGTGGCTGGAAGCCTTGGCACACCCATTCTCTCTTTCTCTCTCTCTCTCTCTCCCTCCCTCCCTCCTTCCCTCCCTCTCTCTCTCTTTCCCTCTCTCAAACAAATAAAAGAAAATACCAAGCCTGACTTGACTTTCTTGGGCCCATTTTGTGCAGCAAAATTTTCTTGACAGCTATCAGCCCGGGAGGCTTGTTACACGCTGAACTTAAACATTTGCTGACTATATGTTGAGCAGAAGGGGCTTCCTGAGGCCCTGGCATAAGGAGGCTGGTTTCTGGTAGATCCCATATCCATTGGATAGCAGTAGCAGGGCCCAGCATGACTTTTGCCTAGCTGGGAGGTTCCTACAATGTTTCCTGGTGATAATACTCTCCAGGTCCCATTATGAGCCTATAAGGAAGTGGTCAGGGCACAGACTGGGAAAAAGCTGGAAGCATGAGCCTGTGAGATTGAAATGCTAGACCATGCAGGAAATCTCAGTCATCATATGTACGTGGGGACCAGACCAGACACAGTGCCCCAGCTTCTGCCATGATGGCATAGCACATCCGGGCTTTGCTTCTGGTGCCCTTGTGAGCAACGGAAGGAACCATCTCTACCTTCAGACCATTGAATGCCATTTCTCTAGGCTGGCCCCCTCACCTACATAAGGCTTACAGTGGCCTCTGGAGGGGGAAAGGAAGGGATCGTTCACAGAACAGGAACTGAATATCTGTTCATTGGTGGAACTGATACATGAGGAACCATATTGAAAACCTTATGCACAGCCAAGTCCCCGTTCATGATGTGCAAGGGCAGTTGGTCATGGCTCCCAGGCCACAGTTAACTACTCTAGGACCTCATTCCCCACGAAGGAGGGGAGGAGGAGCAAGAAAGATCCAGAAGTAGGATGCAAGAAAGGAAATGAGAATGAACGAGCACGAGAGTGTATTTCTGTGAAGCTCTGGTAGCCTCATGAGATGATAGTCTATCCATCCTAACAATCAAGGTGGTCTCTACTCCCATCATTCACATGGGTATTGGCAGCAGACAATGGGTAGCTTTTGTTCCAGCCAGTTCTTTTTCTGGCCCCATGCGGCCACTGAACCAGCACCACCCACTTAGGCTGTTCCAGAGCTAAATGATAGCGGTTTCAGCTGCTGGAATTGGGGTACGCTTGTGACACAGCAGTAGGAAAGTAACACATCATCCCATCCCATCACTGTTCAGTTCCTTTCCTCTGCAAAAAGAACCTTCCTGAAAGTGCCAGAGCCTGCCTAAAGGTAGCCAGCTCTGCTCAGTCACTGAGTGCCCCCCCCCCACATTCCATTACTGACTTCTGCCTCTGAAGGGCAGACAAGAAAGTCCTGTGACCCTTTCCATGGTCTGCACACACTTGCCCCCCCCCCACGCTCATGCACCCGATAACTCAGTCCCCAGCTGGGGGCAGTGTTCTGGGAGACTGTGGAACTGTAGCAGACAGCTTCAGGTTCATTGAGATGAACTTCCAGACCAGGCACAGTTATGGAGGAAGGGATTGATTGAAGCTTAAAAATCCAGGGGAAGTTCCATAATGGCAGAAGAAGCTGGCCTGCCTTCACAGGCCCAAGCACAGAGAGGGAAGTACAAGCCTAAAGGTCAAAAGCCACAGCACACTTCAGGAACTCCAGCTAGGCACACTTTGCATATCTTTAGATTGAAATCAGAAACCCACCACCACAACTTAAGATCCACCCAGCGACATTGCCTGCAGCCAGGTAGCCAGCAGATGCAAACTACAAACAATAAAGAACTGAATATATTGGGGCCATCTATTCTATTCAAACCACCACAGGAACCTTCCGGAAGTAGGGTACACTTGGAAGGCTGCTGAGGGGCCGAGCCCTGAGGGTATGAGCACTTCCCACACTAGCTGTCCCATTGTCCCACTCCCAGACAGGAGCCGTCCTCCCGCCACGTCTTCCCCATCACCACGGACTGTATCCACCTAACCGTGAGCCAAAATCAATTGATGGATTAAGTTGCTTCAGGCAGGCATTTGATCACAGTGAGGAGAAAATACCTGATCAACACTATGACTAACCCGGCCGAGAAGGGTGGGACAGGAGCCACTTTGGGAGCGTGTGCTGCCTAGGAGAGTGAGCAACGTCCGCATGGCCACGTCTTGGCTGTAGGTCCTCTTATATGGCCTCTACCTCCACGCTAGCCAGATCTTTCTGCATGGTCATCCCTGCTCAACTTCGGAGACATCTCTTAGGAACCCCATGTCATAGATGCTGGAGCCGGGGCACTCAGCGGCAGAGAGCCAGCTCTCTTGGTCTGCCCATGTCTCTAAAACATCCTCATCTCTCTATCCATTACCACCTAAGGGCCTTAGACCGTAAGGAGCCAAACATATACTTTGTCCCCAGGGTTGATGTTTCTTAGTAGGTGCCTGTATACATTATTGAAGACTAGGGCAGAGGGGTGTGCGTGTACACAAGATGAGAGCTCTGCAAAGTGAGTTGTGACGTGAAATGAATAGAGCTTAGAGCGCTCTGTAGAGAATCACACTGTACCATGCATTCCTCACTGTGTTCTGTTCAGTTTGCACAGATCCATCAGCCGCAAGGGTATGCAGGGGGTGGCTGTCACATTCCCAGCTCCCTGGGACAAGGACCTAGTAGTTAATGAAGCAGCAGCCCTTTATATGGCCCCTGTTGATCCATATTGAAGAGTTCTGGATCTTTCTGAGGCCATAGTACTTAGATTTATGCTTTCCTTAGCAGTCCTTGAATCTCTCGCGGCTGGAGGCAAGAATAGTTTCTGCCTTTCTCCAAGCCCAGGCTGAGCAGCCACAGTGGCTCGACACTCAGCAGGTGCCGGGGTTCAGGTGGGGGTGGCCAGGGAGCTCATGGGAAATATGGAGAGGGGTTCCCACCTGCTCTCTGTAACTGTGTCGCCCAGGGGCCCAAGAACCAATGCCCCCAACCACTCAGTTCACACAGGCTTCTCCATCCGGGTCCTTCGGAAAACTGCACACCCATTGGATTCTCAGAGCTGCCCTGTCACAACGTCTCTTTTTTTGTTGTTGTTCTCATTTTGCGTGTTTTTAAGTTCATATGCATGAGTTGGCCATGTTAATGGGGTTCAATGTGACATTTGCATACAGCACACTCATGAAATCTAACCTCCCTTTTCCACACTCTTCCTCCCCCACACAGGCACCCAGAATCCCTAGGAATCCCTGTTCTGTTTTCCGATCTATCTTGTTTAATTTCCACATCTAAAAATAGCAGTGGCTGTTTTTATTTTCTGCCTATCTGTGTCACTGAACATGTCATCTAGTCCCACCCATTTTGCTACATATGACAAGATTTTGTTCTTTGTGGCTGAATAATACGCCATACTTTCTTTAACCATGTGGGGCCGTATCTTAGCTGTGAAGGAAGAAGGTCACAGTAGACAAGGCAGATGCCACTTTGATGTGAAGATTCCACTTCCTTGCCAATACTCAGACTTGGGATGGCTGGCGGCAGATCTGTTTTCGTTTTTGTTTTTTAGTACACATTTTGCTTTTATCCATTATGGTTCTACCAATTTATATCCACCAATAATAGCATGAGAATTCCTTTGAATCTGCATCCTCACTAGAAGCAGTTTTCATGATAACTGTTCTAACGAGGGTGAGATGGTATTCCATTATAATTTTGACATGCATTCCACTGATGGCTAACAGCATTTGTCATTTTTTCCCATGTTTGTTGGCCTCTTATATTTTTTTCTTTTGAGACACATCTATTCAGATCATTTGCTCATTTTTTCCCTCTCTCTCTTTTTTTTTTTTAAGGCAGGAATGGTGGCTCATGCCTTTATTTTATTTATTTATTTATTTATTTATTTATTTGTTTATTTAAGAGAAAGTGGGGGAAAGAGGCAGATAGAAAGAGAATGGGCACACCAGGGCCTCCAGCCACTGCAAATGAACTCCAGACACATGCGCCCCCTTATGCACCTGGCTCATGTGGGACCTGGAGAATCAAACCAGGGTCCTTAATCTTCGCAGATAAATGCCTTAACCACTAAGCCATTTCCCCAGCCCCATTTGCTCATTTTTAATTGGATTATGTATTTTTTTAATTACTTGCATTTTCTAGATATTAACACTCTGCTGGAGGAATAACCAGCAAAAATTTTCTCCCATTCTTCAGCCATTCTCCATTATCTTGACTGCGTCAGATGCTGTATAGATGCTTTTGAGATATTTGCTCATCTTATGGCAGTAAGAAAGCAAAGACAGGGTCCCAATACCCTCTCAAGGGCACGCCCCTCCCCCCACCTAACTTTCTTCCACGAAGCCCCACCCCTTAGAGGGTTCCGTCTCCTGGTAATGCCACAGGTTGCTGACCAAGTCTTTAATACTTAAGATCTACCAGGCACATCCAGCCTACTGTGATTGCAACACAATGATGTCATCTACAAAGTTTGCGCTGGAGAACCGAGCAACTGAATTACAAAAACAGTTCCCATAATGTTTTAAGAAAATTTATGATTTTGTGTTGGGACACACGCATAAATATACTGGGACCACTTTTAGCCTATGAGTTATGGGTTGGCTACACCTGAACCATAACAACATCTTTTGGGGGAATTTTTTTGTTATCTGATTTCTCTACTTTTTTTTTTTTAACTGGAAAATGTAGACTGTGAGTTTTCTTTTCAACAAGGAAAGACTGAGACTTTGAGCAAAGTGCTTATATTCTTTGTACTTTATTTTCTTCCTGTGTGGGACTTAGATGAGATGCTACATTAGTCTGTGACAGGCACGACAGTACAGAGACTGGCTCTCGACAAGTCTTCAGGGCCACTGGGAGCCTGGGCGCCTGGTCCTGCTCTTCTGTTTTTATGATTGTTACTTCATGCACCGGCCATCAGGCCCACGTCTCATTCCAGACAAAAGAGCGGGAATGGGAATGCCACACTTTTCCCACTGCTGGAAATGTAGGCATGTGTATCACACAAGAGTGTTGTGTCCATGCAGGCCACCATGTACCCCACTAAGAACAGAGTCTCTTGTTGAGAAAGAAAATCACAGAGCTGGGAGTGTGGCTTACAGGCAAGAAAGAAAGAGAGAGAAAGAGAAAAAATGAAGCAAGGGATAAGGAGGAGGGTCAGCTAGAAGTCTTTATCACAATGTACAAGGCATGTTGGATATGCCCGGTACATACTCAGTGCTTTATATAGTAAATATTCTGGAATCCCTGCTACTGTGATACCAAATTCTGTAACCCTCTTCTCCAGCACAAACGCCCCTTGAATTTTATCGGAATACCATTCATCCCATTGAGTCTCCGCCAGTCTGTCTCCAGTTCTAGGCCACGTGCTCTTTGTCGCTTCAGGTCTAGGGGTCCCAGGTGGACGTTAGACAGTGGCCCTGAAGGCCGGGCAAGGACTTGCTCAGCTCCTCCACATGAAGCAAGTGCTGGGTTAAGAGTGGTGGCCAAGGCAGGTGGAGGGAGGCTGGGAATGACTGCAAGGTGCGCGTTGTCACCCCCAATCCTTTGCATCGAAGGCCCACAAACAAACCCTGTGTCTCCTCCTCATCTAAGGGTCTCAGAGGCGGAGGCTCATCCCAGCCTTGTCCCTCGACACCTCCTCACCTGTCAGAAAACCTGCCACCAGCACCGGCGTGCGCTGGGTGGATGGCCCCCTGCGGAGCACCCAGAGAGGCCTTGGGGAACCTTTTGAGATTAAAGTCTATGAAATTGATGACGTGGAACGTCTGCAGCGGCGACGAGGGGCCACCAACAAGGTGAGGCTGCGTCCGACCCAGCAATAGCTGTTGCCACTGACCTCACCCTGAGGAAGGGGGCGTCACGGGGCTGGTGCCTCAGGTTCTGGTGTGTCAGTGGGCAGGTGACCAAGGACTCCGGTCACAGCTTTTGATGGGTGCTCTGGGCTTCTCTCCTGAAATGACTTAACAGGACAGACACCTGAATGACTTCACATGGGTACCTGATGGGCCGGGGGAACTTCTCTGGGTCTCTGTCTCCAGATTTCACACCCTTTCAAAAGCCAACATGCATGCAGCTTGGAGCACCATGTGCTTCCTGGGGTCGGGCTGTCTGGTCTGTGGAGGAGGCCACCAGGGTCCCTGCACCCTTCTGGCAACCTCAGCTCTTGTCATCAGCCGTACTGACTTAGAGCACTCCTTTCTAAAGAAAGCTGTCAGGCCGGGTCGGAGCAGAAGTTCCTCTTTTCTTTCTACCACTCTGTCTCTTTGTGTCTGCCCAGGAGGTCGCATGCTTTAACGCCAAGCTGAAGATTCTCGAGCATCGGCAGCAAAGGATCGCTGAGGTCCGAGCCAAATACGAGTGGCTGATGAAGGAGCTGGAGATGACCAAACAGTACCTGATGCTGGACCCCAACAAGTGGCTTCGTGAATGTAAGGCCTGTGACGCCTCTGCACCACCGCTGCGGGTGGGCTCCCCAGTGACAGGGACACGGCCCCCCAGACCGTCTGCATCTGAGGCATGGGGGCCTATGGGATGGAGATGGTTGCCCTGAGAGTGAGAGCAATCCTACCCTCAGGCTAGGGTAGTGTGCATTCCTCCTTAGACTGGTGGAGTTTTATTTAGTCCAGAGACCTGAAAACGGGATTTCACACCGCCACCTCTCTATGTGACAGATCACTCAGACATGAGGGCTCCCAGGCCGCAAACCCACACTGCCTACCTAGCCTAAAGCAGACCAGAGCTCGAGAGCGCTTGTCAGGTAGAATGTGCAACCCAGACCCACCTTCCAGGGACCCTGGAAGCACAAGGAGCAGGCCTGGAGTTACCTGCATTTAGCAGAAAGTCCAGGCAGCAGTAATCATCTAATAGCGATTCAGAACAACGCTGGACTCCCTGAGAGGCAGATTCAATTGTCTCCTATTTATTTGCTTCTAACCATTCTATTTACTGTAAAGTAAGGCTTAAATCTGGTCCCAGCTGTACCACTGCTGTGTGAACCTATGCCTGGAGAAAACACGAGTGTCATTAGAATGCTCACTCCCTCCCTTTGCTGGCCTTTCCCTCCAGCCCTCAGCTACCCAGGTCCCTTTGAGTGACAGTATTCCCCTGCATGTCACCTCCCCCCTCCCAGGACTTCCCATTGTTGGGGAGTCTCAAAAGTAGAGCCTGGAGGCTTAGCGTTGTATCCAAAAGAAGTCAGTTTAAGCATACTGGGTGAAATGATACGGGATGAAGAAGAAAATGCCAGAGCCTCCCAGCCTCCTGGCTGTGCCCATTGCCCATCACCATCCATTCCCACACTTTCTTTTTCATCTGAAAGAGACAGCAGCTCTGCAGAATAGCTCATGGGCACTCTTTGCAGCTGTTGCCAGTCTATGTAGAGCATCTTACATTGTGGGGTGCATTTGTAGCTGGACCCATGGTCCCAGAGATCAGTTTGGATGGGCTAAAGAGTTAAGGCGCTTGCCTGCAAAGCCTAAGGACCCATGCTCGACTCTCCAGATTGCACATAAGCCAGATGCGCAAAAGATGAGGCAAGCAAGCGCCAGGTCGCACATGCCCTAACACACCAGTTCTTTCTCTCTCTCTCTCTCTTTGTCTCACTCTAAAAATAGGAAGGTGCCTATTTCATAGGGTGACTCTAAGCAGTGGCCTGCACTGTCACTGTGTATCCCAAGACAGGAGCTCAGATTCCAGTAGGAATGGTAGCAGTCATCCCCAAGTTCAACCACCTGGACATTCCCTACATGAGACATTTCCTTAGTGCCTGCTTGCATGCTCCATGGCTGGACTCGGAGAGAAATTTGTACAGCATCCAGAGGTGTTTTCATCTCAGGTACTAATGGGTCCAATGAGACAGGAAAGAGGACACTTGCTAACATCAGGCTGTGGCATAAACAAGTGTTCTGTTGCCTATTACTGCCCCCCCACCCCTTCCCCATCCCCCACCCTGATCATTCCTTCTTCCATGGACCTCTGGTCACTTTCCTTAGGCAGCTCCCTCATTTTTATAGCTTTCACTAAAATTTTATTTTTCAAGAGTAGTTTATGCCCAGGGCAGGCTTTTTATCTTCCACATTCCAATCTTCCCCCGTAGGACAGAAATGAGCTTAACCCATCAGTACACATATATTTCAGATGCATATAGTAAGCAATCCCTCCCTTCTAGCCTTTGTAGAATCAGTGATTTTTTAAAAATATTTATTTATTTACTTGAGCAAGAAAGAGACAAAGAGGGGGAGAGAGAGAAAATGGGCACATCAGGGTCTTGAGTCACTGCTAACTGATTCCAGATGCATGTACCACTCTGTGCATCTGGCTTTACGTGGGTCCTGGGGAATCGAACCTGGGTCCTTCTGCTTTGCTGGCAAGTGCCTTAACCACTAAGCTATCTTTCTAGCCCAAGAATCAGTGATTTTTTTAAAACTTTCGTTTATTTATTATTTATTTGAAAGTGACAGACAGAGAAAGAGGAAGAGACAGAGAATGGGCGCACCAGGGCTTCCAGCCACTGCAAACAAACTCCAGACGCGTGCGCCCCCTTGTGCACCTGGCTAATGTGGGTCCTGGGGAATCGAGCCTCAAGCCGGGGTCCTTAGGCTTCACAGGCAAGCGCTTAACCGCTAAGCCATCTCTCCAGCCCAGAAACAGTGATTTTTGATGCTAGGAAAAGGACTTTCTGTGGTCGCGTCTCGAGTCTCTGGTCTGCATGGACTGCTTTTTTCTTTCAGTTGACTTGGAGCAGGTGCTGGAGCTAGATTCCCTGGAGTACCTAGAGGCCCTAGAAGGTGTGACCGAGCGCCTGGAGAGCCGCGTTAACTTCTGCAAGGCCCACCTCATGATGATCACCTGCTTTGACATTACCTCTAGACGCCGATAAGGACCGGCAGGCCCGGGCCACCAGTCCCTCCCCCCTCCCCCTCCCCCTCCCCCCTCCCTCCCTCCCTCCCTCCTTCCCCAGGACTTCAGCTGAGACACTGCCCTCCCAGGCCCTCTGTGCTGGCGGCACTCAAGACACAGGACGAGGATGAAGGTTGGTGGCAAGTCTGGAGTGAGCGTGGAGAGGAAGGCGATGTTTCCTTTGTTTTCTGTAAGAAAGAAAAGGTGCAAACACCAACATGTGGAAGGAGAAAATGATGGGGAGCCCCCGTGAGACTGAGAAAGCACTTTGAGGAACCTTAAAGAATCCATTTGTACATAAGGACCGCTAGCAGAGACCTCACTCTTGTCTTGCGTTTGTAAGGAAGGGGAGGGTGACTTGGGATTGCCATTGAAAGTGAAAATGCAACACCATCAAGATGACCCAGAATGACGGATTAAGTGCCTTGCAAATCTTTATGATGATCCAAACATTTGTGTTCGTACTTTCTTGTGTACAGATGGTGCTAGACAAGACGAAAACAACAAAACCTACAAAATAGAAAAACCCAACCTTTTTTTTTTTTTTTCTTTGCAATGTTACTTACGGCTCGTTTTCTCTCTCGGTGTTTTATCCCGTTCCTGACTTGCTGTTTCTAAGGAAGTTGTGTTTGTAGAGAAATTTCCTAATCAGTATTGCAGATGAATAAATGTTGCGTGTCTTTCATAGGTATGCTGGTAAGGCCGTTCAAACAGAGCAGGAACACTTCTGCGTAGGCATGAGCCTTTGTGTTCCCTAGGAAGGTCTGAAAGGCAGGTGATGCCACCTCCCACACTCAGCAGGTCAGCTGGCACCCCCAGGGGTTGAGCATGGAGCCAGTGTTCGTGAAAGAGATGTCTTTAAGAGAAGGGGTCCTGGGTGACCTGGGCTCCTCCCTTCCCCTTGCAGGTGGGCTGTTGGTTTCATATATAATTCTTTATGGACCCACCCATGGATTTCATGGCCCTCAACACGAGTTCATGATTATTCCTAGTCCAAAGACTAGAAACCATGTCCACAGAGTCATGTTTCTTTGTTTTTCATATTCTGTGATGTTACGGAAGCAGGGTGGGGCTCTCCACGCTGAGACCTTTCAGGCTTCCATAGGCTCAGACTCAGCATCAGTTGGAACAAGAAGCTACTTGCAGATCATATAGCTTTCTGTAGAAAAGAGTCCTACTTACAAAAAGAGGTCATTTGTCTGCGAAACCTAAGGACCCAGGTTCTATTCCCCAGGACCCACATAAGCCAGATGCACAGGGTGGCACATGCATCTGGAGTTTGTTTGCAATGGCTGAAGGCCCTGGTGCACCCATACACACACTTTCTCTCTCTCTCTCTCTCTCTCTCTCTCTCTCTCTGCCACTTTCTTGCTCTCCCAAAATTAAAAAAAAAATAAAAACAAGAAAGAGGTCAGTTCTACCCTGTCCCAAAGCCTCCATGACATCCAGGGACAGGGCTTGTTCTGCAGTCTTGCAGAGAAGTTTTCCCGTCCTTAAAACCTGAGTAACCCTGGAGAGGTAGGGCAGAGCTGAATGGATATGGGGCGGGGCCATGTCTTACTCCTGAGAACCTGAGAACCGAGGACTTCATTCTCAAAGCATGTCAGCCTCCTTCAGCATTATTAGCCTGGAGCCACTGGAGCATCCAGGCATCCAGTGAGGACCAGGAGTCTCCACTCCCCCGGTGTCTGCAGTCTGCTGGCTCATGCATGCTCAGCGCCTCCCGCATCCTTGCCCTACCTGCAGGATGTCATGAACGTCTCTCCAGGCTGAGCCAGCCCCACATACCAACTCCCCAGCCCCAGATGCTCTGTAAGGAGAAAGAACTTTTAGACCCACGGAGCCCAGCACAGCAGGAGAAATGGTCTGCGGGGCTTGGGAAATGGGAACTGGAGTCTTATGAGCACCATGGTCCCCACTCCTGCTCTCCAAACGGGTCACAGTGGTGCCCTGCTTTGGAAGTGAGCCCCATGGACCAGAAGCCAGCTCCGTGGATCATGAGCAAGTTTTGCCACGTCCTTGTACAAAGGTGCCCCAAACTGCCGGTCCAAGATCTGGAAAAGACCACTTCCCTTCTGTGCATTCTGGGGGTTTAGCAAGCGTGCCACCTTGGGAAGTGTGGCCTCCGCAGAACCTCCTGGTAGGTCCTCTGAAGGTAGGTCTATGGCTCTGGCTCACCCCAGCCTTCCAACGTGTGTATGCAGGGATCCACTGAGCAGCCATGTTCTTGGAAGAATTTGGACCCCCGAGCACTGCCAGTCCTGTGGGCCTGAGCATTGGTGGTTAGTTGCTGGTTTGAAATTCACTTCCATGGTTTCTCTTTTTTCACAAAAAAGCCTTAACATTAGGGGAATTTTCAAACGTGAGCATGCCAATAAAATTTCCAGTTACAAACCATTTTTATTGGAAACAAAATCACTTGATTAGTCAATGAGCTTGCTTTTGGCCCCTGCTACCTTCTCCATAATCCCTGAGGTCATCAGGCCCCAGAGACTCCCTAAGCAGGCCACCAGCAGAGACCAAGATGGCCCATCTGTAGAGAGCTGACCCTTGGTCAGCGGTGTCTCCTGGGAGAGAGGCCCTTGGCTGCCTGCTGACTAAACATCTTTATGATCCAATCTGGCCGGAGAGCTTTACGACGCCACCAAGGGTTATCTTACCAAGTCAGATTGGCATCCCCAGAACCGTGATGCAGAAAGACCACTGAAAGTGACTGCTGTCTGTTCTCTGTGCTTCCTCCTCTCCTTTGCTTTCCCACCCGTCCTCTAAACTCCCTCCTTCTTCACCTACTCTATTTTTGACCTAATTAGGCTGCAAACATCTTTTCTTTCTTTCTCCTTTTATTTTTTATTTTATTTATTTATTTTTTTTGAGGTAGGATCTTGCTCTAGCTCAGGCTGACCTGGAATTCACTATGCAGTCTCAGGCTGGCCTCGAACTCACAGCGATCCTCCTACCTCTGCCTCCCGAGAGCTGGGATTAAAGGCGTGCGCCACCACGCCCGGCTCGCGAACATCTTAATCTATCCACTTTGTTCTCTTCACTGATGGACTTGCAGAGAAGCGCCTTCTGTGCTGGGACGCGCCTGTCCCTGGCTTTGCGAGGGTGTTATCTGTACACATAGGGCTCTTGAGACACAGTAGCAGTTGCTGGAACTTAAGACCCGCCCCATGCAGGTCCATTGTGCTTTTGGTTTGGAGACTGAAGCTCCAAAGAGGGCAAAGAGAGCATCCAGTGACTTTTGTTTCTATTTCATTATCCACCAGTAGAAGGACCAGAAGTGTTTCTTTGAAACCAACATCGAGATCCATACTCTTACCTAATTCCTCATTGGAAACTTATCTCCCCAGGTTCTTCTGTAAATAGTTTAGTGTGAGGTAGAAACAACGTAGTAAAACTGAAATCCAAGAGGAGACAATGGAGATACTGTTTCCTCAGGAAGGAACCCACAGTACGTTTCCTCATGGGGCCCCCTGCTTCCCGGGAGCCAGAGGCAGCTTGGCCCTTGCTTTCATTCCTCTCCTGAGATTTGGAACCTTTGGTCTTCTTGCTCTTGAACTCCCCTGGACATCACAGGGAAGCTGTCTCTCACTTTCATCCCTGCGGATTTGAAATCGGTGCTCCTCACCTGTGGTTTCGTCTCCACTTGCTCTTCTAAACTTGGGGAGCTTGTGACAGAGGTGGGTTCCATCATGACATAGGTGTGACTCAAACAGGAAGAGGGGGCGCTCCTGCAGGACAGACCAGAACAAAGAAAAAGAGCACTGGTCCCGCGGTGGGAGTGCAGCCGGCAGAATCAGGCCCTGTCTCTCACGAATTAGCCTTAAGCTTGTAATGTCCAGGAAGGCGACTGTGACTTTATCGTAGCCGCTCATGCCATCCAGGATGGTGGGTCAAAAAGACTGGCACATTCAAGGCTTCTGCTTATGCAAGGCTCTCAATTCAGGTAGACAAAGCATTTGAACCCATGTAGGTATGTATCTTGGGTCCTGAAGAACCAGCCCATTAATTTGAGTTCATCCGTAAGCCTTCGTTGTAGGAGTTTATACTTGAAACCAGCCGTCTGCCCTTGACTTCTCCGGATAGAAGGTGAGACTGGCTCCATCCCACAGGGTTGTCAGCGCAAACACGACGCCTCTGGTGATTTGCAATCCATTCCGGAGTGGAGGCTTTTAGGTTCCTTATTCCAGCAAGGATTTTAGGCGACAAAAGAAATCATTAATGATGACGTCCTTCCAAAACTGAGAACATATTTCCTGAATGTTGTTCTTTCCTACTGGGATCCAGACAGTAGTATTTCCCCCCACACACACCCCCCACCCCCTTCCTGATCGCTCATCCTAAACTCCGAAACCAGGGCTGGCAGAGACAGGTTGGAAGTCCTCTGTGCTGCCAACTTAGCTGACTAAGCCATACATTAGCATTACCCCTGGGGCTCCCCTGCCACTGCTCTCCATGATGCAAGGACAGCTTCAGACCCACGAGACACCCCTGTGACCACTCTTCTCTGTGCCAAGTGAGTGTCAGTTTCATAGACACTGCCAGTCGGTGGGTCTGATTTGGAGGGAGAACAAGCAGTGGAAACACAGTGTCCTTTTGCATTATAGTTTTTGTCTTCCTCCAGAAAGGATCTGTCGCCACTTGTGGGCAAAAATACATAAACTCTATGTCACTTAGCAACCTTCTTGACTTTTGTCATATGTTATGTATTTCCAAATTATAAACAGTTCATTATTTCCACAGTAACAAAAGCAAAATTCTAACTAACACAGGAGACGCTCTTAAAACTTAAGCATATCATCTCAAAAAAAATTTTTTTTTAATTCCTGAGAATATGTTATCCATCCCTAAACAAGCACATCTGGTTCCTGGGTAACCCTGAGGAGATGGCAAAACCAAGTCTTCATCATATCTTAATGATATTCTCTACATGTAGTCATTCCCAGAGTCTGCATGTGTGGATGGGACTACTGAGATCCGGGGCGCACACATCCGTTTTACGCACGTACACACCTTGACCTTCACAACCAAGTCTGGTGGCTTCTGGCCCCATGCTGCAAACAGCCCACACTGCCGGGGGTCAATTCACGCAGAAGCCATTGTGTATTTATTATGGGTGCAGAGTGTGGTCCTGCAGTGCTACTTGTGTTTCTGAATTTATGTCCACTTCACGATTGGGACTGTTCTCCAATGGAAGTTCATTCTGCACCGAAGTGTAAGCTTGGTGAGTCTGTCTATGGTTGTCTTTTCTGTTTTCCTCACTGTAGCAAAGTCTCTAAGCGGAGACGTGGGCAGGGGCGGGGCATGGGGACTCGTCAGGCGAGCAGGGATTAGCTCCCATCCTCAAGATCAAGGGCTTAGTTCTGAATCTCAGCTATTTCTATAGTAAGTAGCCAAAGGGGTCAAGACAAGGCTTCTTCTTTCTAGTTGCATGATAATAAGCTTGGAAATCAGTTCCCAGGGGCCTCTTCCTGCTGGAAGTGCTCCACTCCCAGGAAGGTGCTGATGGTATTAAATTTCTAGTCCTCCCCAGGATCCCTAAGAGCTGCTTACTTTGGGGAGATGCAGCTGCTTGTTCTGGAGAAAACCAAAGCACTTTAGTTTTACAAACCATAATACTTAAGGCACAAGTCTCCTGGCTGGATCCCTGAGAAGCAGAGTGGGGCCAGAACCAGTAGCCTCATTTGAGAGGCAGCTGGTAGTAGGAGGAAAGGCCGCACTCTGGGAGGAAGGGAACCAGGTACCATGCCTAGTGCATCACTCACTATGAATCTTGGGTGGGTTGATGCATTTTGCTGAGCCTCAGGTTCCCCGGTAGAAGATTGTGAGAACACTGTAATAACTGTTCTCTTTACCTCAGAGTGTAACGAGAAAAACAACTGGTATACCTGGTGAGCTGTGCTTGGAAGTTCTCCGCAGGGCTGGGGAGAATCATATATAGACAAAGAAACTGCCATCAATAGTTACCAACAGGTCCAGTTCATAGAGGAGTATTTTAGCAGAACCAGGATGTGAGCCCAGCCCACTGGACTCTTTCTCCTTAGTTCACCTTGCACCAGGAGTGTGTGTGTGAATACACAATGCTCCTCCGTGTCAAGGTGTGTGTACATATGTGGGTGTGAGTATACAGAAGGCATGTGACGTGGCAGAGAGCACAGGACAGAAAACCCACGTTCGAATTCCAGTTTCAACAATGGTCCTACCTGGCCTCTGACACATGACCAACACCTCTGGGATTCGGTTTTCTAAATTGTAAAATGAAGACTTTGTGATAGATGATCTTTGTGGTTCCTTCCAGCTCTGGCTGTATGACTCCATGATGAGTGATGTATGTAATGTATATATAAATACACTTATCTGTAGAAATGGGCCCATTGAATATTGGAGACAAGGCCTGCCCAAGTGCATTTATTGTATCAGAATCAGCAATTTCACAAGTCCATAAAATCCTGTTTCACAAGTCAATGGCAGTATTTAATGTCTTTAAGTTCATGGTTTAACTGGATAGAGGATTGTTGCTTTAAAAAAAAGATCAAGTCACAAGTGTTTACTGTTAGGTTTTTTTTTTGTTAAGTTCATTTGTTAAGGTCATAAATGCAAGCATTCTGCCTTGGGTAGGTCCTAATGGCTGATGGTCAGGCTGGGTATTGTGTATGGGCTTTTACATAACTATATAAAAGTTAGATGCTGGCTTGATCATGATCAATATGAGCAGGCTACCTGGAGAAGAGTCCAGAAAAGAGTTCTATAGTTCTCACAAACTGGTGACATGAATCCATTGAGCTGTGTGCCATTTCCCGGTGTGAAGACAGTGTTTGCTGGCTACGATCTCTGACTTTTGTGGCATATGAGGTGTAAAATGTCGTCATTTAAAAAAAAAAAAAAAGAATCTGGTGTTTAAAAGAATCAAACTATGGTGGCATTAAATGTTCACTTTTATTGTACCCAGTGTCATGACTTCTTTCTCCAGTGAATCCTTCTGGGAACAGGGTGGGACTTATTAAAGTGACACTTTGACCTAGAATCCCTCAGGCACCACAGGCCCTCCCAGATGCATTTGATCTAGTACCCCCTTGTGAGGCTGCCCCCAATATCACCAGAGGCTCATCCAAGGGTGGACAGAGGCGGGGCCTAAATCCAGGGTCCAGCATGGTAGCAGTGGGCATTTTTTAAAAATTATTTATTTATTTATTTGAGAGCGACAGACACAGAGAGAAAGACAGATAGAGGGAGAGAGAGAGAATGGGCACACCAGGGCTTCCAGCCTCTGCAAACGAACTCCAGACATGTGTGCCCCCTTGTGCATCTGGCTAATGTGGGACCTGGGGAACCGAGCCTCAAACCGGGGTCCTTAGGCTTCACAGGCAAGCGCTTAACCGCCAAGCCATCTCTCCAGCCCAGCAATGGGCATTTTTTGATGACCTACAGATTCTACCTCACTGTAGGATCTCAAAGGTCACACAAAAATCGGGGAACTTGCAGTCACTCTAGATAACTTGAGCCTGGACACACTGGCTCCTCATAAACAGGTGCTTGTCTCAACTGTAATCAGATATATTCCAGCAAGAAAACAAAAACAGGGCTAGAAAGATGGCTTGGTGGTTAAGCGCTTGCCTGTGAAGCCTAAGGACCCCGGTTTGAGGCTCGATTCCCCAGGACCCACGTTAGCCAGATGCACAAGGGGGCGCACATGTCTGGAGTTCGTTTGCAGTGGCTGGAGGCCCTGGCGCACCCATTCTCTCTCTATCTTCCTCTTTCTCTGCCTGTCACTCTCAAATAAATAAATGAAAATAAACAAAAATATTAGACATATGTCTCCTTGGGCAGCCTCTGCCCTCAAGGACTATCTCTTCCCAACCAGCACAGATATGCCCTGTGAGCAGCAATGGGCACCTCCCTAGATATTAGCACATCACTGCATCCATCCACTTACAGATTGCACACTGTCCCTAGGGACGAGGACAGGTGGCCACTCAGAGCAAATGCCAGGACTCTCTGTATCCCTGCCATTACTCTGCCAGCCTTGCCTGGCATGTGCACCTCCAAGGCTTTCTTGCTTTGGGCTCCCCTTAGGTCACGAGCAGAAGCTATAAGAACCCATATGGCTTTCTAGAAATAAATGCCTTTGTCTGGAAAGAAATGGGGGTGCTGCCTAAAGAGTGTTCCCTCAAGAGAAGGGAGACCACAAGAGAAGTATCCATGGGAAAGATCCCCTCCTTTCTCCACCTCCACCTCCCATCTCTCAGTGGACCATGGGTTGGCACCTTGTTCTCAGTTCTCATCAGAACCTTTGCCCTCTGCGGAGGCTGGCAGGGAGCATACATCAGAAGCCACTGCCCCATAGGGCAGAAACAACTGTGACTGGAACATTTTTGTTGCAAGGACAAACACCCAAGCAAAAGCACCTTACGGGAGGAAAGGGTTTCTTTCAGGCTTACAGAATCCAGGGGAAGCTTCATCATACTGGAGGAAGCTGGCTCACTCCGTCACACATCCATAGCAAAGAGAGAAAGAGAACAGCCAGTGTTTAAACTGGCTCAGAACAGACCTTAGGGCTGGACTCAAGATCTTCAGCCAGTGACACAACTCCTCCAGCAGGCCTCCACCTGCTGGAGACTAAGTAGGAAGTTTGCTCAAAAATGCCTGATGGGCTGGAGAAATGACTTAGTGGTTAAGGTGCTTGCCTGTGAAGCCTAAGGACGCAGGTTTGATTCCCCAGCACCCATGTAAGCCAAATGCACAAGGTGGCACATACGTCTGGAGTTTGTTTACAGTAGCTATGGCTAGAGGCCATGGCATGACCATTTTCTCTCTTTCTCCCTCTTTCTCTGTCAAAAAGATAAATATAAAATATTAAAAATAAATAAATAAATGAAGTGAAGAGGTGTCTCCTACCTTTGTTCTGGTCAGGGTATTTCTATGTCCTGCCTATGTGTCTTATCGAAGTTCCAGTGTCTGAAACTCCCACTTGCTCCTATAGTTAAAGGTGTTTCTGGAAAACTCTTATAAACACACAGGATCCTTGGAATGGAGTAAGGCATGGACCGGAAGCGGCTGTTGTGAGAGCACCTAGGGGTTTCCTGTCTTCTCCCCCAGTATCCAGAACCGAGCCCGGAACACACAAGGCCGTCAGCCAGCACCAGCTGAATAAACAAGTCAGTCAACCAGCGTCAGGAGATGAGGCAACAGGAGAGCCTGGGCAGGAGTCTGTGGAAACATCAGGGTCCCTTGAGGAAGGGGCTAATGTTATGCATTTGCAAATCCTCCACTCAAAGATTCCCAAGGGAGGAGGGGTAACAGCATCCCTCCCCAGGGCTAAGCTAGGCCCAGCCCTTTAAGAGACACACACAGCCTTGACTACCTGACCTCAGGCATGGTACTAGTCTCCAAGAGATGCAAGCATGTAGTGTTTGTGAGTTCCTCTGGAACCCTGACCAAACAGCCATGGAACAAACCTTCATCGGCTCCGCTTGCCCACCGAGGTCACTGGTATCAAAGCCTGGGCTTTTTGAGAGCTCTGCTCAGCCATGCACACATTTTGCCCATGGCAGCCAGGCGAGAGCCTCATCTGAGAAGCATAAGGAAAAAGAAGAAAGAGGGAAAGGAAGAGGCAAAGAATGAGCAGCAGTGACCTGCCTGGAGGAGGTGACCTGGAAGTCCCCGTGATGCCACCCCGCAGAAGCTGTTCGGAGCTTGGGTCCATCTGTGGTCAGGGGTCGGCAGCATAGGTCACTTGGCTTTTCACTGAAGTGACAAAATTGCCCTTCCACCTTCCACCCTCTGTGCTCTTCCCCTCTACAGTGGGGTCCAGGGGCAGGAGGTACCCAGGATGAACCTTATGTGCGCTTAGAAGAAAAGCACCAAGACCCTCACGTCAGCAGGGGAGTCCCCCGGCCCCAGAAGTTCCTTATAACCCTATAAAAGTCCTTCATTTACAACTTTTATTTTATCATCATTATTTTTTTTTTAATTTCTGATTTTGACTGCATTTTGTTCGGAACAAAGTCACAGTCTCTAGCCCAGACTGGCCTGGAACACTTAGGTAGCCCAGATTGATAATGAATTCACAGCGATCCTCCTACCTCAGCCTCCCAAGTGCTAAGGTTATAGGCAGGAGGCACTAGCCCCAGAATCCTTTAAAAAAAAAAAGGGGGGGGGGCTGAAGAGATGGCTTAGAGGTTAAGGCGCTTGCCTGAGAAGCCTAAGGACCCAGGTTCAATTCCCCAGAATTCACGTAAGCCAGGTGCACATGGTGGCACATGTGTCTGGAATTCGTTTGCAGTGACTAGAGACCCTGGTGTGCCAATTCTCTCTCTTTTTCTCTCTTTCACACCTAATAGATAAATAAATTAAAACAAAATATATTTTTAAGATATTGACATTAAAAAACTGGAAAAAAGAAATAAAAGCCACCTATAATCTCACACTAATGAAAAGCATTGTTAGTGCTTTGTACACACACACCCCTACATACCCCCCCCCCACAGACACACACTTTTGCACTTCACAGATAAATTTGGACGTGACCCTTTGGGAATCTGTTTTCATGTCAATTATCCCACTGAGGTAATTAGTCAGGCATTAGCAGGCTTGGAGGCCATTGAGGATGGATGCTCCCTCATGGACAGCCCACCTCCCCTGCTCTAGAAAAGGGAGGAAGGTAGAGGCAATCAGAGATTTGTTGAAGAAAACCAACTTCCTCCTGGTCAAAAAAAAAATAGAACTTGAATTTTCCCTCTGGCCTTGGGTAGGGACATGACATTTTAAGTTGCCCAACATAAGATCATGGTCCCCTCCCTTAAAGGTTAATCCAAGTGAGCCTGCGGACAATCTGGCCAAGAGGTCACCTGTCACCTATAGGTGCTGAGGAGGTGGAAGGAACATTGACCCCTTATGGAGACAAGTACTCAAGCCCACCGAAGCCCCGCCCCCAGGGCAGCTGCTTGGAGACCCTCACTGCTCCCTCGCCTACTGCTTTTCTGAGTTCTGACTCCAAAGCGCAACTTTCTCTTTTGTCCCTTTCTGTCTCTTCTTCTTCTCGCCCGGCACTCTGGCTTTTCTCACTGTTTCTAAATTCTTTTGTGAACAAGTCTAAGAACCAGCGAAACACCCAGTTCCCGGGCGCCGCAGACAGCTTCGGTGCTGGGATGAACTTCCAAACCAGGCCCAGTTGTGGAGGAAGGGATTTATGTGACGCTTAAGATTCAGGGCAAGTTGCTCCCCCCTCTGCCCCCCAACCTTTCACAGATGCAAGCAGAGAGAAAAGGCCACACCCCCACCAGCATCACAAGCAAGAACACTCCAGGAACCCAGAAGTGGCAGGGCTCAAGCACTTCGCCTGCCTTTAGATTAGAATTCTGGGTCCACGGTGACAGCAAGATTCAAGATGTAACAAAACTCCTGAATGGGTTAGGGAACATCCATTCAAACGACCACCCCGGCTCACACTGCTGTGTGACTTTGCTGTGACAATGCGACATGTGTTCAGATGACAGGACGGAAGGGCTGCAGAGTGTCCCACTGCTGGACTGGTCACTTATGCTCTGTGCTCCCTGCGCCGCTGGGCCAAGCTCGCTCACGCTTTTCACTACTATCAATTACACTGGAATCAACATGTCGGACATAAATCTCTTTTTTTTTTTCTTTTCACTTCTCTCACACATCCCTGAGGATAAATTTCTGTATATGATATAGCTATAACAAGAGAAATAAAACATTACAGGGAACTTTACACGCATCAAGTGGCCATGCTTTCAAAATCGTCCACCTGAATGATGATTAGAAGTTTCCCTGCCAACCCCACAGAGAACTTCCTCTTTGAACTGGTTTCATGGATCCACGTATTATCTGTTTATCCCACAAATGCACATTGAGGAGCTCCCACACAGAGCAGTGCTCTGTTTCGACACGCACGGGGTTCTCTGTCCATGCTCCTCCATGTTTCAACACAAAGCATGTGCCTTTGTTTCTAAAATTTGGATTCTGGAGGGAGGGGCCTCTGCCTGGAGCCCCCGTGACTAACACAGTGTTCAACACAAACTGAGTTAAGATACAGAGAGTTGGGCTGGAGAGATGGCTTAGCGGTTAAGCGCTTGCCTGTGAAGCCTAAGGACCCCGGTTCGAGCCTTGATTCCCCAGGACCCACATTAGCCAGATGCACAAGGGGGTGCATGCATCTGGAGTTTATTTGCAGTGGCTGGAAGCCCTGGTGGGCCCATTCTCTCTCCCTCACTCTCTCTCTGTCACTCTCAAATAAACAAAAAAAATTTTTAAAAAAGAAGATACAGAGAGTTTAGGCAAAGCCATCAAAGGAAGGGAATTCTATATACAAAATCTGTGCGTCCCGGAAGCACTCCGTGGGGGTTCTGACTTACATTTCAGATATCTCTCTCTCTCTCTCAACTCTGGGCTGAAGAGACCCAACGTGCTTGTTTGATAACTGCAGCTTGCAGTGAACTTTGCAATTCTCCAAGAATCCCTTGAGTTGCAATCTCATATGTAGGAGAGGCCAAGTCCCAGCCACCTTGCCTGTCCTTTTTCTGTGGCTAAAGGAAGTCTGCGTGCAGAGAACAGCACAGCCTGGTCAGCTCTCAGCATGTGGGAGAGGACAGAGTTTTTGTCTGTTTTCTCCTGCCTTCTCAGAATACCAAGACTGGGTAATTTATAAACAACAGAAATGCATCTGGATCTAGTTCGGGAGGCTGAAAATCCACCAGCAAGAGACCACTGACCTGAGTGCCCAGAGATGGGACACCCTGGACAGGACCTGTCCTCTGGTACTACCAGAGCAGCAACTGAATTCCAACCTGGGTGTCAGAATGGGCATGCAAGGCCCAGCACACAGGGAGCCCCGAGTTTGTTTGCATCAGTAGAGCAAAGCCTGTGCAGGCGGCCTTCCCCCCCCCCCCACAGGATGTCCCTGCTGACCAGTGATGTGGACTGGCTGACTTCACTCCCCATTATCCCTTTCTTTTATATAAATATCAGTGTTGGACCCTCCCTAAACCCTGTTCGTGTTTGTGGATGAAAACAAGTCACAGTGGGATTCTGTGACATCGCTCAACATCCATTGGCCCACAGGCTCGTGGTGGCCCTACAGGGTGCTCCTAGGCACGGGGTGCATTCTCGCATCTCTGTTCCCAGGGCTCAGAGGGTCAGCTGCATGGGAGACCCACAAGGAGACTGCTGTGACGGCAGGAGCAAGTAGAAGGCACATGTGGCCAGTCAGAGCTGTGGGCTATTGACTTCTTTTACGTACCGCATGCAAGGGCACCACTGCCTGCCATAGGTTTTTAATCAACCACACATTTTCAGCTCCTCTTGTTCTACTGAAAAAAACTAGGCTTAAGTATCTTGTGTATTATCATATTCATGAACCTTTTGGTAAGATTTGAGTAAGACTGCTTATGTCACTCTAACAAGTAGCTGAGATGGCCAACATCAAAAGGAAAGGTTTGGGACTGAAGAGATGGTTTAGCCATTAAGGCATTTGCCTGCAGAGCCTAACAACCTCGGTTTGATTCCCCAGTACCCATGTAAAGCCAGATACAATGGCACATGCATCTGGAGTTCGTTTGCAATGGCTGGAGATCCTGGCATGCCCATTCTCACTCTCTTTTTCTCTACTTGCAAATAAATAGTTTTTTTTTAAAAAAAAAAAAAAACCCTTTTTTTAAGGAAAGGTTTATTTTGGCTCACAGTGTTGGAGGTTTCAGTCTACAGTTGGTCGGGTCCACTGCTTTGGGTCTGTGCAGAGGCAGCACGTGCCGGCGGAAGAGCGGAAGTGAATTAAAGAGGAAGTGGCTGGGATCCCATTAGCCCCTCCAAGGACACATCCCTAACGACCTGAACCCCTTTCACTAGACCTAACATTTCCAAGTCCACTTTAAAGTGCCATGGTGGGGACTCTGCCCTTACCATGGACCTGAGGGACATTTAACATCCAAACTATAGCAGCAATGATACTTAAAGGATTCCCTGTCAGGACTTCTGGAGTATGGGTTCTTGCCCAGAGGCCTGTATATGCTCAATCTCCCGAATCTCAGATTCTAGATCATCACTGCAAAAAGTAACCCTCCATTTCTAAAGAGTCCATTAAGGTTAGTGTCCCAACTCCTTACACACACGGCACTGTTGACATGGAGTACTTCAAAGTAAATGATTAGCTGGGTGTGGTGCACGCCTTTAATCCCAGCACTAAAGAGGCAGAGGTAGGGGGATTGATGTGAGTTCAAGGCCAGCCTGAAACTACATAGTAAATTCCAGGTGAGTCTACCTGGAAAAACCAAAATAAAAACAAAAAGAGGGGGAGGAACTGGAGAGATGGCCTTGCTGTTAGGACACTTAACTGAGAAGTCAAAGTACCCTGATTTGATTCCCCAGGACCCACATAAACCAGATACACAAGGTGGCACATGCTTCTGGAGTTCATTTGCAGCAGCTGGAGGCCCTGGCACACCCATCCTCTTTCTCTCCCATAAATAAATAAAAATAAAATATTAAAAACAAAAAACAAAAAAAGGGGGGCTGGAGAGATTGCTTAGTGGTTAAGCGCTTGCCTGTGAAGCCTAAGGACCCCGGTTCGAGGCTCAATTCCTCAGGACCCACATTAGCCAGATGCACAAGGGGGCGCATGCATCTGGAATTCGTTTGCAGTGGCTGGAGGCCCTGGTGCTCCCATTCTCTCTCTATCTATCTACCTCTTTCTCTCTCTTTCTCTCTTGCTCTCAGATAAATAAATGAAAATAAACAAACAACAAAACAAGCAGGAATGTCTTTGGGCCAGGATCGGACTTCTTATCTCTTACCCAGATCTGTTTTTCCACAAACAACCCGGGCCCCACCTGGGAGGGAGGTCTCTCCTAGCATTTAAATGTAGCACTAACATTGTGGTTGGTCCAAGTTCAGTCCCCAAATTTTGGTGTCATGGCTAGCTCCTCTTCCTGAAGCAGCCTCTAGCCCAAACCAATCAGCTGTCCCTCAGGGGAGCTGAGCCAAAAGTAGGACCCACCACCATGAAGTTATAAATACGTTTGGTCGGGGGGATAGAGTCTCTGAGCTGCCTGAGCTCTCCTGAACTTCTACCTGCTGGTGAGCTCCTCCTGGGCTCAGCTCAGTTGGGCTAAGCTAAGGGGAACCCCCTGAACTGCAGCCCTCACTCTCCACGTGGGCTCCTTTATCCCGCTCCCCACATGGCAGGAGGTCTTTGAACTTTCTTTTCTCTCCACGGTTTTTCCACACCTTTCACGTGGCCTTTCAAGCCACATGGGTGCCTTTCCTTGGCTCTGTACTTCCCTAAATAAATATAATGATTGAATAATGAACCTTCTCAGTCTTTTTTTTATTCAATTCTTTTGACTAAAAGTAGACATGGACCTAGGGTTTAGGGTTCAAGGACTTTCCTGAACCCCCGACACCCCGTTACATTCATGCACACAGGATTTAGCAGCAACTGTAAGTACAAGCCACCCCCATTCCATCGTCCAAGAAGCAAGGCCATGGAGTGCCCCAGCATGAGAAACTTCCATGGCGAGCTAAGCAAAGGTACCATCAGCGCGGCTGCAGGATCTGTGAATGCGTGCTTAACTCCAGCTTCTGGGGAGAGACAGGCCTGCCTTGACTCTTGAACTAACAGCCTCTGAGAAGTTATAGACTTTACCCATGCTCAGGGTTTTGTTGACCCTTAGGTTCCTTCCCCTTTTCCCCATGAGTTAACTTTCTAGAAGCCCGAATCCCTGACTTTACCAACACTCCCACTTCTCACCTGGTCCTGTTCTCTTAGGGACATGTCTGACCACCGGGGATGGAGAGATGCTATTTTACCCTCCCCTGCTATCCCTTGCCCACTTGATGCAGCACTCTGCTTACAGGCTAGGAAGAGGGTTGCTGCAAAATGCCTGAACAAGTGCTTTGAACAGTGCCGGCTGCAAGTGGCTGGAAGGCTTCCTCTCTCTGGGGCATCTGCACTTCTAGCCATGGCAAATGACTACGAACCTTCCAGCTCTGGAGGCTGTGGGAGAGAGGGAAGAGTTTCTCTTTTCCTGGCAGCATATTGGAAGTCCCCCGGTAGCAGGATGCCTGTCCCTGTAGCCTCCGGGACTATGGCAAGCTCAGCATTGGTCACAGTCCCTTTGCTATGCTCTTATCTATTCCTGCAGCGCTGGACATGGAAATCGAGGCCTTGCACCTGCTAGGTAAGAGCTCCGCCACTGAGCAACACAGCCCCTGCATCATTAGGCATGGTCTTACCCCCAAGTTCTGTGCAAATCTATTGAGGTGCAGAAGCCAGGGTACCCCCTTCTCTGCACACAAAACGCTAGCGGTACTGCTTCCCTGGGGAATCAACTAATCCACGCAACATCCCCTCCTTGATGGTGGATCTGCTTTTTCTCCAGTAAGAGTTCCCTTTGGGAAAGCCCGGAAAGAAAACGAGAAAGGCCCTCATTAGGGCCCTCCACCTGGACAGTGAGTGTACCAAGTCTAATTACTGCACCTGAATTATTCTCTTCTACTTGCAAAGGGGAGTCTCCAAGGCCCTTATTAAAACCCACAAAGCTTCTAAGAATGGTCAAACAAAAATGCTGGAATCTTCTCTGAGCCGACTAGAGCATAAATAGGTCCTGAGAGCAGCTGATGCCCAGCCAGGTCAGCAGAGCCCAGACCCGCCAGCCCGGCACCTTTGATTGAAGAGCAATGAGGGGACCTCACATGTGTGCAGAGGAGCGCACGGAGGGCTTTCAGTCACGTGCCCTTTGATCCTGAGCTCCTGCCGGGGAAGGGTTAGCTCACAGCTTTGTGCAGTGACAAGGCCGGGGGAAGAGGGACTTCAGAGAGGCCTGTGATGCGGCAGGAGGGGACATTCGCTCCCATGCACTCATGGACGCACCACATGAGTATCGATGGGCTCTGCAAAATGTCAGACATGGTTCTGGAAGCAGAGAGTCAACAGGGACCAGAGAGAGTCTACACCCTTGGGGAGCCAAAGTCCTCCTGCGTTTCTTCAGCACCTGCCCCTTGAAGGACTCAGTAGCAAAGCCTGGTGTATGATCACCTCAGTTTCACTGAAGGAGCTCTGTTACCATCTCAGCCAGTGGCGGTGACAACGCGTCACCTGTCCCCTGCCAGCCTGAGAAGCAGGGCCAGTGCCACACAGACAGCACTGATCAGCCTGTGAGGTGAAGAGGGAAGACCCAGGCTCCTTCCTCGCAAGGCCCAGGGGAGCACAGAGCACCGATTCCATGGGGTCAGCTTCCTGGGGAGGAACGGGTGCCTGGGCAGCCCATAGGAGTGGATGGTGGACCGACAGATCAGCAAGAGTGAGTGAGGCTTGCACGGAGGAGGTGGCTCAGTTGGTAGGGATCTTGCAGAGTATGCAGGAAGCAAAGCTCTCATTCAATTCCCAGCACGGCGACGTAAAGCAGACGTGATGGTGCCTGTCTGTGATCCCAGCACTTTGGGCAGAAGGGTCAGAAGTTATCAAGGCTTATCCTCTGTTAAACAGTGAGTTCCAAGGACAATCCGGGCTACATGAGCCCCAGTTTCAAGAAACAAGGAACAGGGCTGGAGAGATGGCTTAGCGGTTTAGTGCTTGCCTGTGAAGCCTAAGGATCCCGGTTCGAGGCTCGATTCCTCAGAGCCCACGTTAGCCAGATGCACAAAGGGGCACATGCATCTGGAGTTCATTTGCAGTGGTTGGAGACCCTGGTGCGCCCATTCTCGCTCTCTCTCTCTATCTATCTATCTATCTATCTGCCTCTTTCTCTCTCTGACGGTCGCTCTCAAATAAATAAATTTTAAAAATTTTAAAAAAGAAACAAGGAACATAAAGGGGGCAGGGAAAAGAGAAAAGACAAAAGAAAAACAGAGAGAGAGGGGCTTCCCAGACATGTGGTAAAAGAGAAGGCACTGGATGGAATCAGCAGCATGAGCCCAGAGGAGGCCTGTGGGGTCTGGAGCTGGCTGTAGCCTCGCTGACACCTGGGCAAAAGGTGGCGGGGGGTGACAGTGACAGCCAGGCCATGTTGAAAAGCTCTGCCATCAAGCATTGGGGCAGTCGACTGAACTGAAGAGATTTTGTCCTTTTTGCTCATGGCTTGGACTGAGGATGAGGGTCACTTGTTACAGTGCTTGTCTAGTATGTACGAAACCCTGAGTTCAATCCCTAGTACTACTTCAAGCCAGTCATGGGGGTGCATGCCTGACATCCTAGCCTTCAGAAGGTGGGGACACAGGAGGATCAGAGGGTCAAGGTCACTGTCAGTTGCATGTTGAGTTTGAAGCTAGTCTGGGTAATATGGAACCCTGTCTCAAATGAATGATTAGACAGACAGATAGATGATGATGATAGATAGATGGATAGATAGATAGATTGTGATAGAGATGATAAATAGATAGATAGATGATAGATAATACTGGATGAGAGAGAGAAGTGAAGTTCCCAGGACATAAACTCATAAACTGCTCTATTGGGAGGGACCTGAGCGGCACCTGCTCAGTTCGGTCACCTCTGGACATGGAGGTGATCTTGCCACGGTCACAGGTGTGACGCGGAGATGGGACAAGTTGTCCAGACTGCATATTTCCACTTCCCACATCCCCAGACGGGGTCTGCGCTTTGCTTTTGCTTTCTCAGGGAGAATTTGCAATAATCCTTTGTATTTCTAACATGCTAACCTTTCTAAGTCAGAAATCAGAATCCTTGCCTGATTTATAGAAAATCCTGAGGAACTTCCTAGCATGTCAACAATAGTTTAGGGGGTAAATGTCCTGTGTTCACAACTGTTCTATAATTCTAGGTGTAAAAAAATATTTTAGGAATTTACTTATTTGAGAGAGAATGAGCATGCCAGGGCCTCTAGCCACAGCAAACAAACTCCACATGCATGCACCACCTTGTGCTTCTGGTTTACCTGGGTAGGGGAATCGAACCTAGTCCTTAGGCTTTGCAAGCAAGCTCCTTAACCTCTAAGCCATCACTCCAGCCCTAGGTTAATCCCAGCACTCAGGAGGCAGAAGTAGGAGGATTGCTGTGAGTTTGAGGCCACTCTGAGAATACATAGTGAATTCCAGGTCAGCCTGGGCTAGTGTGAGAACCTACCTTGGAAAACAAACAAACAAACAAAAAATAAAAACAACTCCTAATGTTTTTTTTTTTTAATTTTTTTTTTTTGTTCATTTTTTATTTATTTATTTGAGAGCGACAGACACAGGGAGAAAGACAGATAGAGGGAGAGAGAGAGAATGGGCGCGCCAGGGCTTCCAGCCTCTGCAAACGAACTCCAGACGCGTGCGCCCCCTTGTGCATCTGGCTAATGTGGGACCTGGGGAACCGAGCCTTGAACCGGGGTCCTTAGGCTTCACAGGCAAGCGCTTAACCGCTAAGCCATCTCTCCAGCCCCAACTCCTAATGTTTTAAGTATGTTTATGACTTTGTGTTGGACTTCATCCATAGCTATCATTGGCCTGTTGGATATTACTGGCAGGACGCATCTTTTCAGCCTCTTCCCCAGTTAGTCACATCTCCAAATACAGTCATGGCCAGAAGAACTGACAGGGCTTTAGCAACAAACTTAGAAGGCAGACTGAGTTCAACTCATTTTTTCATTTCCCCATCTCCTCTTCCTCACAAATCACATAGTCTCTGTTGGTGGGGAAGGGTCTGAAAATGGGAAATCTCTTGAAGGGCCACATCTGCCTTGATTCCCCTTGCCCTAGAGAGAAATGTTCCTTCACACTGCTGTGATCTCAGGCTTTGACGTGACTCCAACGCTGCCTCTTCCGTGATGCCTACTGCAGTGTCCAGCAAGGGCTTGATCTGCAACGTGTATTCACTGGGTGACGAAGTCAACGGGAACATTACCAGGAATCAGAAGTCTATGAAGCAAGCCAGAGAAGAGTTTTAAAAAATGCAAACAACCCCCACGGATATTATTTAATCTTTCACATTAGTTAGAAATGCCTATAGGAAGTAAATCCAATGCTGTGAGATCCCAGAACATGTTTTTTTGTTGTTGTTGGGGCTGTTTTCTTTGATTTTCTTTCTTTCTCTCTTTCTTTCGTTTGTTTGTTTTGAGGTTTGGGGTGCTATTTCTTATTTTGTTTTGCTTTTTTTTGTGTGAACTTGCAATGTGATGAGTCAATGTTTCCCCAAACATCTGAGAATCTAGTCACCACCCAGTAAAAAAACAGACAGAAAAGCTATTCAAATCCCAAGGTCATGTTGTTTGTTGCTTGATAAGCCTCGGTCTTCTTGTCACTTTTGCTTTTGTTTTACATTTGTGATGGTAAAAGCACACACAATCCCATGAACATTAATATCAATTTCTCCCCAGGTAGGAAAATCTACCTTCTTAAATAGCATCTACAGCACTCAGAATGATGCTATGCATGAGCGCATTCGAATCCTGCAATCTCTCAAAGAAAAGTGTTCTGTCGGCGGCGATGCATATTATTTTCACAGGTTTCCTTATTAACTACTCAGCCAGGCTTCCCACACTCTCTTGTGCTGGAGGCAATGACTTCCACATTGAAAAAGTAAAACGCCTAGAAATGCCTAGAGGATAAATAAAACAATCAGAGTGGTTGATCCTTAAAAAGAAAGTCATTCCAATCCACTGGTAGCAGGTCATGCTTCTTAACTCAGCCACAGGGAAATCCCAATTCATGCAAAAATAATTCCGTCTTCATTATTCCGTAATCCAGTGGGTGTCTGTGGTAATTCTCTTTGAAAGGAGAAGATGGTGCACACGTCTTAATAACACATTCCTCTCTCGGTCTTCCTGAAATGCTACATTAGCAACCACACTTGATTGCGCTGGAACCTGGCGCGGGCCCCCCGCGGATGCTCTTACAGGCCATTATTAATGTGGACCCCTCCAGGGGCTGTAATTTGGGACTCAATTTGGCATAAAATTGTCCTAAGTGTCACCTTCACAATTGGAGATCATATGACCCATGAAACACATCGAACTGAAAGATGGCACCTCTTGGAAATGAATGTCAAATTGTCCCCCACTGTAAAAAGGCACTCGTCACTGTATGTGATGTGGCTTTCACTAGCCCTACAGAGAGTGAGGGGTGAAAACTCCACCCATATTCCTGTAGCTGGGCCTGCAGAGCCACCAAATACAAAAGCTAGCCCTCCCTCAATGATTACGAGGAAACCTCACAGGCCCTGGTAGCCCAGCAGTAATCCCCTAAACTGGATTGATTTGTTTTTTGTTTTTTGTTTTTTGAGGTAGGGTCTCACTCTGGCTCATGCTGACCTGGACTTCACTATGTAGTCTCAGGGTGGCCTCGAACTCTTGGCAATCCTCCTACCTCTGTCTCCCGAGTGCTGGGATTAAAGGAGTGCGCCACCTGGATTGATTTTTACTATCGAATCTCTCTGTTTTTTTTTTGGGGGGGGGAATATGAGAGTTTCAGGGTCATTTTAATTGTTAAGTGGGTAAAACCAAAATGTGTAAATTCTTGTGTAGCACCCTGGAAAGAATTGAGACATTTGGATCACCATCTTATGCCTTTCCCCCATTGGTGTGCAGCATACTAAACACTCTGGTTACTGGCCTTCCACTGACGTTTCACAGCACACTTTCCCGTTGTCTCGTCTTCCACAAGACAACTGTGAACTAGTCACTGAGTGAAAGCCCAGGCGACTGCAGGAGTGCATCCCGCACCCTGGGCTTGTCCCCAAGGTGGTATCTCGGCTGGGACTTCAGAGCACTTCCAGGGCCATTGCTCTGGGAGGGGGTATGTGCCAAGGCCAGTGAATTCCATGGGCTTGAGTCCATTGCCACATTTCTTTTTTGCAAGCATTTTTTATTGGCAATTTTCATACACATATACTTTGATCATAATCCCTTCCTATTCTGACTTTAAAAAAAAATTTTTTTTTGTTCATTCTTATTTATTTATTTGAGAGTGACAGAGACAGAAAGAGGCAGATAGAGAGAGAGAGAATGGGCGCGCCAAGGCTTCCAGCCACTGCAAATGAACTCCAGACGCGTGCGCCCCCTTGTGCATCTGGCTAACGTGGGTCCTGGGGAATCGAGCCTCGAACCGGGGTCCTTAGGCTTCACAGGCAAGCGCTTAACCACTAAGCCATCTCTCCAGCCCCTATTCTGACTTTTGTTCCCCCTTGTCCATCCTCTTTCCTCTGAACCCCTTCTTTCCAACTAGTCTCTCTTTTATTCTGATGTCAAACTTTCCCCTCTTGTGTCATCCACAACATGCTCATAGGCCCAACATGACGCAGGTCTTCTGCAGATGTTCACAGCCACTACGAGGCCATGACGTCATGAATGCGACGGCCACCTTGTGTCTGGAAGATGGCATTCCAGTGCACCCCGCCTCACCCTTCAGCTTCTGCGACCGTCCCTCAGCCTTGAAGGTGTGCTCGAGATGTCGCCTTTGTGTTGACCTCAGAACTGTCCTTCTCGGCACATTGATAACTTTAGAGTACCCTCAGTGGTCGCCACCATCTGAAAAGAGAAGATTCTCAGCCAAAAGTGAGAGTAGAATTGATATAGGAGCATAAACATAAATATTTAGAGGCCAGCTTGATGGGTGTAACATATCCTTTGAGTCAGATAACAGTAGTAGCTGGGACTTATGACCTTCCCAGCCATTGGCTTTTGTCTGTTTTCAGGGTCAGGTATGAATTCCCTCCCATGGAATGGGCCTCAACTCCAATCAGAGAGCAGTTAGGTCTCCCCGTAACAGACATACGGGGACATCTGGCCTGGCTGGCCAATTGTGCTAGCAGGATCCATTGCTGGTTAAGACTGTTGATGACTTTTTATTTTAATTTATTTTTGTTTATTTTTATTTATTTGTTTGAGAGTGACAGAGAGAGAGAGAGAGAGAGAGAGAGAGAATGGGCACACCAGAGCTTCTAGCCACTACAAATGAACTCCAGATGCATGTGCCCCCTTGTGCATCTGGCTAACGTGGGTCCTGGGGAATCGAGCCTCGAACCAGGGTCCTTAGGCTTCACAGGCAAGCGCTTAACCACTAAACCATCTCTCTGGCCCTGTTGATGACTTTTTATCCCTAGCAGGCCATATTGCACTTTTTTATTTTTTTTTTCCGAGGTGGGGTCTCACTCTAGCTCAGACTGACCTGGAATTCACTATGTAGTCTCAGGGTGGCTTTGAACTCACAGAAGTTCTTCCTACCTTTGCCTCCTGAGTGCTGGGATTAAAGGCGTGCCCCACCATGCCCGGCTCCATATTGCACTTTTCAGTGCTCTAGCAGCTAGTCACCTAGTTCTTCAGATAGAAGCAATGATGTGTAAGGTGTCAGGAATATAGGGCATTATATGAACATATGGATGGTGGTTCTAGCAGAGACACTGCAAAGGAAGACCAGTCATACAGAGACAGTGTGAGAAATATCCACTATACACAAACCATTCTACTTTTCATAAGAAAAAGTATCCAGCTGTTTCCAGCTGGTGAACTACCACTAGACAGTGGTGTTAGTTGCTGGTTTTGCCAATGGAGTATTTGTCAGTGACAGTAGCTAGGTCATCCTTGGGAAAAAAAAAAAATCTTTTTTTTTTTCTTTTCAATTTTATTTTATTAACAACTTTCATGATTATAAAAATTATACCATGGTAATGCCCTTCCTCTCCCTACCTTCCTCTTTGAAACTCCATTCTCCATCATGTCCCCTCCCCCTCTCAATCAGGTAGGGTCTCACTCTAGCTCAGGCTGACCTGGAATTCACTATCGAGTCTCAGGGTGGCCTCAAACTCACAGCGGTGATCCTCCTACCTCTGCCTCCCGAGTGCTGGGATTAAAGGTGTGCTCCACCATGCCCAGCAAGAAATTCTTATTAATTCCATGAGTGGCCTCTATCATATTCTCAAGTGCCTAATGAAAAAGCCGACCCTTCCATGGTAAATGATTTTTCCACTTGGCTATTAAGAACTACTTTTGTCTTGGGCATCTCCTAGAGAGCAAAAATAAGCAAACAAACAAAAAATGGGACCAGGTATCCTTACATTCTTCCCACATTTTCCTTCTCAAAAACTCAGTCAATAATCTTTGCTTTTTGAGACAAGTCCAAGGGACTGCCCTATTTTTTTTCAATGCAAGAGAGCAACAGGGTGGTGGAGAGGGAGAGAGAATTGGTGCACCAGGGCTTCCAGTCATTGCAGTCAAACTCCAGACGCATGCGCCACCTTGTGCGCATGTGTGACTTTGCGTGCTTGCATCACTTTGTGTGTCTGGCTTACATGGGACCTGGAGAGTCGAACATGGGTCCTTAGGCTTTGCAGGCAAGTGCCTTAACTGCTGAGCCATCTCTCCAGCGCTGTCATCAGTTCTTTGACTGTTCATCATCAAGCACTGTCCGTGCCCATCCCCATCAACATCTCCCACGTCATGTTGTAGATCTGCACTCAGGTATGTTTCTGAATAGTCAAGGAGACGGCACTCCTTCCCGGCCTGCCCACTGACATGATCTGCTTTTGCTGTCCTTCAGGAATGATCTAGATGCTATAGTCCACTCTGACTTTCTTTTTTTTTTAATTTTTATTTATTTATTTTGAGAGCGAGAGACACAAAGAGAAAGACAGATAGAGGGAGAGAGAGAGAATGGGCGCGCCAGGGCTTCCAGCCTCTGCAAACGAACTCCAGACGCGTGCGCCCCCTTGTGCATCTGGCTAACGTGGGACCTGGGGACTGAGCCTTGAACCGGGGTCCTTAGGCTTCACAGGCAAGCATTTAACCGCTAAGCCATCTCTCCAGCCCCACTCTGACTTTCTTTGTCAGCTGATCATTTGGAATTTTCGATGAGGCCAGAGTGTGCATCGATGAAGAGAGATATCAGTGTGGCAACAACGGATGTCCACAGAACCCAAGGCCCTTCTCGGGCAGCTAACCCACACCGGCTGGCCTGATGTACTCACGCCTGATCCCTGTATATGTCATTCCAGGTGTTGACAGTTGATTCTTCATGCGTCAGTGATGATGTCATGATAAGTCAGAGAATGTGTGATGTTCAACAGCCCTGCTGACAAAGAGGTACCATTTTTCAAGATGATGGCCCGTAAGATAGGGAGTGGTTTTCTTCCAAAACTACAGTGACCTTCCTATTGTTCCATTCTACTCAATAGTATATACCACAATAGCAAGATCAAGTGTGCTATAGTCCACCAAAATCTCTCTCCATCTATTTATCTCTATCTCTCTCTGCCTTTCTCTCTCAAAAAATAAATAAAAAAATTTTAAATATTATTGAAAATGTTGGAAAAGTAGAAAGACCCAGATGGGAAAGAGGTGGCAATCCAAAATTTAGCAACAACAGAAAGCAGCCACATGTCTGAGCCCAGGGGAGCAATGTGCAGCCCTGCCAGGACCCAGCAGCCTCTGCGGGGCTGGAGTATCAGTGACCGTCGGCTCTCTTTCCCATTTATTCTTGCCACACCCTCCTTCCGTCTGCAGTCACTTTCCTCCTGCACGACGTACGTTGTCTGGGGCACGTGTCTGTCTGTCTGTATGTACATGTAATGCAGGCCTAGCCATGGCACCCAGAGCCTGTGCGTGCCACATCAGCACTCTACCTCTAAGCTCTCCCGGTGCTAGCATTTTATTTTTTTCAGTGGAAGTCTGGTAGTAATAACTCCTCTCAGGTTTATATTCAAAACTGCTCTTAGGGCTGGAGAGATGGCTTAGCGGTTAAGCGCTTGCCTGTGAAGCCTAAGGACCCCGGTTCGAGGCTCGGTTCCCCAGGTCCCACGTTAGCCAGATGCACAAGGGGGCGCACGTGTCTGGAGTTCGTTTGCAGAGGCTGGAAGCCCTGGCGCGCCCATTCTCTCTCTCTCCCTCTATCTGTCTTTCTCTCTGTGTCTGTCGCTCTCAAATAAATAAATAAATAATTAAAAAAAAAACTGCTTTTAGTCTACTGTAATTCTTTTCTTTAAAAAATATGTTATTTAAGCTGGGTGTGGTGGTGCATGCCTTTAATCCCAGCACTCGGGAGGCAGAGATAGGAGGATCACCATGAGATCGAGGCCACCCTGGGACTACAGAATGAATTCCAGGTCAGCCTGGGCTAGAGTAAATAAAATAAAATAAATGTTATTTATTTATTTACTTGAGAGAAGGAGAAAGAGAGAGATAGGGGGAGAGAGAAGCAGAGAGAGAGAGAAAGACAGAATGGGCATGCCAGAGTCTCTTGCCACTTCAAATAAACTCAAGACACATGCCACCTTGTGCATCTGGCTTTACGTGGGCACTTGGGAATCAAACCAGGGTTCTTTGGCTTTGCAAGCAAGTACCTTAACGGCTGATCCATCTCTCCAATTCTGTACCATTCTTTAAAAAAATATTATTTATTTATTTATTTATTTAACAGAGAAAGGGAGAGGAGAGAGTGGATGGACCAGGGCCTCCAGCCACTGCAAACAATCTCCAGACCCATGCTCCCCCTTATGCATCTGGCTAATGTCCTGGGGTTCTGGGGAATTGAACCTGGGTCCTTTTGGCTTTGAGACAAATGCCTTAATTGGTAAGCCATTCCTCCAGCCCCACCTGTACCATTCTTTAAAAAAAAAAAGTTTTTAATGACAGAGAGAGGGAGAGAGAGAGAGAGAGAGAGAATGAATTGGTGCACCAGGGCCTCCAGCCACTGAAATTGAACTGAAATTGAACTCTAGACACATGAGCCATCTGGGGCACATGTGTGACCTAGTGCTTGTGTCACCTCGTGCATCTGGCTGACGTGGGATCTGGAGAGTCGAACATGGGTCCTTAGGTTTCTCAGGCAAGGGCCTTAACCGCTAAGCCATTTCTCTTTTGTAAATATGGCATACCAATTTTAGATTGATATTCTTTGTAGCTTTCAGGATTCTACCATTTACTTACGGGAACAGTGAAGATTGTTTTAAAGTGCAAGCTTACTAGTTCCATTATTTGAAATCTGAATCGGTTTGCTTCTGCTGTCTGCTGTTTACCTGGTGTCAATCAAGCTGCTTTTGCTCTTGAGTCCTGAGTGCAAGTTTTGAACAGCAGTTCTCCTCTGGCCCTTCTCTCCTTCCTCCCACCCCCAGACCAGGTCTGGGATTTTGGAATCACCCCCTATTCTGGTGATTGAAGACACCCCTGGGCTGAGAACTGGGAATGTGGCTTTCCCCGAGACCTTACCTCAGCACCTCACTCAAGGCGGCTCCCCAGCAGGGCAGTTCCCCTCTTTCCCCTCCCATAACCCTTAAAACCCTCGTCTGGGCTCTCTCTTTCTCTCTCTCTCTCGACACTATGTTACTTTTGTTCCAAAACTCCCCTCTCTCCCTCCTGCTTCAGATCCCAATCCTGCCAGTTTCCCCTGGTGTTAAAGCATCTTGGGCCCAAGAAACAGTGGGGCTCCAGTTCCCCTTTATCCCCAAACCCAGAGCCTGACATGGATTGCCATTGCAAGGTCATTCACTGATGGTGAGAAATGACTTCTGGGCCCTCCCAACGGCCTGTGTGGTTGCAGCCTTGTGTGGGTTGTTCAGCCATCTCTTCCAGAAATCGAGAAAACTGCTTGAGAAGAGCTTAGTCAATTCCCTTGCTCAAGCAGCTTTCTGCAGAGCTTGTAGGGCCCGCGCTTTGGGTCTTAGTGTTACAGCCTTCCTGCCTCCCCTTTCCTTTATTTTATTTTATTTTATTTTTAAATTTTATTTATTTATTTGAGAGCAACAGAGACAGAGAGAAAGACAGATAGAATGGGCGCGCCAGGGCTTCCAGCCTCTGCAGACGAACTCCAGACGCGTGCGCCCCCTTGTGCATCTGGCTAACGTGGGACCTGGGGAACCGAGCCTCGAACCGGGGTCCTTAGGCTTCACAGGCAAGCGCTTAACCGCTAAGCCGTCTCTCCAGCCCCTCCCCTTTCCTTTAGCATTCAGAGCGCCTGTCGATGTAGAGCTATTTCACCTCTGTTGTGGCCTGAATGTGAAACATCTCCCACAGGTTGATGTGTTTGAACACAGTCAGGGGTGCTGTTTGGGAAGGTTGTGAGCCGTTTAGGAGGCGGAGCCTTGCTAGGGCCAGTGGGCTATCAGTGGTGAGCCTCAGGGCTTGACAGCCAGGCCCTACTTCGTCTTGACTCTCTGCTGCATGACTGTGGATGCAATCCGACCAGCCTGGCCAGCTGCCACGCCTTCCCAGGTCAGAGGGACTGCACCCCGCTGGAATTGAAAACCCCTCCTTCCTTAGGCTGCTTCTTGTCAGGTATTGGGGTCACAGCAACAGGAGAGTAACTAATACGTGCTGACAGTAGGTATTCAGCCTCAAGGAGGCCTCTTGCAGTGGGGACAGGGTCTTCTCCCAGTCTGACCTCAGGGAGACGGCTTCTCTGCAGTTCCTATTCCCACTAAAGCTTCTGACATGCCAGTAAGCGGCACTGTTACGCGCTGTTGGGGTCAAGCAACTTTGGTGTCCTGACATCTAACCTCCCATCTGCATAGCAGCCTAGTGTGTCCCCATGCTGTTTTTAAACTTCCCCAACGTTTCAGAAGTTACTTTTGTGCAACTGTCCCTTTTTTTTTTTTTTTTTTTTTTTGATGGAGAGTTATGTCACAATGCTCAGCATTCTACAACCAGAAGCCATAATGTCCAAGTCAGTGTTACAGAGTTCTACTTTAAATTATGAAGAGAAAGTCAACGGTCACCACATATTTGAGGAAAAGACACAGCATGGACGACGGAGCCCAATACGTGCCAAATAAAAGGCAACTTGATAGAAAAAACATTGTGCAGTGAGAAAAAATAAATCAACCTCCTTCCACTCTTTAATATCCTCAGAGAGATAAGATATTGAGCTCAAAAGAACAGGACATTGCTTTTTTAAAAAATACTAAAAGATAAACATGAGTGCTTGTAAATTAAAAGCAATGGCACTGGAAGTAGAAAAAGTCCTGTGAAGTCTGACAGTAAAATGGGAGAAATCTTCCATAAAGTAAAATAAAAATGCAAAGAGATAGAAAACAGGAAAGATAAGAACATTCGAGACCTAAAACCAACCACTTGTTTCCTGAGAAAGTATTCATGAGAGGAGAACACTGACTTATATAGGGTTTTTGTGTGTGTGTGTGTGAGGTAGAAAGGAGGAGAGAGGGAAAATTGGCCCTCCAGGGCCTCCGGCCATTGAAACCAAACTCCAGAGCTGTGCGCCACCTTGTGTGCATGTGCGACCTTGAGCTTGCATCACCTTTGCATGTCTGGCTTACATGGGACCTGGAGAGTTGAACCTGGGTCCTTAGGCTTCGCAGGCAAATGCCTTAACTGCTGACCCATCTCTCCAGCCCTCTTGTTTTTGTTTTTCAAGTTAGGGTTTCACTCTAGGCCAGGCTGACCTGGAATTCACTATATAGTCTCAGGATAGCCTCAAACTCACAGTGATCCTTTTCTGTCTACCTCCTGGAGTGCTGGGATTAAAAGCGTGCACCACCACACCCGGCTTTCATTTGTCTTTTTAATTAGCGTGCATAGCAGTGGGCTTCACTGTGGCATTTTCATAACCCTTAGCTTTGGTTGATCATTCTCTTCCCTCCTCTCCCATCCACTCTCCCTGCCCCCCACTAGTCCATTTCCACCTCCAGATGTCCTCTTTCCACTTTCATGTCACGTGCATTTTATCCTCTTCCTCACTTCCTTAAAACTTCTTTTCCTCCTTCCCTCCCCCATGGTGCTCATTATACATACATACATACATTATATATATATGTATGTATATATGGAGAGAGAGAGAAAGAGAGAGAGAGCCGAGATCTGCTTATGAGAGAGTATATAGCATTTGCCTTTCTGAGTCTGGGTTACCTCACTTAAAATAATAATGTCCAGATCAACACACATTTTTCTGCAAATTTCATAATTCCCTTTTTACTCACGGCTGAACATCATTCCATGCACACCACGTTCACTACCCATCATTCCATCATTGTGAAGATATCCCTGGTATAATTTACAGTCCTTTGGTTATATGCCTAGGAGTGGTATGGCTGGGCCATCTGGTAGTTATATTTTTCCTTTCTCGAGATGGCCCCACATTGATTTTCATAATGGTTGTACCAGTTTACACTCCCACCACACATTCTCATTGTCACCTGTTTCCTTGGTGATAGCCACCTTACAATGAAATCTCAAAGCAGGTTTAATTTGCATTTACCTGATGGTTAGAGTATTGAATGCTATTTGTTTGTTTGCAAGTACATGTGTGTGTGTATAGTATGTATGTATGTATGTATGTATGTATGTGTATGGACATGTCAGGGCCTCTTGCCATTGCTAACAAACTCCAGATGAATGTGCCACTTTGCTTTATTTTTTAGATTGTTCATGGTAGGGTCTTTTTCTAGCCCAGGCTGACCTGGCACTCATTCTGTAGTCTCAGATTGGCCTTGAACTCACAGCAATTCTCCTACCTCTGCCTCCAAAGTGCTGGGATTAAAGGCGTGTGCCACCACGCCCAGTGCATGTGCCACTTTTTGCATCTGGCTTTACATGGGAACTGGGGCACTGAACCCAGCTGTTTGGCACATTGCCCGTATTTGTATGGTATATTACACTTACTGATTTGCTATGGTAGACGCATCTTGCATCGCTGGAGTGAATACATTTACTTTTCATGCATGAGGCTGACATTTATCTTTAAAATTCTAGGGTCTTAAAGAATTTTCTACTAGAAATTGAAGAGGTTTTCTCCGTTGTCTTCTGAATATCGTGGTTGCTCTCATGGTTGGCTAGGGCAAGTCCTTCCCCGGTTCATGCATTTGGACATTTGGTCTCCAGTAGATGGATTGCTTTGGGAGGCTGAACCTTTAGGAGGAGGGGCGAGCTGGAGGGCGATTGCCGGGTTGTGGGCATTCAGACGCAGAGCCTGTCCTGTTCCTGGTCTGTCCAGGAGGGAGCCAGCAGCCTCTGCCCATGCTGTCATAGCTCCCAGCCACTCCACCCACCATGGCTTCCCTTCCTTCCCCTGTGCATGTTCAGCATGTAAGCCAAAATAAATCTTTCTTGCCCTAAGCTATTTTGTCAGATATTTGGTCATAGTGACAAGAGAAGGAACTAATACAGTTATTTTTGAAAACTCTGATGTCATTCTTCTCTAAAACACTTTCCTTGAGCTCAGCAGTTAAGACTTGCCTGCAAAGCCTAAGGACCTGGGTTCAGTTCCCCAGTACCCATGTTAAGCCAGATGTACAAGGTAGCACATGCATATGGAGTTTGTAGTGGCTAAAGGCCCTGGTACACCCATTCTCTTCCCCCACTCATTTTCCCTATTTCTCTGCTGGTAAAATAAATAAATAAAATTATATTTAGCTTTCCTTTATTTACTCCAGGGAAACCTAGATCTTTTTGTATGCTATGTTCTAACCTGAGGATTATGTGTTCTCTTAAGGATTTACTTTGCTATTTACGGGATAATCATCTAGGTACATTTCAATTTTAAAACTTGTGTCCTTTATATAATTTCCTACAATTATTTTTTTGTTTTCCTTTGATTTCTCCATTCTTTCTCCTTTAAACTTTCAATATTCATAGGTTGCTAACTAAAGTGAACTATATTTTGCTTTGTTTCTCCATCAGCTCTAGCAGGAAGCATGTTTATGTCCAGAGCCTCTGGGTAGAGGGAACAAGTACACATAATCACTGATTTTTTAAAAATTGTGCACCTGAATTTATACTATCATGTATGACAGGAATATATAAACATAAAGCATTAAAACACATTGATTCTGGGTTGCTAAAAACCAAGGTTGCTGTATCAGTAACTTTTCTCATCACTGTGACAAAAATAATTTACAGGAAGGACGGACTTGCTTTGGTTCATGGTTTAAAAGTTTTTAGTCCATTGCTGTAGGGAGGGGGTGCCAGAGCATAGCATCATAGTTTATATCATGGTGGCCGGGGAGAAGAGGAAAGGAATAAACAAATGGGTGAAGGGGTAACTTATAGCCCCAAGGATGTATGTACCCCAATGACCTACTTCCTTTAACTAGCCCCTTTCCACACTTCCCCGTATTGTCATTCCAGGACGAATCCATCAAGAGATTAACCCTATTCATTTGGTCAGAACCCTTCTGATCTAGTAATGGTCTCTGGAAATTCCCTCACAGACAAAACCCAAGGTAATTCCCAGGACCATTTATTAATCCACTCAGGTTGACAATTAAAATTAATCATCCCTGCCATATATAGAGAGAAAACCCAAACTACCCCTCACATAAACTTTCTCATCCCATGCTCCATTTCACATATATGGACACAAAAGTAGTCATGCTGAAAATAAACTCACAGTTGACATTACGCATCTCATGACGCAGCCAGCTGCCGAGAGACGGCATATACAGTAAGCACAAAGAAACTTTAGCCCTCCAAGCTATTTTGTAGAAGGAGGTTTAAAAGAATTGAAAATTAGTATGCACACATATGCAGGGGAGAAATCATAAGACCTCATTAAAAATCAACTCAGAAAAAAAAAAGAAAAAGGAAAATCAACTCGATTTTTTTTTTAGAAACAAAAATACTGTACTTGAAACAGAAGACTTGGGAGGCAACTGAGCAGATTCAACATGTGAAAGTGTCATGAGTGAAGAAGACAGACGAGATGAAGTGAGCCAAGAGAAGGGCGGAGAAGGACAGATGGACATGTGAGAGAAACAAACAGTTTCTTGAATTGGTGAAAAACACAAAGTTTCACATTGAAGAAGTAAAGCAAGCCCACAGGAGGCAGGAATTCACAGCCGGAGTACAGCAATCGACTCATGTCCACAGCGGCTGGTTCCATAGCCTGGTGGGATGACAGAATTCAGTCATTAGCTGTCATTAGCTGGGAAATGACCCCATGAGGCAGGGTACTGTCCCATAGGATATGCTTATGCTTTGAATCAACAACTGATATACAAACCTGTCTCTCTTTTTTGACAGAATATATAGTCTGGGAACATGGAGGAGGGGAGAGGTGTGTGTGGCCTCTCACAGGGACAATAAATAATGTATTTGCAGAAATTTTGCTTCCTGTCCTTTTGTCCTTTGGGTCTGCTCATTTAATAGTCTGTCTCTTTCTCTCCTACCTCCTTTCCTCTCTCCCTCCCTCCTTTCCCTTCTCCCTCCCTCCCTCCTCCTTCCCTCCCTGTTGTAGTCAGGCTCGCATTGCTGTTAGAAATCACCCAATCATGAGCAGCTTCTGGGAAAAAGAGATTTATTTTGGCTTACAGGCTCGAGGGGAAGCTCCATGATGGCAGGGGGAAATGATGGCATAAGCAGAAGGTGGACATCACCCCCTGGCCAACATAAGGTGGACCACAGCAACAGGAGGGCGTGCCAAACACTGGCATGGGGAAACTGGCTATAAAGTCCATAAACCGAGGCCTTAATTTCCAAATGTCTATCAGCTGGGAACCTAGCATTCAGAACACCTAAGTTTATGGGGGACACCTGAATCAAACCACCACAACATCTTCCTTCTGCCTTTTCCATGAAGTCTGAACCTCTCTAAAAGAAGGACTGACCATGAGGGCAAGAAGTAAACCAATACTGAGTGTCATGAACCTAGCATTCAGAACACCTAAGTTTATGGGGGACACCTGAATCAAACCACCACATTCCGCCCCTGGCCCCCATAAACTGATATCCATACATGATGTAAAATACAATGCATTCAGTCTGACTTTAAAAGTCCCCATAGTTTTTAATCAATTCCAATGATTTTCATACATCCCCATAGTCCAAGATCTTTTAACTGAGCCATAATACCAAAAAATAACCTCAAAAAGCCTAGAATGGCACAGAATAAATATTCACACTGCAAAAGATGGCACTGGGCATAGCAAAGAAACATTCATTCAACCAATACAAGATTTAAAACAACCAGGGCAAATATCAAACTCTGTAGCTTCAAGTCCAACAACTCCAGCCAGTGACAAATCACCAAATCCGATAATTCTAACCAGCAACAAGTCTCTGGCATTCCAATTCCGCCCCTCCAACTAGGCTACTCACAGTCCTGGAAAACTTCATCGGGGCCGGCAGCTCCTTGGCAGCCATCTCACGGTCCCGGCATCTCCACTGGGTCTCCACTGCAAGCCACGGTTCATCCTCATGGCCCCATGGAGTCTCTATGCAGGCAACCAGCAAACCTGCTTCATACTGCCCATGGCCATTTCCAAAACACAAGACCGTGTTGCAAACTCAATGACCCTCTTTCCAGCATTTCTTATACTCCACGATACCAGGTAGGGTGCCAATTTGTTAATCCAGGGGAGAATAAAGCAGACTTTGAAGAACAGGAAACTCCTTGAGCACCCAGGCCCCTCCAAAAGAGTCTACATTCTTCTTGTTGCCCCAGCGCAGGTCAGCTAGCCCAGTCTCAAAGGTTGTAATCTCTCAGTTGCAGCTGAACGGGCAACAGTTCACCCAAAGATTTTTCTTTCTGTGCCATAGCACTCTGCACACACCAGTTCATTTCTACACAAAGCAACCCTGCACAACTTTTCAGGACACAGGCATAAGAGCAAGCTTCTCACACAATCTGCTAGCCCAGTCCAAGCAAAGCTCTTTCTCACCCTCATAAGCCAAACCTCACAGTCCACAGTTCTTACTGCATTCAGGTTTTGCAGCTCAGACCAGAATAGTCCATCAAGCTGTACTTACAGCACTGCAAGGCATCTCTTAGGCCAAGGTTTCAACTCCTTCCACTTTCCTCTTGAAAAGCAGCTCCAAAAAGGCTGAAGCCACATAGTCAGGTGTCTAGCAGCAACTCCACTCCTCGGTACCACTTTACTGTTGCAGTCTGGTTCACATTGCTGGTAGAAATCACCCAACCAAGAGCAGCTTCTGGGAAAAAGAGATTTATTTTGGCTTATAGGCTCGAGGGGAAGCTCCATGATGGCAGGGGAAAACGATGGCATGAGCAGAGGGTGGACATTACCCCCTGGCCAACATAAGGTGGACTACAGCAACAGGAGGGCGTGCCAAACACTGGCATGGGGAAACTGGCTATAAAGCCCATCAGCCCGCCCCCAACAATACACTCCCTCCAGGAGGCCTTAATTTCCAAATATCCATCAGCTGGGAACCTAGCATTCAGAACACCTACGTTTATGGGGGACACCTGAATCAAACCACCACACCTCCCTCTCTCCTTCTTTCCCTCCCTCCTTTTCTCCTTCCTTCTCTCCTTCCTTCCTTCCTTCCTTTCTTCCTTCCTTCCTCATAGTGCTAGGGATGGAACTCATACACACTTAGTAAGCATTGTGCCACTGATCCACATTCCAGCCCATGCCCTGGTTTCTAACAAAGGAATGATTCCTCCAAGGAGTCAACTGTGGCTCCATTATGGAAGTTGAGATTGTTTCATGGTCACTTTATAAGCCTCAAACCACACAAGCAAAGCAGAGTTCTGGGTAAGGTGACCGATCTCACCATCAAGCTGCAACTGTACAATCAGGAGCAGGAGGAACATGCCTGAGCCCAGGGGGTCTCTGAAGTGCACTGCAGTAATTGCAATATCTAGCATGGTAGTCAGAATGGGAAATGTCTCTCATGGATTCATCCGTTTGTGAGTACGCCTTATACTTAACTCCCAGCCCTGGGCCAGAGGCGGAGCCTTGCAGGAGGGGGTGTGTCTATGGAGGCTGACCTTGAGGTTTATTAGCCCAGCTCCAAGCCCAGTATTTAAGACTGCTTCCACCTCCAGAAATGACGGCTTCCTGCTCATGCTCTGCTTTCTTTACCATGACAACGCTTCCTCTCAAAACTGTAAGCCTGAAGTAAACCTTTTCCTCCCATTGGCTGCTTCTGGTTGGGTGTTTTTCCCCGCATCCAGAAGGTAACTGACACATCAAGTTTAAAGAAAGTAGAAGCAACCCCGAATCACATAGCTGCTAAATTCTCAGACAGTTCAGGAGCTGAAAATCTAAACATTGAATCACTCCACCACAAAAAAATTCATAACAATGAAAGGTTCTGGCTAAAGACAAGAAAACCTGAATTTAAAAATATCAACTCAATTCATAAAGAGAATCAAAAAGCACAAGAGAAGGTGACACTTGACATTATCACTACACTATGGCTAGTCAAAATTCTGATAGAAAAAAATAATTCTGACAGGATGCTTTTAAAAAGGTTCTCAAAAGAGCATAAGGCAAAAATATTAAAACAAAATCAAACAAATGACTACATGAAGATTAAAAATCATAGATAAATGGGCTGGAGAGATGGCTTAGTGTTTAAGCACTTGCCTGTGAAGCCTAAGGACCTTGGTTTGGGGCTCGATTCCCCAGGACCCACGTTAGCCAGATGCACAAGAGGGCACATGCATCTGGAGTTTGTTTTCAATGGCTGGAGGCCCTGGCGCGCCCATTCTGTCTGTCTCTCTCTGCCTCTTTCTCTCTCTGTCTGTTGTTCTCAGAGAAAAATAAAATAGATTAAAAGGAAATATCCTAATAGGTAAAGAACTCAGGTGCTGGGGAGACAGCTTTGTTGGTAAAGTGTTTTCCAGGGAAGCATAAAGTCTCCAGTTATCTCCCTAGCTCCAAAATTAAAGCCAGTATGATGACATATACTTGTAACCCCAGTTCTGAGGAGGTAGAGCCAGGCGGATCTTTGGGGCCTCACTGACTAGCTAATCTATTAGAATTGGTGAGCTCAGGATGGAGAGAAGGCTTGGCAGTTAAGGAGCTTGCCTGCGAAGCCTAAGGACTCATGGTCAGCTCTCCAGGTCCCATGCAAGCCAGACCCACAATGATGCAAGTGCACAAGGTCACACATGTGTACAAGGGGTGCACACATCTGAAGTTGGATTGCAGTGGCGGGAGGCCCTAGCATGCCAATCCTCATGCTCTCTCTTACATTTAAAAAAAAAAAAAGAAGGTCGGTCTTTTGGGCTTGCCTCAAAAAAAAAAAAAAAAAAAAAAAAAAAAAAAAAAATTGGTGAGCTCCTGGCCCGTGAGAGACCCTATCTCAAAAAGACATGGAAGAGGGCTGGAGAGATGGCTTATTGGTTAAGACATTTGCCTGCAAAGCCAAAGGACCGAAGTTTGATTCCCCAGGATCCACGTTAGCCAGCTGCACAAGGTGGCACATGTGTCTGGAGTTCGTTTACAGTAGCTGGAGGCCCTGGCACATCCATTCTCTCCCTCTCTCTTTCTGTCAAATAAATAAATAAATAAAAATAGTTTAAAAAAAGAGGTGGATGGTATGCCTGAGGAGGACACCTGAGATTGTCCTCTGGCCTCCGTATATATATGCCCCTGCACACACAAATACAAACACTAACACACACACACATGAAAATGAACTCAAGATCAAGGCGGGAAAGAAAATTTAAAAGATCTGAAAGGGAAGTGGGCAAATGACATGCAAAATTCATTCATAAAAACATAAACAATGGCTTTTAACTATTTCAGGGGAGACCTAACTTCAACATATGGAAAAATGCAAATTAAAATTCCATCAAGATACTGTTCTTACTTATCAGCTTGACAACACTCAGTCTCTCCTCACCCTACCTGGCTGATGGGAACAGGTTTTGTCATATGACCATTTTGTGGTAAAGTTCATGATAGTCAATAAAGTTACCTATTCATTGATCCTTGTCTCAGTGGCTCCATTTCTAGAGAATTATCCTGAAAGAACATCTCCACCAATATGAAAAAAATACCCAAAATTATTAATTACGATCAGTATTACTTATAATTTCAAAATATAATCCATACTGGTACTGATATTTATATGCTAATGAGAATAACAGCAAAAGAACTCTTTATTTAAACATTGCATTCTGAGTAGGTAATATTTTGTTTAAGGAAAAAAGGCACTGGAAGAGAATCTGACATTTTACTTCATACGTTTCCTAGTAGCTAGGATACAGATGATGAGTCTGGAACCATTTTATTTTATTTTATTTTTGGTTTTTCGAGGTAGGGTCTCACTCTAGCCCAGGCTGACCTGGAATTCACTATGGAGTCTCAGGGTGGCCTCGAACTCATGGCGATCCTCCTACCTCTACCACCCGAGTGCTGGGATTAAAGGCGTGCGCCACCACGCCCGGCTCTGGAACCATTTTCTATAAGTGCGAGAAGCACAGGTGTGGCAGGAGGAAGACGAAGCGCCCAGGTTTGGGTCTTCAGCTGGCACTCAATCAGTACGAGTGATATCCCGGTAGCCATAGCAAATGTACCCAGGTCAGGGGTTCCAAAGATTCCATCCTGAGAAGAACCAGGCCTTTGTGGGAGACATGGAGGTGCCAGGTCTAGGATAGGAAAACATAAAGTGGGGTTGGGACATCTTCTTTTTGCACCCAAATAAAGGAGGCATTTCAGAAGTCACAGGAACACGGGGGGGGGGGGGGGGGCAAAGCAGGAACACGTTGCCTTGGGGGCCGTCCTGGTCTGGCCATCCGGCTTTGACCATTGCCTGTTGCTGATCTTCACTGGCTGAGGCCAGGTGGATCTCGACCCTGAACTTGCATCCTGACCTCCTGGCCAGTAGAATGTCAAGGTCACACTTCCTCACAGGAAAGGGTCTTGGTTGTTTCAGATTTCACACCTGATGGCTTCAGATGCCCCATCGCTGTCTTGTTCCTACTGTTTACGGTCTCCACGGGGGACTCAAACCAAAGCACGTAGCGCAGGCCTCTCGAGCATCCCTCACTGCTATGCGTGTGCCCTCCAGGGGTATCACGTGGCCCCGATACCTGTAAATAATGTAGTCTTTGAGTGTGTACACATGTAGGTGGAGGCTTGAAGTCAACGCCAGGTATCGAACTGTCTCCACCTCCCCAGCACTGAGATCACAGTGACACTTTGAAAAAAATACTTATTTGCTTGCGACAAAGAAGAAAGAGAGAGAGAAATAATGGGTGTGCCAAGGCAAGTCGCTACTGCATGCAAATGAACTCCAGATACGTGCATCACCCTGTACATTAGGCTTTTATGTGGGTACTGGGGTTTGAACCTGGGCTGACAGGCTTTGCAAGGAAGTGCCTTCAACCACTGACCCTTCTCTCCAGCTTGTCGTGAGGATTCCATGGTGCACCACAGTGCCCAGAAACCTCTCCTGTGGAACACTTGTAGACCGAGGGGCCTGACATCTACTCTTGACTGGGATTTTTGTTTTTTTATTTTTTATTTTTATTTTATATATTTTTATTTTTTTCTCAATTTTTTAAAACATTTTCCATGATTATAAAAAATATCCCATGGTAATACCCTCCCTCCCCCCAGCCCGTATTTTCACCTTTGAAATTCCACTCTCCATCATAGCCCCTCCCCATCTCAATCAGTCTCTCTTTTATTTTGATGTCATGATCTTTTCCTCCTCTTATGATGGTCTTGGGTAGGTAGTGTCAGGCACTGTGAGGTCATGGATATCCAGGCCTTTTTATGTCTGGTGGGAGCACGTTGTTAGGAGTCCTACCCTTCCTTTGGCTCTTACATTCTTTCCGCCACCTCTTCCGCATTAGACCCTGAGTCATGGAAGGCGTGATCGAGATGTTACTCGGTACTCCTTGACTGGGATGTTCAAGACTTACTTTGGGAGGCCCCTGTATGGAATGTCCCACCCTCCCTGTGGCCTGTCTGCCTGGGAGCCTGTGGCTTGTGGCTGCCTGGGTCCCACCCAGAGGAAGGATGACCTGAGCGGTCACCATGAGCAGGCTCCTGAGCACAGCAGCTTTTCCTCTCTCACTCTTGGCATTCATGTGGCATGGCTATAAATTATGCCCATGGTGTTCATTTTCAGTTTGAATGTGTTCACATCCCAGAGGAGCAACTAATGGCGTCAAGTTACTGATGTGAAAAGCGCCTGCCGCTACACTGACTGTGGATTAATGAAATCGCCGTCACAGAAGCTGGGGCAGCGATAAATCGTCAGGCACTAGTGACATGGATTTTAAATTATGGTTTCCATCCCTTTCCCCCTTCGCCATTTTTTTTTTTTTTTTGGCTGTTAAGTTATTGGGTAAATGTTTACCTTTGCTTAAATGTTTGCTTTCTATTAAAACTGGATGCTTTGTAGGGCAACATCCTCCTCAGAAACTGCAAGCCAACCGAGAGGGATTTCAGAGCCCATCAGACCTTCTCTAGGAGGCGTGAAGGCAAATCTCTTAATCCAGGATCATCAGTCACTGATAAATTTCATTTAAAAAGTTGGCGAACCCAGCGTTCTATCCACACACTGCCCATTTTGCCAAGTAAGTTACCACGCTACGTTTTCTTAAGGCCTTGTATATCTCCAGTGAACTACAAATGAGAGGCTAACACAATTCTCTCTCTGTTTTTTTTTTTTTTTCAAATGGAAGGAGCTGATTTTTTATTTGATGAAATACCCCAGAGAATCACATTTGGGTCTTTGGGAGTCTGAGAAGCCTGACCCTAAAAAGTGAAATTGTTCCTGTTTTCCTAGAATGAGATCTCAACCTATAGATTTCATTAAATTCACCAAGTGGTCTAAAATACCAAACAAGTTAGTCAACTGCTTTTCATGGCATAGATAGTGACAACTTCTTCCTCTCCTATGTCCATGCTTCTCAGTGGACCTCGTAGCTATTTCAGTTGAGATATAGAACATTGATCCACATCTCGATTTGGGGCTGGCCTTGAGTTTGGCATGGGCCCAAAGGACTTCAGCCATTGTGATGGAAGCAGGCTTGACAAACCCTGGTCCACTGGAGTTTGACTTTAAAAAAAAAAAAAAAGAACTTTATTTACTTATTTGCAAGGGGCGAGAGAGAGGGAGAGAGAATGAGAATGGGCATGCCATGTGCTACTTTGTGTATCCGGCTTTACATGGGTACTGGGAAATCGAACTCAGCCCTTCAGGCTTTGAAAGCAAGTGCCTTTAACCACTAAGCAATCTTCCTAGTCCTGGCTTTGACTTTCAATGTTCCTGGAACCCTGCTACAGTAATATGGCTGGGCTAACCCTATGTGCTTCATGGCCTAGTCAACCCGTTTTTCCCCAGATGGCTCACTGGCATGAGCCATGGCCAGCCATGCCTGGAGCAAACCAGAAGCATCCAGCTCAAACCGCTGGTCTAAACACCACAGTCTAAACAAATAGTTCTGGGGCAGCTTGTTACACAGAAAAGCTAGCTGATACATGCACCGTCCCAGACAATGTGCATGTTTTATTTGGTGTCTGTGTTTATTTTACCTAAACACTCAGGAACCCAGGAATTTAGATAGAACTGGCCTTCCAAAAAGACTGCAACGTAGGGTCCTTTCACACGGTGCCTTAGTACACGAGGAGGGATTCTAGAGTATTTGACTCCAGGCTTCAGTCTCCTCACGTATTAAATAGGCTTCAAAACACACACTTATGTATGTGTGTGTGTGCACGCACACACGTGCCATTGTGGTTGTCAGCCCCAGTGTATGCTCTAGAGGTGTGCCTGACGTGACAGCTGGTAGTGTGAGTGGAAGCAAGCTGGGGAAAAGGCCTTGGGACTCCCTGGCACGCAGGGCATCCTGCATGGTTCAGTGTTTCGGTGGCGGCCACCAGATGTTCGGCAAGTGGACTCCAGCTGCCAGCTGTCAGTTTTCCTTGCTGCACAGTAAGATCCGTTCCTTCAGGCACAGACATCCATGTGTCGCTGTGATGGTGTCAGCCTGGTGACGGGAGGCCTTGCCCGCTTCTGTGTGGGCCGGGCTCCCAACCAGGACTGACTGAGAGGACTGGGCTGCGACTGTGGATGCTGCCCTCACTCCCGCACCCTTATCTCTGCAAAACAAAGTGCGGGCGAGGTGCACTATGGGAATCCTTCCTCCCGGCTGCAGGGGGCCTGTGCTCCCTTTACAGCCGGCTCCCTGAAGCTGAAGGACCACCCAGTGCCCAGGGCCAGGCAGCCATAAAAGGCTTGATTTTTTTTTTTCATTTTATTTCTTTTTTTTCTCAATTTTTATTAACATTTTCCATGATTATCAAAAGTATCCCATGGTTATACCCTCCTTCTCCCCCCGCCCACTTTCCCCTTTGAAATTCCATTCTCCATCATATCCCCTACCCCTCTCAATCAGTCTCTCTTTTATTTTGATGGCATGATCTTTTCCTCCTCTTATGATGGTCTTGTGTAGGTAGTGTCAGGCACTGTGAGGTCATGGATATCCAGGCCATTTTGTGTCTGGTGGGAGCACGTTGTAAGGAGTCCTACCCTTCCTTTGGCTCTTACATTCTTTCCACCACCTCTTCCGCATTAGACCCTGAGCTTTGGAAGGTGTGATTGAGATGTTACTCAGTACTCCAGTCACTTCTTTCCAGCACCATGATACCTTCTGAGTCATCCCAAAGTCACTGAAAAGGCTTGATGTTTTGAGGCAAGGAAAAGGATTTTATTTATTTATTTATTTATATTTTTTGTCTAGAGAAGAACAGGCCAAAGGACTGGGAAACAGTAAAGAGGACCAATAAGTAAATAAATAAGTAAAATAAAAAGCAAGCAAGTCTGAATTGACTGAGGATGTGAAAACCTTGTTTACAACAGAGCAACAGATTTGGGTAAGTACAGGAAAAAAAAATGTTAAGGAAAAAAATGTCACACACACACAGAGTTATAAAATGCTCAAGAGAAAGATTTTCACAAAGAGCTGAGAGACATTTCAGTATTTTTTTTCTTGTGTTGACTTACTGTCCATAATGACACCTAAAATGACTTCTTCCTAGGATTTCAGGTGGAAATGCTATGCTGGAGATGTATGTGGAAATAAATTATGTACACAAATATTATTTATCAAAAAGAGTAAAGACAAACATTTCAAAATTCTGCTCCTACCCAAAGATTTAGAATAGCTATAACAACCTCGAGCAAAAAGATCAAAGCCAGAGGCAATGCAATGCCTTATTTTAAGTCACGCTGCAGAGCCATAGTACTCAAAGCAGCATGGCAATCGCATCGAAACAGACAGACAGACCAATGGGTCAGAAAAGAGATACCAGAAATACACTCACACATCCACAGCCAGCTCATGCTTGACAAATGTGCCACAAACACATTGTCTTGTGAAGGACAGCCTCTCTCCAGTACTGGGAACACTGGAGTCTACAAGCAGAGTGACCAGAGACAGGGTCCAGGGTCTCATGTTTCCCAGGCTGGTCTCGAGCTTGCTACATATCTGAAGATGACCTTGACCACCTCCGGAACACTCTACCACAGATGTGTGTTACCATGTGGTGCCTGGGACCCAACTTAGGGCTTCATGTATGCTAGGCAAGCACTCTCCCAACTGAGCCACATCCCCAGTCCAGAAGATTGAAATAATCTCCTTTACTGCAAAAACAAAAACAAAAACAAAAACAAAAACAAAAAACCTCAACTGCCTCAAATACCTACTTACATATAAGATCTGAAACTACTAGAAGTAAACATACAGAAGTACATTAATATGGGCAATGACTTAAGGACACTGGTAAAAGTAATGAGTTGTTTTTCATATATCATCCCAAAAGCACAGGAAATGAAAGCAAAAAACAGACAAACAGGATCACATCAGACTCTGATGCAGGGAGAAAAGCAGACTGAAGAGACAACCTCCAGAGTGGGAGAAGCCATTTGTCTGTTAGTTATCAAACAGAGGATTAATATCTATAATAAACAAGGAAGTCAAAACAGGAGTCCAGTTATGAAATGAGCAAGTGATCAGAACAGCCATCTCCAAAGAAGGAAAACATTGGCTGATAAATACATGAAAAACGATCATTAGCCACAAGGGAGATCCAAACTAAAATGTGAGCTTATCCTAACTAAAATGAGATATATTATCTAGAGTGGTTATGATAGTTAACCACACACACACACACACACACACACACACACACACAAACTACCCTTCAAATAACAAATGACTCTCCACTGTTGGGGGGAATGTGAACGCAAATTATGGAGACCAGTATGCAGGTTCCTCATAAAACCAGAACAGGACAACCATTACGTGATCCAGCTGCCCCATTTCTGGGTATGTATGAAAAGAAAATTAAACGCCAGGCGTGGTGGTGTATGCCTTTAATCCCAGCACTCGGGAGGCAGAGGTAGGAGGACTGCCAAGAGTTCGAGGCCACCCTGAGACTAGATAGTGAATTCCAGGTCAGCCAGAGCCAGAGTGAGACCCTACCTCGAAAAACAAAACAAAACAAAATTAAATCAGTAAACTGGAAACATTCCCTGTCCTTATCTAAGTCCGATGGTATTCACACTAGCCATAATAATATCCAGTTAAGTGAGGTTCCCATAACAAAGCCATGGACAGAAACATACACACACACACACACACACACACACACACACACACACACACATGTTATCTCGGAATATTATTCAGCCATAAAGATGAGCAAAATCCTGTCCTGTGCTGCAGAATGGATAGAACTAGAGGACATCATACTGAATAGAGTAAGCCAGATGCAAAAAGACAAACATCGCATGTTTTCTTTTGTTTCCACGTTCTATTAAGGAAATTCCACTTCCGTTGAGGAAAAAACCAGTCTGAATGAAGAGCAGTGATTACTAGATTCTGGGAGCCAATTTATTATATAAATGAGGTAAAACAACAACAACAAAAAACCCTCTACTTGATAAAACTGGGATAAAATTATGTATGTGCTTGGGAGTAAATGTTAAAGTAGTTTTTATCCAACCACCTCTATAGATATCCAAAGAGGAAGTTATAACTTATTGTATCTTGCTCTTAATTAAAGCTTTTATTTCAAATGTTGAGATTTTAGTGAAATCAACTATGAGTGAGCAAAGAAAAGAATTACCAGATGGTATTTTTAACTAATTTTTTTTATTGTATCTGTGCTTCTCTACAATTAATGATTCTTCTGGCTGACAAACCCATGCCTGCCTTCATTTACCGACATAAACACAGACCAGCATTTCAACAGGGAGAGCCGCACAGCCCAGCCCAGCACAGAGCGTGTGGCCTTGAGAAGGCATTCAGTGGAAGGGCGTCGCGCCCCCTCCGGATTTCCTTAGGAAGCTCTCATGTTGGCATCACATTCTTCCAAGAGAAGAATCAAATCTTCAATCAGGCTGTGTTCTCTTCCATGCGTCACTCGCATAATATCGAAAGCCTGAAGAGAAAGGAGACATGGAAGATTATATCTCAGAACAGGCGAGCTCCTTCCTCCTTCGGTCTTTTCCCCACCATCTAGGGGTCTGGTGACCCACAGGTGGTTGGGGGAGCAGTCGATAGGGAGCTGACAACTCTGGTTTACTGAGCCAGGACATAAGTGGCAGGGCTGATGTCTGAATCTAGCGCTTGGGGACATGGACTCTATGTCATCATCCTGAGGCCCAGGGACTGATGATGAGCTTCACGTCTGGAGCTGGGGAAATAGCTCAGTTGCTAAAATGCTTGTCTCGTGAGCATGAAGACCTGAGTTCAATCCCAGTACCCAAGTAAACTGTCGGGCATGGTGGCACAGGCCTATAACCCCATTGCTGGACAGGTGGACAAGGGGGACTCCTGGGATTCACTGGCCAGCTGGTTTAGACTAATTGATAGGGTCCAAGCAACAGGAGAGCCTGTCTCAAAGGAGACGGATGACGTGCCTAAGGAAGACGCCTGAAGTTGTCACTGGCTTTCATACGCATGCGCACACATGTATACACACCCACCCACACACATGAACATGCTTACGTGCATGCACACATACACGCATGCATCACAGATGGCTGTTCTAGTGCCTGTGTGTGTGTGGTGGGCCGTGCTAGGGGTTAAGAGTTCCTGTTAAGATGATAAAGTCACATGACACCATACCATGCCGCTGCCTCCTTATGATTTCTTTTCTGGCTTTTCAGGTCGCACTCAGTTCTGCACTGTGGTTACTACGGACATATATTCTTGTATGCATATCACATGACATTGCAGTGGTGGCATTTTGGCTATTCCCTCTTTCAGTTTCCATGCTCAGCCTGTCAATAAATCCTGTCAATTCTACCCCCAAAATCTTCCTGAAACCAGGGCAAGCATGTGATTACTGCAGTGTGAAAGAACCATGGAAGTAAAGCTATTGACTTCGAAGGCCACAAAACTCCTGCGTTGGTCGCTAGCATTTGCTCCTGGACCCATCGGCCTCCATGCTGAGAAGAAGCCCAAGCCATGAGCAGAAGCCATATGTGGGTGGCTCTGGCTGATGGTCCCATTTGGGCTCTTCTCATTATTCTTAGCTAATGCACCAGAGAAACCTCCAGATGCATCTGGCAGAAGTTAGCCAGGTGAAATGCCAGACATTAGAGAAAGGCAGGAAACAATTCCTTTGTGCTTGGCTCCAAGTTTTTTTTGTTTATTTTTATTTATTTATTTGAGAGTGACAGACAGAGAGAGAAAGAGGCAGATAGAGAGAGAGAATGGGTGCACCTCCAGCCACTGCAAACAAACTCCAGACGTGTGCGCCCCCTTGTGCATCTGGCTAATGTGGGTCCTGGGGAATCGAGCTTCGAACTGGGGTCCTTAAGCTTCACAGGTAAGCGCTTAACTGCTAAGCCATCTCTCCAGCCCTTGGCTCCAATTTCTGATGTACAGACACTGTGGGCATGGTTTTGTTGGCTATACTTGGTGAGGTTTTGGGTGGTTTGTGCTGCGGCAATAGAAAGCCCAGACAGTCTGGCCATATGCTGGGAGATGGGCGGGAAGGGGGGAATCTAGACCCACTGTATTCAAACCACGCTCCGGAGACTTGCAAAGACATGACTCTGTCACCAGGCTAGCTTGGCTGGCAGCCTTAATGACAACAGGAGAGTATCCACCAGGGAGCTTCAAGAGGCAGAGCCAGCAGGGCACAGACCTCACTATGACCCACTGGAACGTGCTCTGGGAGTCAGGCCTGGGCTCCAGGAGAACCTAACACCACCTTCCTCCAGGGTTGAGAACAACAGGCCCAGATTCCCAGCAAAAACATAGACACTATTCACTACTCAGGGCTAATCTATCTATAGTCAGCATAATTACCATTTGGATGGGTATGCATAATCCCACCATGTTTATAAACCCTTATTTAATAAATTACTGTGGAAGGCTGGCCTCAAAACTGCTATGTAGGCTGAGTGTGGTGGTGCATGCCTTTAATCCCAGCACTTGGGAAGTACAGGTAGGAGGACTGCTGTGAGGCTGAGGCCAGTCTGGGACTACAGAGTGAGTTCCCTGTTAGCCTAGGCTAGAGTGAGACCTGGCCTCAAAAAAAGAGGGTGTGGTAGTTTGATTCAGGTATCCCCTATAAACAGGTATTCTGGATGCTGGGTTCCCCAGCTGATGGCAATTGGAAATCGAAGTCTCCTGGAGGTGGTGTATTGTTGGGGGTGGGTTTATGGGTATTATAGCCAGTTGCCCCACGCCAGTGTTTGGCACACTCTCCTGTTCCTATTGTCCACCTTATGTGGGCCAGGGGGTGATGTCCACCCTCTGTTTATGGCATCGTTTTCCCCTGCCATTGTGGAGCTTCCCCTCGAGCCTATAAGCCAAAATAAACCTCTTTTCCCACAAATAAATAAATAAATTACTGTGGAAATGTAGATCACTTCCAATTTTCCTACATGTGTTTGTGTGTGTGTGGTGTGTACGTGTGTGTGAACGTGAATGCTTGGGCCAGAGGTCAACATGGGATGTCTTCCTCAATTTGCCTCCAACTTATTTTTTGAGACAAGGTCTCTTCCTAAACCTGGAACTCATTGATTCAGCTAGACTGGCTAGCCAGTAAGCCTTAGGGATCCTCCCATCTCTGCCTCCGCAGAGCTGGGGTTACTAGCTTTAACATGGGTGCTGGGGATTTGAACTCAGGGTCTCGTGCTTGTACAGTTTACCGATTGGGTCATCTCTCCAGCCCCACTACCAGCTTTTTATTATGGTGTGACGTAGATCTTCCAGTTTATGGGTTTTCTGTGTTGTTGGTGAGTGTGTGAGGGAGTGTGTGTGTGTGTTTGCCTTTGCTAGATATCTGCTTAAGATTAATCCCTGGGCTGGAGAGATGGCTTAGCGGTTAAGCGCTTGCCTGTGAAGCCTAAGGACCCCGATTCGAGGCTCGGTTCCCCAGGTCCCACGTTAGCCAGATGCACAAGGGGGCGCACGCGTCTGGAGTTCGTTTGCAGAGGCTGGAAGCCTTGGCGCGCCCATTCTCTCTCTCTCCCTCTATCTGTCTTTCTCTCTGTGTCTGTCGCTCTCGAATAAATAAATAATTAATTTTAAAAAAAGAAGCACATCTCTGTTTAAAAAAAAAAAAAAAGATTAATCCCTAGAGGTGGAATTCGTGGACAGGAACATCTTTAAATTCATAGAGATTTTGGAGCTAGGAAGCACCATGTTAGATCCACAGTGGGACAGTCTGTTATCACGACTCTCATCTGGTGAGATGTCCTCATGTCACAAAAGGGACAACTGTAGCCAGGGGCAGCCAAACTTTCAAGCCTATGGTATTATTCCCTGGCCTCTCTTCATGCCTCCTTAAAGATGCTCTCTTTAGGCTTAAGGAAAGGAAAGCTAAACGGGGTGTGTGTGGAGGCTCAGGAGATGGGGTCACAGTTAGGAAAGGCCGGTTCTCTCAGCCTGGAAGGAGACGGGCTCGGAGCAGGCACCGGCAGTCAGGCCCACACTAGGGATGGGGACAAATACAGGGGATTTGCTTTTCATTAATCTCAGCCTGCTCTACCGTGTGGTTTTGTACACAGATCCTGAGGCCAGGGTTGTCGCGAGTGGCAGGGAGAAGAAGCTGCCCCACCTTGCAGGCAGCCAAGCTCCAGATGGATAAAATCCCACATCTGCTGCTGGGCCTTCCGCTGCGTGGACGTGCTGGGGTCTGAGGCCGAGACCTGTGTGACAGTATCATTACAGGGGAAATTCTCCTGCTAGGAAGCCTCCATGGGTATCTCGTCCATATATATGCTTGTGATTCAGAGGATGAAGGAGCAGGAAGCCAGACAGGCGAAGCCTTCTGTATATAGATAGGGGCCTGGCCCTCCATCCTCCCCAGCAAAGGCCAGGCCTTCCTCTACACTGCGCCCTCTGCTGGCCGAGCCAGGTATGTTCTCCCAGCTCCAGATCCGGCCCTTCAGAATTTGGGCTTCTCCATGATTTGACTCACAGGCCGGAGGAGGACAAAGCCATCCTATTGCCACCCTGACCGTGTAAGGCGGATCTGCCAAGTTTCTGAGTGTGCTTCTGGCTCCAGTCCTCCTTTCTTAGTACTTCCTGCCAGTTCCAGGCCTAAGCTTCACTTCTGCCCTTTCCAGTTGTAAGTGTTCATTGCCACTGACCAGAATCTCCCCATAAAATGAAGCGGCAGACCTGGCATCGGGCAGCTGGGCGGTACCCACGCTCCACCTAGAGGCTCGGAACCCACAGTCACCCTGGAGCTGCAGAGCTCAGACAGGTGGGGAAGCTGCCCTCTTCCTGGCTCACAGCCACACTTTCCAGACTGTTCCCAAAGACAGGGTGAAGACCAGCCCGGCACCCTGGGGACCTGGAAACTCCTGAAACAGCCAGCCTGACGACCCTGGGAAGGTCCTGTTCAAACACCGCTGCCCATGTTCTTTTCCCTCGTTTGCTAGTGACCTCGAGACTGGGGAGGGGGGACAATGGGGATGGGACACGTGCAAGTGTGACACACTCATATCCATGATGGTAACGAGAAGCAGAGGAAATGGAAGTTGTTTGGGGGCCGAGGACTAATTTGAAGATAACTGGGGAAGGGGAGGAGAAAGGAAAACTGTCTCACTTGTCTAGAAACCAGAGCGAAATACAGTTACAATTAATCAACAATATCAGGGCTTTCTCTGAGTGATGGCCAGATGTCGAGGAAGAGAAAAAAAGAAAAACGCCATCCAGTGATGTGCCGAGAGTACCAGTGACCTCCTCGTGAGTGCAGGTCTGAGTACGTGACATGCTGTGTGGGCAGGAAGCTGCATGTCCGACCTGCTGATGGAGGGTATCAAGTCCTGACCTACATGTCACCTGTGCCTACCACACAGCCGGGGCGAACAGCTTCTTGTGTGGCCCCGGCACATGTTTTCAGCCCAGCTGGAAGATGAAGAGGGTTGCAGCTCACCCTACCCGAAAAATTAAGTCACAGTGACCAAGGCAACTCTTTCCAGTAGCTCCGTGTCGTACCCCCCCACTCTGAGCACTTCCCCAAATGCCACACATGTGCATGTCACAGAAGACAATTTCAGTTTAATTTCCTGTAGTGGCAGATTAAGGAAATATAAAATCAGAGCTGGCCTGGGCTGGGAAAAGCTTCTCTCTTCCCATCTAATTTTATTTTTAAAGGGAACATTTACAAAAAGCCTGAACGTAATCGTTCATGGAGGACTCGTTTGAAGCCTCCGGCACGGCATGTGCTGCGCCCACGTATGGATTCTAAATGTCACCTGAGAAATGGCAACATAGATTGTCTGCCACATAACAGGCCTATGGTACTCTGGGAAATACAGGAAAGGCCCCCAGAACAGATGTCAATCTAATCACATCTTTTCTTCTTTCTTTCTTTTTTAAAAAAAGTAATTTTAGAATTGTGGCCCTATATTAAATAAAATGAACCAGATAAAATTATAATTTAAAGTTGGAAACATTATGGCTTTCAGATTAATTTTTAATACAAATATATTAACTTTATCAAGGATCTCATATGCTTTCTAATGTGAGCCTGAGGAATCCAATAAATTACTTCCTCAAGCATGATTTAAATATGGATCTAAAAATCAGAGGGAAAAGGAATGCATGCATAAGAACCTCTGGAATCAGGACACCACAGGGGAACACAGAAGAAGTTTCTTCCTCTGCCTGTCTGAGGACGAGAGCAGTATAGGGGTCAGGGAGGTGGTCTAGAGCGTGCAGAGGAGGGGACGTCAAGGTGGTATGCAGTATATGCGCAACTCCAGAGTCACGAGGAGTGCTTTATAATGGGCAGCTGGAAATCTAGAAGCCTTCCAGGACCAGCTAGAGCTCAGCAGTGGCCCCTGCTGACCCTACTCTATTACTCCCTGTGAGTGAGACTCCTAGGTTCACCCAGCACCGTCAACGGGGCTCTAAGGAGTAAGACCTGGCCCCTTGCTGTGGGAAGAGCTCTGGCTCTGTCAGACAGGCAGACTTACTTACCAGGGCCCCACAGTGAAACAAAGTATGTTAAACAGAGAAGCAAACGCTGGGGTGCCCACGAAATGGAGAGGTCCAGACTGCCTAAGGAAACTCAGGTCTGCCCGACAGTGGTATAATTATTCCAGAAGAAGAGCTGCAATGGTGTTACTAGATTTAATAGGCCAATCCAATTAATGAAACACCTCAGAGACCCTGAAGACATCATATATTCTCCCTGAGCCTTGGTTTCCACAAACGAGTAAACTCAAAGGGCAACTCAAGTCCCACTGCATGGTACGAGGCGCCACACCAGACACAAAGCCAGAAGGTGTCGATTCGATCTTGTTTCCAGATACTGTGACTGATTTCTACTTTAATTCCATTGTAGCCAGAGGACTGACTTTGTGTGACTTTTACATTAATGAACCTTATGCCTTTATACAGATTTGCATTACAGCCCAGGATGTGGTCTACTGTGGCATATGACCTGTACATACTTGGAAGGCTGTTTATTCTGTTTCTGTTGGGCGGGTATTTTTATAAATATCAGTTAGATCCCATTGACTGAAGGTGGAACAGAGTTTTGCTGAGTTTCTGTTCTATCAAATGTTGACAGAAGTGTTTTGATGATCCCAGCTTAGGGTTTTCTGTTTCCTTTCAGTTCTATAGATTATTGCTTGTTTGTTTTAGTTTTGCACCAGTTTCACTGTGTAGCCTAAGCTGGCCTTGAATTTGCTAGGTTACCCAGTCTGGTCTCAAGCTCATGATCCTCCTGCCTCAGGCTCCATAGCAGAGTTTTACTGGTATCTATCTATCTATCTATCTATCTATCTATCTATCTATCTATCTATCTATCTATCTATCTGGTTTATTTTTGACTGAGAAAGAGGCAGAAAGAGAGAGAGAGAGGGAGGGAGGGAGGGAGGGAGAATGGGCACACCAGGGCCTTTTAGCCACTGTGAACGAACTCCAGATGTGTGTGCCCCCTTGTGGCACATGTGTAATATTGCATGCTGCGTCACTGCATCTGGGTATGTGGGACCTGGAGAATCAAACATGCATTCTTAGGCTTTGCAGGCAAGTGCCTTAACCTCTAAGCCATCTCTCCAGCCCTATACTGGATTTTTTTTTTCCCCCAGTATTTGCAACTAATTGGTTTGGTAGAGGCATACTTTGTGCTGTACATACTTGGAAAAGTATGTACTTAGAAAAGCATGTAAAGTGTGGGTTTTTTTTGCCTTGAAATCTAACTTATATATTAATATAGTCACCCAGCTTTTAAAAAATATGTTTTCATGACATATATTTTTCAATCCTTTTATTTATAGCCTGCTTATATCATACATCATATATCATTACACTTAAAGAGCTTCTTTAAAAAAAAAATTGGCATGGTGTGTGTACGGGGGGGGTGGATGTACGTGTGTATGCCAATGTGTGCATACTGTGTGCATGCATGTGAAGGTGAGAGGAAATTGTTGGGTGTACTTCTCTACCATTCTTCCATCTTGTTTCCTTGAGATGGAATGAAATGGCTTGCTGAACCCAGAGCTGCTGTTTCTTTAGCCAGACTAACCAGTGCCCAGTTTATGTAGTGTTGGGGAATCAAACTCAGCTTTCATGCATGCTAGCAAAACAGTTTACCAACTGAGCTACATTCCCAGAACCCATATGATATCTTAGGAGTACAGCTCTTCATATAGCTTTTTAGAAAGTGGTTGATTAGGCTTTACATCACACACACGTACACAGACACACACACACACACACACACACACACACACACATGCACACGCTAGCAACGTACTCTCCAAGGTTCTTATCACACTCTACAGTAACACCATTTTACCTGTTCACATCTTATGCAGACACTTTATGTCTCTTTTTCTATCTTTTACCCTTCCCTTTGGAAGATAATTATTCCACATAGTTTCACTACATGCTTTCAGAACTATTTCAAATACTGTTATAATTTTTCTTTAACTATTAACTTTTTCTATTTTTCCCAAAGCAAAAATGGCCCCTGGACTTTTTATGGGGATGGAGTAAATCACTTTGGGTCATCCTGATATCTTAATATTGAAGCTTCTAATCCAGGAACTTGGGATTTCACTGTTTACTTATATGTTCTTTAATTTCTTTCTGCAATATTTTATAGATTTTTAAAAACAGATTTTAGTGTACAAGACCTTCATCTATTTGGTTAATTTCTAATTTTCTTTATTCTATTTGATGGCATTATAAATGGAATGATTTTCTTAACTCAAAAAAATTATTTATTTATATATTTGAGAGAGAGAAAATGGGCGTGCCACAGCCTTTGACCACTGCAAACAAACTCTGGATGCATGCAACACTTTGTCACTTTATGTGGGTTCTGGGGGACTGAACTTAGGCTGCTAGGCTTTCTAAGAAGGTACCTTTAACTGCTGAGCCATCTGTCTAGTCCAATTTTCTTTTCTTTTTAAATTGTTCACTGTTAGTATAAAATACAAATGACTTATGAATTTGACTGTATATTCTGCTACTTTCCTAGTTGATTATTTCTGTTGAATGTATGTATGTATGTATGTATGTATGTGTGTGTATGATCTTGTGGGCAGAGATGAATCTTATTTCTTCTTTTCTTTTTGGATGCATTTACAATTATATTTCTATAAAATTCTAGAAAATAAATAAACTTTATTTTCTAACTTACCCCATTCTCTCCTCCTTTTGGGAAAGCCAAAAACACTGACATCCTCTTAAATCTAGAGCAGGGTATGGTGACGCACGCATTTAACCCCAGCACTCAGGAGGCAGAGGTAGGAGGACTGCTCTGAGTTTGAGGCCACCCTGAGATTACATAGTGAATTCCAGGTTACACTGGACTAGAGTGAAACCCTATGTCAAAAAAACAAAAACAAACAAACAAACAAACAAACAAACAAAAACGAGCAAACAAGAATCTAAATAGATTTTTTTTTTTTTTTTTTTTAGTTTTTTTGAGGTAGGGTCTCACTCTACCCCAGGCTGACCTAGAACTCTGTGAAGTTTCAGGACGGCCTCGAGCTCACACTGACTCTTCCTCTGCTTCCCAAGTGCTGGGATGAAAGGCATGCACCACCACACCTGGCCTAAATAGATACTTAAAAAAAAAAAAAAAAAAGACATCAAGGCGAAAGAAGGCCGACTTGTGCAACTTGACTTTAGTTTGCAAAGCCGATCCGTCAAGAGGCCATGCTGGGACCAGGGTGGTGAGCTTGCAGCAAACAGAGCTTGTGGGAAAGACGGTTTTCCTGACATGACAGCTCAGGCAGGGTGGCTGTGCTTGAGGGTCAAGAATTCAAATTAGAGATGAACGTGGCCTAGGGGCTAGAGAACGCAGGGACCCGGGGCTATCTGGTGGAAGTGGTTACGAGAGGGTCAGCTGAGCCGTGCACAGGCAGAGACCTACAGAGAATCAGAGCTGGCTAAGTGGTTTCTGTCCTGCAGGAGGCTGGGTCGGAATTGGATCTGTAACACATTTGTGATTGTAACGTGTTTCTTTTTCTTATTTATTTATTTTTGGTTTTTCAAGGTAGCGTCTCACTGTAGCCCAGGCTGAACCTGGAATTCACCATGTAGTCTCAGGGTGGCCTCGAACTCACGGCGATCCCCCACCTCTGCCTCCCGAGTGCTGGGATTAAAGGCGTGCGCCACCACACCTGGCTCTCTAACGCGTTTCTTATTTCGGCTCTGCTCAGGCTTTGAAAACCTGAAACCGTGAAATCTTATTCAAGCTATTTTCATCCCATTCTTTCCAAAGTGTCTAAGATGAGAAACACTATCCAGGACACCCATCTAGGGTGCATCAGTTTCAAAGGGCAAAGACCGTAGCTTCCTTCCTTCCCTTCTCCAGAGGAGACCCCAGGAGAAAGGCTCTTCGCAGGAAGACCCTGACCTGCACCGGAGACTCACAGCTCATGTGAGTTCTCACAGGAATCGGCATATTTGGGCATCGCTCTGCTAACAGATACTCAGCAACTACTGCATGAAGGTCTACTGCATGCGCAGTGATAAGAAGGGGGCCGGGGTGGGACTCCTAACGTTCTCTATCATTAAGAGATCTATCCATCATCTGGGAAGGATTATACTAAGTGAGATATCCCAGGCCCAGAAAGCCAAACACCACATGTTCTCTCTCAAATGTGGATCCTAGCTACAAATGTTTGGACTTGTATGTGAGCTGGAATAAAAATCAGTAGCAGAGGCCAGTAAGCTAGAAAGGGGCTACAAGAGAAGGAGGAGAGCAGGGGACTTAAAGGGATGGTATGATATATGTATAAGTAGATGAACAGATCACTGGGGCTGCAATGGCCAAAGTGAGGTCATGGAAAGAGACTGAATAAAAGAAGGGCGAGATAGGGTTAATCAAAATTCAAGATTTTGTGAATAAGCCATATGGAGACTTACTTTTTTGGATAATGGCACACCCAGAAGCCATAGACTGTTACTAGAAAAATTTCAGTGCCAGGATGGGATACCTTCCAGTGAGTTGTTGGCCAAGAATGTCCCTGTTGCCCCCAAAACATTACAGGCCATTGCCAAGGCTCTTGGTTTCCCACCAGAAATAGCTGGTAAGACCCTATTGTTGAAGACTCCACATGCTTGGGCTGCAAGGTCACTGAGAAATCAAGCTAGGGCTGAGCTGAAAACCTCCCTGTAACCAGCTGTCAGAAAGCTGGAAAAAGCTGCCCTGCATACAGCCCTATGGGAGACAGAAGCCAACAGCAGGGAATACTGCAAGCCTCAAGTTTGGCCAGCCAGGTGCAACAGTGGCATGTCTGTTATGGGGGAAACAACTGCTCTCTAACTGGACTGGAGGCTTGCTCTATGGGAGGGAATACATGCCTGGTACTGAACACTTAATCAAAATCCTATGGTGGGAGAAGTCATGAGTCCTAGGGGTGTAATGCCTGCTCGTGTCTGGCTAAATGCATATATTATGCTCACCAAACTGCCCTGTAAGCACTTTACTTAACATTCATATCCATGTGTGGTGGTTGATTCAGGCGTCCCTCATAAACTTAGGCGTGCTGAATCCTAGGTCCCCAGCTGATGGCAATTTGGAAATTAATGCCTCCTGGAGGTAGTGTATTGTTGGGGGCAGGTTTATGGTCTTATAGCCAGTGTCCCCTTGCCAGCGTTTGGTACACTCTCCTGTTCCTGTTGTCCACCTTATGTTGGCCAGGGGGTGATGTCCACCCGCTGCTCATGCCATCATTTCCCCCTGCCATCATGGAGCTTCCCTTCCAAGTGTGTAAGCCAAAATAAACCTTTTTTTCCCCAAAAGTTTCTCTTGGTAGGGTGATTTCTGCCAGCAATGTGAACCTGACTGCAACACCATGTATTAATGCTACTTTCACTTTTCATTAGAGAAGCTTCTCTTTTCAGATGGTAGTGACCACTGAGATGACCCAAAAGGCACCATAGTGCTGAGAAGAAGTGACAGAGGAGTATTCTGCACTGAAATAACTCTATTATCTCTTCCAAGGCTCAGGGTCCATTGAGGAAGAGGTGGTAGAAAGAATGTAAGAGCCAAAGGAAGGGTAGAACTGCTTACAATGAAATTGTTCAGACAGAAATTGGACTCGATATCCATGACCTCAGAGTGCCTAGCGCTACCTTCACAAGACCCGCATAATAGGAGGAAAAGATGATGACATCAAAATAAAAGAGAGACTAATAGAGAGAGGGAGGGGATATGATGGAGGGTAGATTTTTGAAGGGGAAAGTGGGGGAGGGGAGGGAATTATCATGGCTTATTGTCTGTAATTATGGAAGTTGTCAGTTAAAAAAAAAAAGAAAAGAAATCCATCCATCAAGAATAGGCTGAACAGAACTCCTATGTGTTTGCAGTTGGTGGCACCAGGAAACAGAGAAGGTATACCATTCAGAGTTCTTCAAAAGTAACTCCTACTTACTTTGGGAAACAGACCTATGTGAAGAGCAAAAGTGTTCAAAAGGGACTGGAGAGATGGCTTAGCGGTTAAGGCGCTTGCCTACAAAGCCAAAGGATCTTGGTTCGATCCCCCAGTACCCACGTAAGCCAGATGCACCAGGTGGCACATGCGTCTGGAGTTTGTTTGCAGTGGCTGGGTACCCTGGTGTGCCCATTCTCTCCCTCTCTGCCTCTTTCCCTCTCTCAAATAAATAACTAAATAATAAAAATAAATTTTTTAAAAAGTGTTCAAAAGGAGAACCCCTGTGCAACCTCAAACCATAAACACAAGTACCAAAGGGCCCAGCTAGCAGGAACGTGACCTCCAAATGTTCAAGCCTGGCAGGCGCACTTTCAACACTGACTCATATTTACTTCTCTAAACTTCTCTCTAAAATAGTCACTGCTGTCATTTCAAAAATGTAAAAGTATTTTTAGAGAGACCACCTTGTTTCAAGTCACAAAACTACATGGCCAGACTAGACCCGGAGCTTCTGACTGTAAACCAGGCACCCTTGCTATTCCACCACGCTGCCAAGGAGGCACAGTCGCTCTTGGGTAGGTCATCAGAAGTTGGCAAGAGACTCATGGTCTTGTCTAGAGCCAAACAGAAGTTTGGGGTAATACTACACTTAATGGATGCTTTTTGTAAAACTATTGTTTTTAATTTTTATTTATTTATTTATGAGAGGGAGAGAGAGGGCATGCGCGCGCAGGCTCCAGGGCCTGTAGCCACTGCCCACGAACTCCAGGTGCATGTGCCATCATGTTCATCTGGCTTATGTGGGTTCTGGGGAATCAAACCTGGGTCCTTAGGCTTCGCAGGCATGTGTCTTAACCGCTAAGCCATCTCTTGGGCTGCTTGCACTGACAGTCACGATGCTCCCTCATCTTTCATTTAGTGGTGCTCAGCACCCATACTTGGGCTTGATATGGTGCCAAGAGCAGGGGGTGCTCAGATGATTCCCAAGGGAAGCTTCTGGATTGGATGTGACAGCTTCACAAGAAGGGCATGAGGGTGGCAGAGGATAGATGGGTGGAAGAGATGTTGTGGGCAATAGGAGGGTCATCAGAATGGTTGGTGACAAGCCTGCACCATCTGTATAGGCCATATTACCCATAAGCCCCTGCTTTGATGTTCACCTGGGTTGGCTCTGGCTTGTCCCTGCAACTAATGACATGCAGTGTCTCCTGTGGAGGTTCTACAATGAAGACAAGGACTCAGCCTCAGGTGAAGATCAGGACAGATCCAGACACTGGCCTCCAAGCTGGCACGGGGGGAGGGGAGTTCAGCTAGACTTGAAGGGAGTTCTATATCCTGAGTGCTTCTGGAAAGCAGCATCTACGTACCTGGGCCAGTCTCGAGGAAAAGAGAGGAGACTTAGAGTCTAATCTAGATGTCGTAACTTGGTCACATGTCTGTCTCCTCTACTGACCTGGAAGGATAATTCTGATCTTCCTCAGAGTAACAGAAGCCTTTAATCAACATGTGTTGAATTAAACAGAATAAACCTAACCTTGACCTGGCTGTGCCCCAGAGGGACTTAAAGAAGTTTTTGCATGTCTCCAAACAACAGTTCCTTCATTTCCCAAACAGCAATGGAAATGTCTATTTTTCTAACCCCATACAGTGTTATCTGTCATGTGGATCACCTAAGATCATACATACATACATACATACATACACAGTATTAATAGCTTCTAGCTCAATACAAAACACAAGGGCTTATCTTTGTTCATTTATGAAACACCTACTTGCACAGCAAGCCTGAGTTGGGTACATGACATATTTGGGGAGATTCCTCTATGTTATTTTTCTTTTTCTTTTTTTTTTTTTTTTTTTTAGACACAGAGAGAAAGACAGATAGAGGGAGAGAGAGAGAATGGGCGCGCCAGGGCTTCCAGCCTCTGCAAACGAACTCCAGACGCGTGCGCCCCCTTGTGCATCTGGCTAATGTGGGACCTGGGGAACCGAGCCTCGAACCGGGGTCCTTAGGCTTCACAGGCAAGCGCTTAACCGCTAAGCCATCTCTCCAGCCCTATTTTTCTTTTTTTAAAAAAATATTTTATTTATTTATTTATATGACAGAGAAAGAGGTAGAGAGTGAGAGAATGGGCGCGCCAGGGCCTCCAGCCACTGCAAATGAACTCCAGATGCATGCACCCCTTGTGCATCTGGCTAACGTGGGTCCTGGGGGATTGAACCTGGGTCCTTTGGCTTTGCAGGCAAACACCTTAACTGCTTAGCCATCCCTCCAGCCCTCTATGTTATTTTTTTTTATTTATTTATTTGAGAGCGACAGACACAGAGAGAAAGACAGATAGAGGGAGAGAGAGAGAATGGGCACGCCAGGGCTTCCAGCCTCTGCAAATGAACTCCAGACGCATGTGCCCCCTTGTGCATCTGGCTAACGTGGGACCTGGGGAACCGAGCCTCGAACCAGGGTCCTTAGGCTTCACAGGCAAGCGCTTAACCGCTAAGCCATCTCTCCAGCCCTCTATGTTATTTTTTGATCAAAACTTTTACACAGTAGACTATGACAAGTATTGTCTATCAGGGTGAACTGACTGGCTGACAAGTACTATCTAGACCAGAAAGGGGAAGTTCTCCCTGAGACTGTTAGGTATCCTTCCATTGTCTGAAAATAGAGTCCCACAAAGGAAGGAGGAAGAAGAAGAGAAGGGGAAGGAGGAGGAGGAGAAGGGGGAGGAGGAGGAGGGAGAAGAAGAGGAGAAGAAAGGGGAGAGGAAGGAAGGGAACAGAAAGAGGAAGAAGAAGGGAAGAAGAGGAAGAGGAAGAAGAAGAAGAGCTGTCTTCAGGGAATCCCTGTCGGATCATGGCTGATTGCATATGAAGATCAAGAACCACTTTTCTTGGGCTGGAGAGATGGCTTAGCAGTTAAGCGCTCGCCTGTGAAGTCTAAGGACCCCAGTTTGAGGCTCAGTTCTCCAGGACCTACATTAGCCAGATGCACAAGGGGGCGCATGTGTCTGGAGTCCGTTTGCAGTGGCTGGAGGCCCTGGCGTGTTCATTCTCTCCCTCTCTCTCTCTCTCTGCCTCTTCCTCTCTCTGTCTGTCGCTGTCAAATAAATAAATATAAATAAAAACAAAAAAATAAAAATTAAAAAGAACCACTTTTCTCATCTAAAAATGCCATGACGTTCCCAGGTCTGTGCCAGTTTGCAAGAGTGACAATTAGAATCATGTGGTTTGGGGGAGCTGGTTGACTTCACATTGGTAGTGTAAAATTCATTGCATTGGGATGTATACACCACAGAAATGGGCCAGTGTCACATACAGGTTTTTTTCAGAACTGGTTGCTAAACATTTGCCAGCACACGTGGGCGTGTGTTCACACACACGTGTGCGCGCATTGTTACACGCAGCTAAAGACAGAGTTGCTAAAATTCACCAAGGAGAAGTCTGGCAAAAGCCAGAACAAAGCTACGCCAGGCAGAGCTACCCGGGTCTTGGCACACTTACCAGTCTCAGGTTCTTCATGGCCTGGGGAAACATGCCCTGATGTAGCTGCAGCTTGCCAACTTTCATGACTTGCACACCTCTGACGGGATGGCTTCCCGGGAAGAAAATCCTGGAAGAAACCAGAAGGGCAAGCCGTCAGCGGCCCTCACCACTGGAGATGCTTCAGCGACAGGGAGGTGGGCGCCATCCACCGCTGGCTGGGCATGCAGATGAGCCACTGGAGGGAACTTAGTTCTGGGATCTAGAACATAACACTGAGGGGAACTGGCCAGTCAGTGTCCCAGAATGCAGTCTGCGTTATGGGAGAAGAGACAGGAGTGAATGAATGCCTCTCTGGTAAACGCTAGAGACGAGAAACAAAGGTCTAGACGTCTGCATTTATGTTGGGGGGTATACTGCAGTCCATTTTATTTTATTTATTTGTTTATTTATTTTTTGGTTTTTCAGGTAGGGTCTCACTCTGGCTCAGGCTGACCTGGAATTCACAAGGTAGTCTCAGGGTGGCCTTGAACTCACGGCGATCCTCCTACCTCTGCCTCCCAAGTGCTGGGATTAAAGCCATGCACCACCACGCCTGGCAAAAGTGCATTTTAGAATACTAAGCCTACCCTTATACTAGCCCAGGGACCTCCTGCATGAGCCTGGCCCGATGAATACATAACACACACGCATGCATGCACGCGCACATACACACACACACACACACACACACACACACGCATGCGGAAAATGGTGGAAATACTATGCTAGATATAAGTGAATATTTGCCTTGAGGCCCAATAATTCCACCAGACTCAGACAAACATTCATACAAGAGTTAAAACAATATTATTATAGGATGCAGTGAGCTTAGGTGCAAAATCCAGCAAATCTTGGAATATGCTGTATGTTAGTTCAAGCTTGTTGTCCTAACTGACAAAACAGTTTATGAAGAGTTAACTGGTGGCTGGGTAGACTGAGGAAGGCTGTGTGGAAGAGTACACAGTGAATAAACTTGCCCGCAAGGACTCAGGAAGGCTGGACTTGGAGATGGTACATATAATATATATATGTATGTATGCATATATGTGTGTTGTATGTATATATATAAAATGTTTGCTGATACATGAGTTGGAATGGGGTGCAGAATATCTGTAGCACAGGCGAGCTTAACTGTGGGCTCCCCATCCTACTAGATGAGAGGCTGCTGGAGGAAGGAGGTACGGGGCCACCACTGAGAAATGGCTCCTAGCGTGGCTGTGTGGCTACTGAGGCAGGTGTTCCCCTCTCTGCAGAAGCAGCATTGGGACTGCGCCCTGACCCTCTCAATACTTACTTGTCAAATAATGAACTTTCCTGTGATCTCCAAGTAGACACTGCCACACTCCTCCTCTGACTGCAAAGCCCCCTGACTGAGTCTCGATGCTAGAGCCCGCGCTGGCCCCCCATTCTTACAGTGCATGTGTACTGACGTTTTCATCTCCCTGATGCTTGGGGTACCCTGTCTGCCGGTGCCTTCCTGACGTCCGACATGCGGGAAGAACTCAAGGCGTACTCAAGTCCTTTCACTTATGACGTCATAGGACAGTGTGTGGTGGCAGATCAAAGACTGAGGACTCAGGACTGTGCCTCAGGCTCACGAAGAGCTACAGTGTTCAGTTCAACACAACAAGAAGTTACCATTTTGAATTCAACAGTGACCTCTCTGCCGCTCCTATAGGCCCCAAGAGAATACAGTATTCCTGTTGCACATTCAGGACCATATTCCAGCCCTGGGGGAAATATCACACTGGATATACATGAGTGTCTCCCTCAAGGTCCCGCAATACCACCAGACACAGACAAACATTCGGACAGGCGTTAAAATAATATTCCTGGATGAGGTGAGATCAAGTGCCAAATTCTGCAAGCTTTCACACAGGCTATACGTTAGCTCAAGTTCATTGTTGTGAGCTGACACTGATGCAGCTGTTCATGAAGAGCGTGGACTGATGGCTGTGTGGACTGAGGAGAGCTGTCTGGGAAGAGGACCCAGGGCATAAACTTGCCCCCAAGGACTCAGAAGGCCTGGGATGGGTGATGGGTGATGGACACTCAGATAGCCAGAAAGTGCAAAGAGGGCGTGCACACCCCTGATGCTGCGTCGCAGCTTCTTGGGAGAGGGGAGGTGCTAGGCTCACAGCCAAGGCCGTGCTGGGAGCCACCTCTCAGATCACATATCTGGTCTGTGGGTCCTGGACCAGCTGCTCCTCTTCTATGAAGTTGTGCAGCCCATGCTGAAGCTCTCCCATGGAAACAGATGCTCTGCACCCCATTCCTTCATCTCAGCTCCTCCCCATGAAATGTGACACAGAAACTTTCCATGTTCTTCAAAAAGTGGAACATTAACCTAGGGGCGTGTGCTGTGCCTGCAGAAGCCTGGACCGTGCCTCTTTAAAGACCTGAGGAGGAGGAAGGGGAGACCAAAGTAGACACACATCTGGGTCCCGGATTCCCTTCATCTCTCGTGTACGCTAAGAGGTCAATCGCTTCCCCTCATCTTCCAAGATGAACATCATTATTGACTTGTATGGAAAAGGTTTCAAGATCCCCAGACAAAAGGCTTAAATGCAGAGCACCATTATCAGAAAGCAACTGCCCCGGACACATTCCCTGAAAAGCACACTTGGATTCAGGATTTTATTTTATTGCTGTGAATGTGGCATAGTTAAATTTAAAGGCCCAAAAGTAATTTTACACTAATAATCTCTCCGCAAAGTGGGCGTCAGTCATGTCAGTGAGCAGAGGGAAAGAAAATCTTTGATTCCGTGATGGCAGAGAAAGTGGTGGGTGCATAATTATGCCATGACAGGTACCAGCCTTGGTCACCAAAAGATTAAAAAACAGTGGAGTTTCTTAGGAAATGATGGGGAGCAAGCAGCCGTGGGGAGGAGGGGCTTCCACACAAATATTCAGCAGCCAATATCTTGTCTTCATTCTAGAGGCTTCCAAGTTGACATGGGAATCAAAGCCACGGTGGCTGGCTGGACCAGCACCCCAAAGAGCTCTGGGGCGGCTCATTCCTGCTGAGAGATGAAGTCCCCAGTCACAGGGCTCGGGCTCTTCAGCAACCCCCCTGCGAGTGACAGCGATGGGGAGAAAGGGGGGCTCACAAGGAGTCTTCGACTATAGGACTGACAGAAGTCCAGGCCGGGCTGAAAGCGTGGGTAACAGGAGTGGGGGCGAGAAGATGAGGGGAAGGCGCAGCTGCGAGATGCTGGGTGCTGTCAGACCTCTGGAGAAGTTCGAGGTGGGTCCCTGCCCTGGGTGAACAGAAAGCTGAGGAGATGAGGCAAATGAACTAATGTCACAGGCAGCAGCATGAGACCTGCCAGACCACGGCAGAGACGTCACAGGCACAGGGTGCTCGCTCTCTGCCTCTCTTGCTCTCAAATAAATTTTTTAAAATTTAATGTATTTATTTATTTGACAGAGAGAGAGGGAGAGAATGGGCGCGCCAAGGCCTCCAGCCACTGCAAACAAACTCCAGACTCGTGCACCTCCCTTGTGCATCTGGCTAACGTGGGTCCTGGGGAACTGAACCTGGGTCCTTTGCCTTTGCAGGCAAATGCCTTAACTGCTAAGCCATCCCTCCAGCCCTCAAATAAATTTTTTAAAAAGTAAACAAAATTTTTAAAAATAAAGAACTAAAAGGAAAGATTTGAAGCAAAAATGTTTACCGAGCTGATTTACCCCCAGGGCCCTGGGAACTGCTGAGATACATCAGAGTTACTTGTAGCCGAGACCCAAATTCAGAAAAGGAAATGCAAAACACAAAAACAAACAAGCAAATTTATGTAATGCCAAAGTCGTGTGACAAGGCATTCTACGTATTCGGGCATATTACATTTTCTTTTCATAGGTAGCATGCTAGCAGTGAAGACCGCGGAATGCTGGGCATGGAGCATGAAAGCTGCCCTCAGTGCTCCTATGGGGAGCACGCACAGAGGGAATGTGTTCCAATTAAGAGCGGGACAGAAGGAAACACACACACTTACTTTATTTCCAGCCCTCAGGCACCCACAGCCTTGTTGCCATGTTTACCAGGAGGCTGAGACTCAGGGAACAGGGACACGGAGAAGACAAGCCTCACCGCAGACCTCTGTTGGTCTTGCCAAGTTTTTCTGCGCGATGCAACTGCCAATCACATTAGTTCATTAGCAGTCGCAGCTTGGGCATACTCTGGACAGGAAAAAGCACCGAGTGTCCGGGACTGTATTTCAAAATCAGATGCATGGGGCTGGAGAGATGGCTAAGCAGTTGAGGCTCTTGCCTACAAAGCCTGATTACCTGGGCTCGATTTTCTAGTAGCCACATAAAGCCATATGCTCAAAGTGGCGCATGCATCTGGAATTTGTTTGCGGTGGCTGGAGGCCCCAGTACACACATTATCTCTGTCTCTCTTCTCTCTTTCTGCTTGCAAATAAATAAAAGTAAATAAATAAATTTTGTTTTCTTCTGTTTTTCTGAGGCAGGGTCTCACTCAAGCTGCCTAGAATTTACTATGTAGCTTCAGGGTGGCCTCAAACTCACAGTGATACTCCTCCCTCTGCCTCCCAAGTGCTGGGATTAAAGGCATGCACCACCACGCCTGGCAATAAAAATATTTCTTTTAAAAATCAGATGCAAACATATTGCTGAACCTCAAAGAAGAGCTTCACCTGTCTGTCAGAACTTTATTTCAGAGGAGTTACACGGAGCTGGTTGAATTAGTCTGATTTAAGAAGCGTGGAAGGGTGATGGAATTAGATGAATCACTTTGCAACCCTTGGAAATCCAATCCAGGGAAAACGTACTGCTTGATACGCGCACTGGGGGAAAGCGTGTCGGAGCATCTTACAGCATGGGGTGGTTATGACTGCAACCCACCGGCCTAACACTACGGTGGGGTGAACAGACATTAAGTGCTGTCTGATGTGACACTACAGAAATTACTTTGTGTTACCTATACTGCATCCTTGCCAAACCAAACCAAACCAAACCAAACCCGTAATTGATCTACTTGAGTCCGTAAAATTAAATTCCATTTCCGAGAAAAAAAAAAAAAAAAAAGAAAGGCAAGCAAACAAGTAGAAGCAGCCTGTGACGCAGTAGGGTTAGGGAATTCTACTGAACGACAACCAGGCTCTTCAACAGGCCAATGGCATGAAGAAACAGAAGATGGAAGGGGAAGAATGGTCTAAACTCAAGAGACTTAAGAGGTGTAACAGCCACATGTAGCACCGTGTGTCCTAACTCAAATACAATATTGGTAAAGAGACATTTCTCAGACAATGGAGGAGTATCTGAACATGGAATGGCAATTTGGGTATAAGAAAATGTCCACCTGTTTTGGATTAAATGATGTAATGTCTGAGCCTCGATGCAATATCTTCAGCAGAATTTCTTTTCCCAGCAATGTGGATTAGCTTGCTTCAGACCCACTCTGGCTAATAACAAGAAAAGAGAGACAAAATAGTTTTTTAAGTCTGTCTGAAGGCCTGACAGATCGCCGAAGCTGCAGGGTCTTCCAGCATCATGGCTGTGTAAAGACTGGAAGCTTGGGATAGGCAAGCCTCCCAGCAGCTGCCACTCTAACTGAGATGACTGGAAAAGAGCGCCACAGAGGTCAGCCAGCTGAGCAGAGGCTCTGGTCGTCTCAAAGAAAGGGAGGCACTGGGGTCCTGCGGAGATGGCTCAGTAGATAAACCCAGCTGCCACAGAAGTCCGAGCACCTAGCTCAATCCCCAGATCCAACATAAAAAAGCCAAAAGCCATGGTGAGCTTCTGTAATCCCTGCATGCTGATGGAAAGATGAGAGGCAGAGACAAAAGAATTTTCTGGAAGTTCCCAGTAAATGCAGCAAAGAACTACAGATCTGGAGAGAGAAACCCTGCTTCGAAGGAGGAGGCTGGTGAGGACCGAGTCCCAAAAGCTGTCCTCTGACCTCCACAGGCGCACCATGGCACGTGTGTGCTCCTTCATACATTAAAATGCACAGGGAGAGAGAGAGAGAAAATATAAAGGAAAAGGGGAAAGGAGACCCAGAAACTGGGGTTGCAGCCTCAAAGAGGATTGAGAGAAACTTTGGTCATTATGAGGCCTTTGTTAGTGACCCCACAGGACTAGAGGCTAGGAACCAGTAGTAGGCCCCAGACATGCCAACCATCACCAACAACAAGTTACTTTCAAACCTTTTCTGAGTCAACGTGACATGCCTGTCACCTTGACTGTCGGAAGCAGAAGTATGCCTCTCTGGATGACAGCATCATCCAAAGCCTCCAACTATCTCTTTGATTTCTCAATACAATGTTCTGCATTCAGAAAAATTAATACCAAGCACATGAAAAAATAACAACTGTCTGAAAACCCAGAAGAAGTAAGCTCAGGCCTATAGGTACTACAATCTTGAGTTTCTCATATACAGACACTAACAGAATTATAGTAAGTGTGTATATGAAGCTTAAGTAATAAAGGACTAGATTAGAAATTATATAAAAATGCCAAATGAAAATTCTGGAACTGAAAATAAGGAAAGCAAAATTAATTACAGCTTCAGGTGAGCTTAGTCACAGCTATGACTCAGAGAACTAGAAGGTAGGGCAGAAGGAAATATGTATCATTAGACATCGAAGCTGGACAGAAAGCAGACCAGGACCCGGGTCTCATGTATGTCAGCTGGACTTTCAAATGAGAAGAGAGAGAATATGAGGCAGAAGCTTCAAAACTAATGAAAGACATCAAAGTCACAGACTCAACATCAACTGCACAAAGATGATCCAGCCAAGGAAAGAGGTTTGGGAAGGTGAGAGACAAGATATCAATCATAACAGAAGCCCAGTAAGGGCCAGATGAAGGCTCATTTGACTACTCCATTTTTGTGTATGTTTGACATTTAGCATCACCAGGGCATTGTTTTTTACTGTTCCACCTTTAGAAATGATGGGCCGCGTCTTTCCAGAGCCCCTGGATTATGCAAACCGACTGGATATTCAACTGATTGACAACCTTGGGGAAAATGTTTGGGTTGGGGGGGTAACTTAGCTAGCATCCTGATGAAGCACTATGTACTGCATATGTAAGAATAAACTTTTTTTTTCTTTAGAGAGAGAGACAAAAAATTGGCACACCAGGGCCTAAGCCACTGCAATTGAATGCCAGATGCTTGTGCCACCTAGTGGGCATGTGCAACCTTGTTCTTGCCTCATCTTGTGCATCTGGCTAACATGGGATCTAGAGAGTTGAACATGGGTCCTTAGGCTTCACAGGCAAGCGCCTTAACCACTAAGCCATCTCTCCAGCCCAAGAATAAACTTGTTTTGTTTTGAAGATAGGGTCTTGCTCTAGCCCAGGCTGACCTAGAATTCAATATGTAGTCTCAGGGTGGCTTCAAACTCCACAGTGATCCTCTGACTTCTGCCTCCCTGCCGAGTGCTGGGATTAAAGGTGTGTGCCACCACGCCTGGCTCAAGAATAAACTTTTAAGCAATTATATCACATTAGACATTTCTACCTATTTTGTAAAGACATGACTTAAGAGATAAAAGCAGTTATTAAAAGTAGATTGATAGATCACTGCCTCAAGTTTCAAAAGGCTCTAGAGTTTTATTTATTAAATTCTGAGCCACATAAAGCAATAAGATGACAACCCAATAATGGTGTGCCGTGGCCTTCTACACTTTTCAAGACCTCAAGTGAACAGTGACCTGACAGCTAGATTAACAGCAGACGCAGCGCTGGCTTGCACTAAACACGGAGAGGCTCTCGGCTTCAGGTCTGAAGTCACAGGGCAGAACTCAGCATCTTACAGCTCGGGGATCTGGTTCAAGGATGCATGAACAGGCAGCTAGGACCCTCTGCTATGCCTTCTCTCCCAGACTCTAGGCTCTGTTTAATTTAAAGCAGCTGCTGAACAGAACTTATCTATGCCTTTATGACAGAGAAGGTTGATTTATAATAAATAAAATGTTTTGCTTCCTTCCCTTCTTTCTGTCTAAGATCCTAATAGGAAACACAACCCAAGGGAGGGAAGACAGACCGCACTGCCTCAGAAGCCATCGCAGCATGACTGAGCTCTTACCATGACCTCAGTTAATGCTCAGGGTTAGGCTGAAGAACTGCTGCTTCCCGGGTGGATGGATGCCATCTCTCCTCCACCAGGACTCCTGGCTCCGATGGCGGTGGGAGGTCCGCTGTGATTCTTTCTCGCTTGTGTCTGAAAGGGGGACGATGTGGATGCCAACCCAGACTGAACCCTCAAGTCCTGCTGTGTCGATGACGTGCGCTGCCAGCCCCGTGCCACCAGGAGAGAAGGATGTGTACCACCCCTCCTTGCTTCCGGGACGAGAAGAAAATCCACAGAGCCCACAGGCAGTAAACAGATCTTGACAAGATTCCAACGAAACATTTTCTGGGGTGTCTTTTACCCGGTAAAATTAGTAAGCAGGACTGTTCCCATATACAAAAATACATTTCTCATTTCCACTAACTAGGCCCTTCACTCAAAAGCAAAGGGCCTTCCCATTCTCATGTGTCTGGTGATTAAAAGTGATTTGGGAATGATCCACTATGAAGATGGATCGCAGGCCAGCTATTAAGAACACAAAAGCTTTTTGTTTAATGTAAATGTCCATATGGTCCAAGCTCAGGAGTGGAGCCCAGGCCGGGAAGCAGTAAATCAGAATGAAGGAGATAGGATTGGACTTCAAGCCACCGAGTGAGCATTTGCCATCACATAACAGGGTCAGGAAAGTGATGGGAAAGCATTGGAAATGTACAGTGACACGCTCCAGGATCATGAAGTCTAAGTATGTGGAAATTAGTTGCAAGACATGAAAAACAAATCACCAGACTTCGTTGCAGAGTTTTAAAATAAAAGGACAAAACAATCAATCGTCCAAGGGCCTAATCGTATCAAAAAGGTTCTTATTCAACAGCCAAAAGATCAACTTGGGTTGTAATTATGTCTGCCTGGTCCTTTTAAAACCTGGAGCGGAGACACGTGGAAAGCTTACCTTTTGTAGATATGGCCTCCTTAAGAGGCCTTACATGGCAGGTACGAGTTAATCCATTCTGAGCCATGAAGTTTGGGTTTTGATCTTCCTTTTTAGAAGATGACCAGAAGGCTGGAGAGGTAGCTTAGTGGTTAAGGCTCTTGCCTGTGAAACCTAAGGTCCCAGGTAACATGTACAAGGTGGTATATGTGTCCGGAGTTTGTCTGCAGTGGCTAGAGGCCCTGGTATGCCCATTCTCTCTCTCTCCAATAAATTTTTTTAAAAAAACATATTTATTAAAAAAGAAAATGAACTGAGAAAATTTCCTAACTTGCACATGAACTGTGCTTGTGTATGGCCATACCATGCTGACTGTCCCCAGTCTTGTCAGAGTAACTGCTTAGCTTCATTAAATGCAGACTTGTGTGCAAATTTCCTCTTCCCTCTGCCAAACCTGCTTCATGTGCTGCTGAGCCCACTAACGTCTTGTCTCAAAGCAAGAAAACAGTTCTGCGAACTGGGCATCGCGGCAGGTGGAACGGTGTTCCACTTCATGGAAGTCTTAGCTTCCTTTTGAATACTCCCAATAGTGACAGCAATGTCACTCATCTGACTTCTGCCCATTTCATGTCTGGCAGCACCATTTTTAGGGCATGATAAATTGCATAATGACCAAGACATAATTCATTAAGTCCTTGAGAACGCAATGAGAACGGTATTTTCCTTGCGGCAGTTTTGCTAGTCCTGTGCGGGTCCTTCTTCCCCAGGCAGTGAAAGCTGCCGCTGGAGTTGTGTGTGTCTGCACTGACGCCAGGAGTGTCTGAATACACAGATGGCCGTGTCATCCTGAGATCACTTCCCGAGGAACTTGTGAGCACAGTTTATTTGTATCTCTTAGCTCAAACTTGGGAAAACCGGTTTGCATTCTTCTTCTAGTACGTGACAGGCTAGGGGCCATATGGACTCTCTCGTGGAAAACCACGTCAACTGCTAAGGGACTTTAAGATGCTATAAAATGCTGGCAAGATAGTAAGCGATAAAAGGACCCTAAAGAAGCAACAGAATGGAGTGACTATTGACCGACTGGAGTTTTGTGGGGCTCACGGGATAGATGGGATCTGACAGAAAACCCTCTGATTACTGCTCCAGGTGGGATGGAAAGTAAGAGATCACTGTGGATTACAGGAGGAGGCAGAGTACATTCTGGAGAGTCAGGTGGCAGCTGGAAGGCAGGTGAGTGTGAGTTTCAAGGTGGGGGGATGGGGAGTACTTCCTAGAATTCTACATCCTGAAAGACAGGGGCTAACGTACAAGGAGTCAATAATACATATGCACAACGTGTCATGTTCAAATTGGAAGGATGAGCCTTTCTGTCTTGTCCAACATTTATCATTTCTGTGTATTGGAAAAATTTATTCTTTTGTTTTTCCCCAAGGTAGGGGTTTCACTCTAGCCCAGACCTGGAATTCACTATGGAGTCTCAGGGTGGCCTCGAACTCATGGCGATCCTCCTACCTCCTCCCGAGTGCTGGGATTAAAGGCGTGCACTACCATGCCTGGCTTGGAAAAGTTTATTCTTTTGTGGATCAAAAATGTTGAGGACTATAGCGACCCTTGTATGTCACAGAAGATAAGTAATTTTCCTTTCTTACTGCATGTTTATGCTCATCTCCTAGCTTATCTCTCTCTTCCGCTATCATGCCAGATTCCAGTGTCCCTTGCTCTACCTCTTTTTCTATAGGATGGATGCCATAGATCTAAATAAGTCATCCTTAACCACTAAGTTAAATCTAGTATAACTTGGTAACTAATGCAGCACTGGGTGCACTGGGAAAGACCTGCCTCCTACCCACAGTCACTCTATATGTGACAAAATGAGTTTTCACACACTGCCCAACCCTATACTAAGAAGTTGCTGTTGCCTGGCATAAAAATGAGGAAGCTGGGCTGGAGAGATGGCTTAGTGGTTAAGCGCTTGCCTGTGAAGCCTAAGGACCCCGGTTCGAGGCTCGATTCCCCAGGACCCATGTTAGCCAGATGCACAAGGGGGTACATGCGTCTGGAGTTCATTTGCAGTGGCTGGAGGCACTGGTGTGCCCATTCTCTCTCTCTCTCTCTGCCTCTTTCTCTCTGTTGTTCTCAAATAAATAAATAAAAATTTAAAAAAATCTTAAAAAAAAAATGAGGAAGCTGCCGGGCGTGATAGCACACACCTTTAATCCCAGCACTCGGAGGCAGAGGTAGGAGGATCGCTGCGAGTTAGAAGCCACCCTGAGACTACAAAGTGAATTCCAAGCATGAACTTACCTCAAAAAAAAAAAAAAAAAAGAAAGAAAGGAAGCCAAGGCATACAACTTTCCATAATTTACTTAAAATCACATGGCTAATATGAAGCTGGCACAGATTTTAGACCACTGGTAATATATATATATATATATATATATATATATATATATATATATATATATATATATATATAAAATACATATATGCAGTATCATAATTTTTAAAAAATGATTCTTCTTTTAAACATGACATCTCACTGTTTGATAAAATCTGGCCCTTTTACATCAAAAATATATAATTTTAAAAGAGTTAAAAGGCATGTGCATTTTAATGATCTCCCCAGAGTTCCCTAATGGCTATAAAAGAAAATACTGATGCCTAGGACTGCAGAGTCATCTTTGCTAACGGAGTGTCCCCTGACAAATCCAAGGGTCAGGGAGGCATGGGAAGCTAATTTTCTGTCCTCCTACACCCCGTATGTACACCCCTCCAATCAAGTTGCATATGCATTTCACATGCTCCAATATGTAATCAAATCCCTACTTAGAGGTCCAATGATTCTAGTTCCTTTCATCCAGTTTCTAGAAGTATCTCTGCACTCATGAATGATCTTCCTTCGTGCTTGTGAAATTCTGACAGCTTCCAGTAAAGTACACTTACCTAGCCAACGATACTGCTCAAGCAGGATCTTTTTAAAGGAAGACGAAAAGAAAGGAGATGAGGGCAAATGAGTGACTGTTCGTGAAAAGAAGGGTGCCCCTCCTGAGGAAACCCCATCTATCATGTCCATGTCAGAGAAGAAATGACTGGAGAATCAAGCACTTCACAGAACAGAAGCAGCAAAAGTCTGAGTTTTACTTGATGGCTCTGAGAAACTTCTGACAACATTTTTTTTTCCTTTCAAGTATAATCAATAGCCTGTTTGCTATTTGGCTTGCTTGTTTGTTTGTCCATTCATTTATCCATTCACTTAGTAGTGCTAGGGAACTGAACCCAGATTCTTATAAGTGCTAGGCAAATGCTCTACCACTGAGGCACACCCACAGCCCAATGTGGGTAATTTAAAGCAGGGAGAATGGCCACCCACCTAGGACAAAATTAGCAACCAGTCATGATGCTCACTCAGACTTAACACGGTACCTGACAAGCAAGCTTCAGTGCAAGACTCCTAATTTATTATTATAAATATCTATCAAGACATAAAAACAGATTATGTTTTTAAAACTTTTTATTTATTTATCTGAGAAAGAGAAAGAGGCAGAGAGAGGGAGTGGCTTCCAGCCACTGCAAACGAACCCCAGACGCATGCACCCCCTTGTGCATCTGGCTTACGTGGGTCCTGGGGTATCGAACCAGGGTCTTTTGGCTTTGCAGGCAAATGCCTTAACCTCTAAGTCATCTCTCCAGCCCATATTATGATATTTTTAAAGACAATTTTATAAATGAATCTTAAAATGTAGACTGACAACAGAGAGACTGCATAATCTCTGAGTCCACGAGGTCTCGTGAGCTACAACTTTGCTGAGTGCAATGTCTACTGGTACATGATGCGTAAACCTGCCCACTGGAGCCCTGGGCAAGAGCCCTTCTACTGCCTGAATCACACTCTGGAAAAGCGAGTCTGGACCAAGCAGGCACCTGTACAACTGTCTGAGCACCTCGTGGGGACCATTTCTGCAGCCCCTCTTTCTCCTCGACCAACTCGGACCTTTACTCCAAATGCAGCCTAACTCCTGGGAAATAACGGGGTAGATGGGAGCGGGGGAAGTGGCCAGACTGGAAGACCAGCTGTGTGAGCCAGACACAGACACAAGCAGGCATCCTAAGTGGCATACAAAGAGAATGCTGGGCTATGAAGAGTCTTGGCAAAGGGCGTGCCGAGGCGCTTCCCTTTCAGCGTATGTGGATGTATCTCATGTACCACAGAGGCAAGGCAACAGAAGATGGCATTTCGTTCCACAAGGTTGGTAACAGATGAAAACACACATGATCACGAGAACTGCCTGTGGCTGAGCAATCCGTTCTCTGCTTTCAGATGTCATGAAGGAGTCCAAAGAGGAAGGCGAGAACACGACCCCTTTGTTCCCAGCTTTCCACAGACCCTGGGAAAACCTAGTGTGGAAGTGAGGCCAGAAGGGTGGGTAAACATCTACTGACAGAAAAATGACTTGAAATTTTGTGGCGATTTACTGCTGTTCAAGAATCCACCCAAGGGGTACAGGCAGAAAGATAAGCAACCTTTGCTTATGTTCGCATAGGTTCAGGTTAGAAGTTCACCAAGTGTGCAGCAGGGGTATCTCTTCCCTGGTCTACAGCATCTGGGCCTCAACTGGATAGCCTGAAGGGCGGGGGGTGTCTCAAAACAGCTGAAGGTTGTTGTATTTCCCTCTGGAAGACTCTGCCTGCACAGAGTTGCTAACTCTCCCTATCAAAAGGCCAATACAGGGCTAGAGAGATGGCTTAGTGGTTAAGCGCTTGCCTGTGAAACCAAAGGAACCCCGGTTCAAGGCTCAATTCCCCAGGACCCACGTTAGCCAGATGCACAAGGGAGCGCATGCATTTGGACTTCGTTTGCAGCAGCTGGAGGCCCTGGCGCGCCCATTCTCTCTCTCTCTCTTTCTCTCTCTCTCTGCCTCTTTCTCTGTCTGTTGCTCTCAAATAAATAAATAAAAATAAACAATAAATAAATAAATAAAAAGGCCGATACAGGGAGTACTTCACAATCAGCCCCTTATTCCTCCTTTTGGGTGGTGACTCCTCACTACGGGGATTCCTTCGCCCTCCCCCATATTTTCTACAGAGCATTTTGGAATGCCTGTGTGGCACAGGTATGTTTATCTCGATTTGTAAGAAGTTTTAGCCTGACATTTAGAGTTGAGAGCTGTAAGTATAAGCACTAAGGTGAGACAGGTGGTCATTGTGGGCTGTGGGCGCAAGAGAAGGTTAGGAAGTTAAGAAGGTTATCAGAAACTGAGGCGGTTGGGTGGAGATGGCCTAGTGGTTGAGGTGCTTGCCTGTGAAGCCTAAGGACCCATGTTCAACTCTCTGGGTCTCATATAAGCCAGACACACAGTGATGCAAGCATGCAAGTCACACATGCACATGGGGGGCACATGTGTCTGGAGTTTGACTGCAGTGGCTGGAAGCCCTGGCATGCCAATTCTCTCTTTCTCTCATATATATATATATATATATATATATATATATATATATATATATATGTAGTATATTAGGCTTGCCTCAAAAAATAAAAGAAAAAAGCTGAGTAGGTCACCAAGGCAAAAGAAACTATGCTAATAACACTAGACCTAATAAGTAAGTACACAGTCTTGGTATAAACAAGGAGATTTCTTATCTAGCATTTTACTGATCTCTATTTAAAACTGTGTAGTTAATTCGGTCGATTATTCAGTAGCCCAACCCAGCACTAGTAAATGGGGGGTGGGGGCTGAGATAAGATCCCTCAGTCTGACTCAGGACCTCACTAAATCCCACCTAGTCACCCAGTTTTGGCCTTAGCCCAGCTCTGGGCAACATTAACATCTAGTAGAGCAACTGAAATTTCCCCACCACTTACAACAGCCCCTGGCACAGTCTGAGTCTGAGTCCAGACACACCCACAGCCCAGCATTACCAACCGCCAGGGGTCCCCTGGTGGAGCCAAACTCGCCACCTACTTCACTGGAAGAAGAACAGTGCTAGGAAAACGTGAAACCAATGAATGTGCCAGCGTGGTTGTTTCCCACAGAAAACCTGGATTCCACCATCCAAGTAAACAGCAGAACACTGTTGCCACCAGCTGTGTTTCCATTTAAGACCCAATTTAGAGAAAATATTTATTACGGTTTTTCATTTTCTCTACACAAAATCAGAGAAAACCGAGAAAGGCCAAAATATGCTGTCTTCAAAAGCCCTGTCAAGGAGTAACTCAGCTTCCACAAGCTAGTCAATGAAGACATTATAGACGTTCCAGCAAGCTGATGGAGTAATATAATTTGCAGGCGGTGGGGGAGGATAAAAAAGGCCAGCAAACAGAGCTGTGTTCACTAGAGCAATATCTTTACAGTTCCTTATTTCATTTTCATGACTCTTCAAGATCACACATCGAGTCATTGGCAGAACCACTGCTTTGCTGTACACTGGATGTTTCAGGATTTTTACAGCTGGAAGTAGATTTTTTTTTTAACACTTGTGCAAATCACAGCTATTTTTGCTTTAAAAGGGCTCATTTATGCAGCAGGGGGGAAAAAATATCACCCTCTCCCTGGAGTTCTATGTGGCTGTTGTGATAGGCTGCTCCCGTGGCATGGGGTCCCGCGATGCTGCAGGAACAACGTCGTCTATAGTCCATTCCTCACATCCAGCCCTAGCCAGCTCACATCAACATTTTGAAACAAGCCTCACTTGTCTTCGACTTTTCTCTTTCGTGCGGGCTGAGGGCTTGCCGGTGGCCTTCTCAATTGATGCCTCTCCAATCTCTTCCCAAAAGCACCTTCCCCCTTTCCCTTGGTGAAAATTTCCCAGTTTCCTTTAGAAAAGTCTGAGCTCATCAGGTTGTTGGGGAGGGGAGTACTCTTCGTAGGTTAAATTATAGTTGTTAATGACTGGTAATTTTTTAAGATGCATTTGCATGCCAGAGAAATTCTTATTAACTCCAGAGAATTTCCAATGAATAAAATTTGAAACGGTATAACTACGCGATGCATTTTCATCAGCGAGAAGAAAACATGGTTTGGGGCACATGCGCCCCACAGGGTTTTTGAGAAATGAGCCACGGAGAGCTACAGTTCACATGTGTGTGTTAGCTGACAATCGGGCATGGCACAAGGAGTCCAACTTTTTTTTTTTTTAATTTTTTTGTTTATTTTTATATATTTGAGAGCGACAGAGAGAGAGAAAGAGGCAGAGAGCAAGAGAGAGAATGGGCGTGCCAGGGCTTCCAGCCACTGCAAACGAACTCCAGACGCGTGCGCCCCCTTGTGCATCTGGCTAACGTGGGTCCTGGGGAATCGAGCCTCGAACCGGGGTCCTTAGGCTTCATGGGCAAGCGCTTAACCACTAAGCCAACTCTCCAGCCCCCTTTTTTTTTTAATTTTTATTTATTGATTTATTTGAGAGCGACAGACACAGAGAGAAAGACAGATAGAGGGAGAGAGAGAGAATGGGCGCGCCAGGGCTTCCAGCCTCTGCAAACGAACTCCAGACGCGTGCGCCCCCTTGTGCATCTGGCTAACGTGGGACCTGGGGAACCGAGCCTCGAACCGGGGTCCTTAGGCTTCACAGGCAAGCGCTTAACTGCTAAGCCATCTCTCCAGCCCCAGGAGTCCAACTTTTAAGGTAAGCAATGTGCTGGGCACAAGTTAAACCTTGCCACTGAAATGCCTGTCCTGTGGCTTAGTCCCGTGAGCAGATCCAAGATGCACAGGAAGTTTAAAACAGCTGAGCAGACCCCACCATGGAGAACAGGGAGCACAGCGGGGCCTAGTCCCCCTTTGAGTGTTCCTCCTAGTGTCTCAGCTCTGCACGGTGACAAAGATTTGCACCATCAACACTGAAGTGCGCATTCCACTACGCCCAGCCCTCCACAGGCCTGGGAAGGGGCTGTGCATATGGCTGCCAGGGTACAGAGATCGGGTACTTTGCCTGCAGTTATTAAGACGAATCACGGACTGTTGCGAGTTAGATCACCTTCCTCAACCCTGACGCCTTCAGGAAGACGAAATGGTCTAGAAAGGCAACCTTAGGTGTCTCTGCACCATGTAGCGGGCTCTGCCCTCTTCAGACCCACCCCAATGCTTGGTACACCAAAGAGGTTTTCCTAGCAGCTGTGTTCCTGGCATCTGCCTGCTGGGTTTTATAATATCACCCCCCTCCCTCCCATCTCTAGCTGCAAGCTCCAGCAGAGACTTTCTGGGTTATGCCAAAGCCTATTATAAGACCCCATAGTGAGCTCAAGGATGGTCCAACTCACTCGGGTTGTGACGGTCATGTGACAAATGCTACACCTGCCATTATTATTTTTTCATACTCCCAGGATGAGGTTTGGATTAGGGGTCCTTTGTAAGGCTGTCTATCATTCCTGGAGTTTCTCTGTGGCAAAGTCTCCTTAGAGGAGAGGTCAAAAACACCACATGAGGGCTGGAGAGATGGCTTAGTGGTTAAGTGCTTGCCTGTGAAGCCTAAGGACCCCGGTTCGAGGCTCGATTCCCCAGGAGCCACGTTAGCCAGATGCACAAGGGAGCACATGCATCTGGAGTTCGTTTGTAGTGGCTGGAAGCCCTGGCGCACCCATTCGCTCTCTCTCCCTCTTTCTCTGTCACTCTCAAATAAATAAATAATAAACAATTTTTTTTTAAAAAATACCATGTGACATGCAGCATCAGCAGCTACAGGAACCAAGAAGGCCTGCCATGAACCCCAAATGAAGAGACCAGGCACCCTGAGGTACACACCCTATCCTCAATACCACACTGATAAATTAAGAAAAGGCCTGTATTTTTCAGTTGAACGTTGACAGCCACCTCCAGAACCCAGGGAAGATCAATGTTAGTGATACAAACGCATATGTGGTCAGTGGGTCAGGCTGCAGTGGGCTCCTCATACAGGCTGTGCCTCTTCCATGGGCTGCCTCATGAGGGAGTTATTGTCCCTGCCGGACACACAGCACTTCCCTGGTACCCAAGGACCCACACACTTCACCATTGTGGTCTCTTTTCCTCCCTATCCATAGGAATCCTTCTACTGAACTGCTCTGGGCATTTGATGGAGAGTGAACTGAGCTAAGTAAAGAGCCGGGATTTCACCTAGGAAAAGAAGGCTGGCCAGCACAGCAAGAGGTTTTCCAAATCCCCCTTGGGCACCAAAGTGCTACTCGCAATGCTTATTAATGCAATGGATCGGTTTATTCTGCTAACTCCATGACGCTGCAAAATAGCATATGGAAACGGCAGGAGTCCCCAAAGTCAGGGCATGGTAACACTGCGTCTCTGTTGGCAACCAAGGTTTATGTGCGCGCTCTCTGTGTTTTTCTTGAGTAGGGCTGTGGCGCAGGGCCCTGCCAGACGGATTATCATTTTCTGAAGGTAATGAGTTTATCTATCTCTTAGGAGAGAAAGGGAGGGAGAGGGAGAGGGAGGAAAGGAGGGAGAGCCGGGGACTTGTGCACACTCTGGGGACCATCAGGAAACATCGGCTCTGCAGAAATTCAATTTATTAAACTGCTCTTTTCTAGCCTCCCAGTCACATTGCTTCTGGTACTCAGAGGTCATGTGTGTTTGGAAGAGACCTCAGCTGGGCAGCTTGTGGCACAGCCACTGTCCTCCTTGAGCCAGTCACTGTCTTCCTTCCCTCCACCCTCTAGTGCCCCCAGATTTCCTGCTGCCTCTTTTTCCTCTGAGTCACTTCCTTCCTCCCCTCCATCCTCAGCTCTCCTCTTCTTTCCGGTCAGTTCTCGTCAGGCTCAGTGCCACTGAACCACCTGATTAGTCTGCTTCTCAAAAATTCTCATTTCATATAGGTGTGTGTGGGTTTTCAGTAGTGTAAGTAAATTTTTACCAAAGGCCGCACAGTGGAACTTTACAGCATCTTTCTGGGCCTATTCTCAAATTACAGCTAAGAGGAATGATAATGTTGTAGGAGCTGCAAGGTGATTTATATATTCGTTTTTCGTTTCCCTGAAGGAATATTTATTCAGTGCCCGTAGTTAGAAGAACACTATTGTAGGGTCTAGGTATCTATGGGTAATCCTAGGTGAAGAAACTACAACTCACGAAAGTTAAAGAATTAACCTAAGTAACCTAACTCACACACCACCGAACGGATCTACGTTGGGACCACTTTAAGAGGGAGCCAGGAGGATGTATTACTAATCCTTTTAACTTCTCAATAAGCATGTAATCTTGACATTCCACTCCTTTTCCATATCCTTTCCTGGGGGTGTCTGGCTAATGAGGAGCACAGTGATCTACCAAAATACTGCTAATGGTTCTCTCTCTCTCTTTCTCAAATAAATAAACAAATATTTTCAAAAGGACTGGAGAGATGGCTTAGCGGTTAAGGCACTTGCCTGCAAAGCCAAAGGACCCAGGTTCAATTTACCAGGACCCATGTAAGCCAGATTCACAAGGTGGCACTTGTGTATGGAGTTTGTTACCAGCAGCTGGAGGCCCTGGTGTGCCCATTCACTTTCTCTCTCTCTCAAATAAATAAAAATAAAATATTAAAAAATACTGCTCATGGATAGATAAGATGCTATAGAGCTAACATTCAACAGCTATGGAAGCAGGAGGGAATCACAGAACAGGGGTGGAGGTGGGAAAGGTCCCTGGGGAAGAAATCAAGGTCAAAGGCACCAAGATCCCTTGGGGTTCCACTAGTTTTGCTCCTTCATCTCATAGCTCCTTGCCATCGAAGATCACAGTGATGACAAAACCTGCTTCCCACAGTGATGGCACACAGTGCTCCAAGTTACGACTTCCCAGTAGAGGCAGGCGCTCCAGAGGCACAGGCGCATGCTTGCTGCACCTCTGGTCAGATGACTCTCCTGCCCGTGGCCCACTTTCCCACAGAGGGTGCAGAGGGTGCAGTGCTACCTGCCCCATTTTTCTAGGCCAGGCTCAGGGTGGGAAAGGACACGGACTATCAACCTCCCCCTACCGCAGGGCTTCCCAGCTTGCTTCCAGACTCTCAAAGCTCACACTCATCTCTGATTGTGCATGGAGCCAGGCCACCTCCCATCTCACCCCTCTGCAGTGCACACGACAGCCTGCTATGAACTTCCTTCAAAAGGTGCAGCCAAGCATCCCGGAGCCCAACCTCTCAATTCCTGCCCTGCTAGGTGCCTCCGCCTTCCTTCACCCTGCCTTTGTACAGCTATTTCCTTCAGACTACCACATAGCTAGGATGACAGGAGCCCCCTCACAGTGGCCCACAGCTTGGAAGACATTGCCTTACGTATCTTGGGGATGGCGGGCTGAAGTGGGGAAGACACATGGCCAGCTGAACTGAATTAGCCTGTCAGCTTCTCTGTCCCTTGTGTTCTGAAGTTTCACTATAGCACATGTGTGCTCAGATTTCCCTGTATCCACACAGCTTGGTACTGGGCAATATGCTCAGAAGATGAGGGCTCATGCCTCTTCTGAACTCTGGAAAATTTAAAATGTGCTGGTCGTCTGTTCTATTCTTAAGGATTTCTTTAAGTTTACTGGAGAAGCTCAAAATACCTCTCCAGTTTCTTAGCTGCTATTCTGTAAATTTTTTAAAAGATTTTTCTGCCTTAGCTGTATTCTGGGTATGTTCCTCAGTACTATCTTTTAATATTTTATTTATTTATTTATTTGACAGAAAAAGAGGGAGAGAGAGAGAGAGAATGGGCACACCATGGCTTCCAGCCACTGCAAACAAACTCCAGACATGTGCGCCCTCTTGTGCATTGGCTAACGTGGGTCCTGGGGAATTGAACCTGGGTACTTTGGCTTTGCAGGCAAATGCCTTAACCACTAAGCAATCTCTCCAGCTCAATCTTTTAATGCAATATGTCTTTTCTATTTTTTTTTCCCACTTAACTATACTTTTCATTTCTAAGATTTCTAATTGGTTTTATTCTTGTTCCTTTGCTCACATTTCATTGATGTTTGCCTACTCTAGCGTATTCAATTCTTCTTTTATAAGAAGATTAAGGATTTGAGGTATATTTAAAGGATTTGAAATATATTTAATACTTTTATCCTGTCATTTTATTAACATATGGAGTAAATTTACTGGCTGTTTGTGGGTTTCATGGTCATCTTTCTTGATGCTCTATTCCCTCCTCATGAACAGAAAACTGAACGACAGCTCTGGGCTCCCAAAACCCCAGTGGTAGGGAGACTGGAAATCTGTCACTGAGCTGCAGGTGGCTTGGCTCCAGCCCTTGTCAGCATCCTACATCTGGATCTGTTGTCTCAAGGATGGGCAAGCTTCACAGAAGCCATTGTTCAAGTGGACAGCAGCCGCCTTTATCATCCCCCGTCACAGATGAAGGTGGCTTGGTCACATCCCACTTCACAAACTGAACATCTAGTCCCTGATATGGGGAAGAATCCAGGGTTGCCAGCCATTTCACCTGCTGCCTCCCACAGCCAGGCGAGCCAGGGTGTCACCCCAATTCTTGCCTCTCAGTTTTCTTTCTTCTTTTCCTCAGCTGCAGAGTCTTCCACCTTTCTTTGGGCTTGGCTATGTCTTTTCACTTCCCAGTGCTATACTTTGCCTTTTGTGGCCTGAAGCATGATCTGGAAGTGCCACCCACTGTCTGCATGGCCCCTGGCCTCCTCTGTAACCCCTCCTCAACCTCTGGCCCATGGGCACCAGGCACTTCCACTGGCATCTCTTTAGTTTTGCAGTCAACCTAAAAGGGAAGACTTCTAGCCCAAACTCATGCCTGGGGCTTCGGAGCTAGCTGGTTCAGCCCTTTCCCACAAAGTCTCTTCTCGACAGCTCTCTTTCCACTTGAACAGCATCACCTCAGGGTCTCCCTTTCTGACCACTCGTTCAGCAGCCTCATCTCCAAGTATCCCCTAGTGAAGCCAGTCTGTTTTCTTCAAAGCAAGCTGCAAATAGTCATAATGCTTCCCAAGCAGCAGGAACTAGCCACACCACACACACGCTCTCTCTCTCACATGGTCAGTGGTAGCAGGGCCTGTAATGTCACACATACTGACAGCACACCTCACTGTATGACCATGAAAGGCTCGAGTAACCACAGACATGCTCCAAGGAGAGAAAGAAAGTACATTTCTTGGACTGGGGAATCTGATTTCTTTTTCAGGACTTAGAAGAAAGGGTTATCTAGACATAAGCTATTAAGTCCAATAATTACAGATCCTGTCATTTCAAACACTTTATCAAAATATTATTATCATTTTCAAGGCAGGGTCTCATTCTAACTCAGGTTAGATCTAGAGCTCACTCTGTAGCCCCAGGCTGGCCTCAGAATCACAGCAATCCTCCTACCTCAGTCTGCCAAGTACTGGGATTGAAGGTGTGTGCCACTATGCCCGGCTACACTTTCTCAAAATAATGCAATAAAACTTTACTAGGAAGGACTTGGTCGGATGTGAAATGTCCAAATTAAAAGAGATATAAAGTTCTAGATGTGTTTAGTACAGAGGAGATTAATGTGTTATAAACCTGTACAAGAGTGCAGACTAATGGCTTACCCAGCGCTGCCAAATAGACACTCTGCAAGAGTGCTCTAATGAACAGTAAGGGACTGTCTATGATTAACTATGTTTATTTGGAGTGGCATGCTGGAGGAGCAGCAGGAACGAGCTAACATTTCCTCTATAATTTCTTACATATTCATCACTTTCTTAGGAAACTTTTTTTTTTCTTCTACAAACACTAGAAATATGAAATCAGCCCTAGCCCTCTCTAAATTAATATAAATTCAAGTTCAGTGAGGCTAGATCCGTGAAATGTGATATGCACAAATGTTTAACCATCGCGCTGGGGGTGGAGAGCGTAGTGTGGTCCCGCTCATGTCACAGCCACACCCTGCACATCTGCAGCTCAGCTCACTCTTTAACCACGGCTAGACAACTGGCCTGCCCAGAAAGTGTCGGCTCAGGTAGAGTCCCTGGGCTTCTTTCTCATTCCCTCTCTGCAGAAGGCATCGCTTTTCTGATTAGAAGGTCAAACCCAAAAGGTCATGACTTGGACACAGATTTGGAAGGACTGAGGGAGCACCTGTAACAGCTCATGACAACTGAAATCAGGTGACAGAGAAAGCTGCTTCTTTGGTAGTGGGAGGATTCTCAAACACAAGGACCTTTCCACTCCAATGCTCTCTCTGGCAGTGCATGGGATGATCAGTACCTCTAGAGAGATCTCAGGCCCACTGCAATGTCTCTACTAGCAACTTTCCAAAACTGAGACAAACCATATATATATATATATATATATATATATATATATATATATATATATATATATACATATATATATATATATATTGTGATTTCTTCTGGGTTCCAAAAAAAGAGGGATCATGAGAATGTACTCAATGAGCATGTTAATGTGTTCATAATTCAAGGACTATTTTCTGTATGTTCCAGAGAATTCCATCTTTAAAATTTGTTAGGCTTTTCATGATATGGGTTCAAGGATTTTAAGGGCCTCTGATTTCTTGATACACAAACCAGATAAAGCTTCGTTCATTAGGCAGTATTAGTCAAATTTCATGAGACAAATATTTCTCGAGTAAATTAGTTTAGAAAATAGAAACATTCCTACTTAAAATATATATATAACTGGGCTGGGGAGCTGGCTTATTGGATAAAACGTTTGCTGAACACCTCTGAGTACCCGAGTTCAGATCTGCAGACCCCACATAGAAGCCGGAAACTGTGGCGGGGCTCTGTAATCCAAGCGGGCCTAATGTGAGAAGGGAGGCAGAGACAGAATCTCCCAGAGGCTTAAGAGTTAAACAATGAACAGAGACCTTCAAATGAGGTGGAAGGCCACAAATGTCGCAAAAGCTGCCCTCTGTCTTCCACATGCATGTACATACACACCCTCCCCCCACACACATTTAAAAAGAAAAGTAGATCTCAACTATTACTGGCTATTTCTAATTGCAGGATGACCCAAATGATTCTTGGATCTAAGAGCTTGAAGGCGAGTGTGGCAGCCCCCAGCTCCTCTGCTCCCCCATCTACGAGCATCTGGACCAGTGACCAAGCAGACCCTGGGTTGGGCGTGACTGCATCCTGTAGGCCTTCTGAAGGGTTCGACCCATCAGTATATAACTTCAAACATTCCCACCAGCCCTTGGAGACTTCCCAAGCATGAGAGCCACCAAGTCTCTTAACCTGCCCAGTGCAATGCAAGGACGAGAGAGGGACATCTCCAGGGTCAGGCAGGACAGACGCCCTTCCTCTGCCACTTCTGTCTAGCCTGAGTCATGCTGCTACTCAAAGATTCCTTGCTCACCACACTGGAACCTCTTCAGATTGTCACTCTTGCCTTCTCTCCCTTCTTCCTCTTGTCTCTCCTACGCTTCCTCCAGCAATGCAGTCAGCCCCCGGTCACTCCTCTGGTACCCTGTACTCCCCTGGGGCCTTGTGCCCTCTACAGCCCACAGTTCTCCCTGCAGCAGATGTCCTTGTTGCCAGAGCACAACCCAAATCGCCATCCTCTTCGTCCTTCCATCCTGCCCACAGCTACTCCGAGCCACCTCCATGGTCTGAGAACCCGCCTGCTTCTGAGTGGCATGCATTTCTAGTGGGGACGCAGAGCAACTCGGCCAAGCTCCTCAAGCAGATGATGCTCGGAGAGCGCTGGGGGACACTGGGCATGACTGGCTCTTGCTCCTTAGACAGATGTGCCCTGAGCTTAACAACAAGGAGGCCGTGGCAGCAGGGGTGTGGCAGTGCCCAGCAGATGGTTGTCCATGTTACCAGGATGGAAGAACTCAGTCCTCTGTATCCCTACCCTATGCGCCACCCTCACCTAATGAGGACCCTCAACTCTGGGTTCTCTGAAGACTGTGGAAGAATCATCACTGAGCATATTACAGGCTGGAGGGACTCTGTCCATAAAAACCCTAAAAAGGAGTCGGGCATGGTGGCGCACGCCCTTAATCTCAGCACTCCGGAGGCAGAGGTAGGAGGATCGCTGTGAGTTCAAGGCCACCCTGAGACTACATAGTGAATTTCAGGTCAGCCTGGGCTAGAATGAGACCCTACCTTGAAAAAAAAAAACCCTAAAAAGGAAACATGTTTGGATGAGGGGATCTGGAAAGCAAGCTTATGCAAATGGACATGATCTGCTCTGTTACAATGTCAATTGTGCAAGTCAAGAGGGCAGGAAACATTGCTCTCCTTGTATTTTGGCAGCTGAGGGTGACAGAGACCTCTGTTCCACCCTGAATGAGTTTACCCTTGATGTCTACTCATAGGCCAGTGAGCCAGAGGGACATATCTGGGAGATCTCCTGACCCAGCTGCACATGCCCGCCATTCACCTAGAGATGCATGCTGCAGTTCACATCAACTGTACGCTGTCTTGCCCCCCTACAGAAGCATTACGCCCCAAGGAGACTGCCACACAGCACTGGCCTAAGATTCAGCCTGCTTGGCCAGCCAGCCTCACTTTTGGCCTCTTGTCCTGCCCACTTCTTTCTTTTCTCTCGGCCTTTGTGTGGGCTCTCATGTAAGCCAGGGCGAGTGCTCCTCCGAGGCTGGCCGGTCTCACGGCAATTCACTTCCCCCTCCGAACCGTGTTCCCTGTGAGATTCACGGCCCGTGAGCGAGAACCAAGGAGGGGGCAGAGGGGCAGGGTAACCTCCGAGCCACAGAAGCAGCCCATAGGGAGAGGGGCTCCCGGAGAAAGGAGGCACAGAAAGAGCCCCTGTGCAGCCTTGTGGGAAGTGTAGCGTGGAGGGACTGGCTCAGGTACACTGGCTAGGGGCAATGTGATGAGACACAGAGCTGCCCGGGTTCTTCTACTGCTCGATCTCCAAGTCCCTCTGTTTACCTTCATTCTTCCTGAACCAAGACAGCCTGCGTTCTCATACTCTTCTGAAGCATTAATTCATGCTGGTCAGCCGTTCACCTGCTTGCTGTGTTTCTGTAATTATATCATCATTGTCTGTGGCTCATACCAGACTATAAACTGCTGCTAACAAGGGTCATAGATGCCTTTTTTTTTTTTTTTTTAACAAAACAATGCTGTGTCCAACAGCAGGTGACACATGGGAGGTATTCAACAAATACTTCAATCTTTGAATGAATAGCTGAATGACAGTGATACTGCAGGCCCAGCAAACGCAGGTAAGAAAGCACAGATGCGTCGTGCAGGCTGATGAGCCTCTGCAAACAAGCAAGTCACTTCTGCGGATCACAAAGATTAACAAAGATGGCACCTGCAAATAACCAACAACAACAACAACAAAAGCTTTGTTCTTAGAGAAGGTTTTGTGTACGAGCATAAGAAAAAACTAAAGTTCCTCTCAATTAGTAATGGAGGCCAGACAGTAGGCCGCGGCTGGTCCGGTGCTGCAAGAGGAAATGGCAGGTACAGAGCAGGCCCCCAGGAATGGGAGGGGTTCAGAGGGCCTGAAGGCACAGTGGCTTTTAGTGGCCACTATGGCTAAATATTAGTGATGTTCCCCCAGTGAGGAGAAGACAGAACCACGCACAAGGAATTTCTCACTGCTTTCATAGACAGGGGTGTCGTCATTCTCAGCAGATTCTTTGTTTTGCAGAGAACATCCTGAGTTGAGGGAGGCCTCTGGGTATTATTGTGTGTGGGTGCCAAAACTGACTGGGTCTTATTTGGCTTTTAAAGGCAGGTTACTGGGCTGGAGAGATGGCTTAGTGGTTAAACGCTCGCCTGTGAAGCCTAAGGGCCCTGGTTCGAGGCTCGGTTCCCTAGGTCCCACGTTAGCCAGATGCACAAGGGGGCGCACGCGTCTGGAGTTCGTTTGCAGAGGCTGGAAGCCCTGGCGTGCCCATTCTCTCTCTCTCTCTATCTGTCCTTCTCTCTGTGTCTGTCACTCTCAAATAAATAAATTTTAAAAAAGAAAAAAAAGTTTAAAGGCAGGTTACTGGTAGAGAAAGTCCCATGTAGAAAATGCAATCGTGAAGAAGTTTATTGTTCCCTGGAACCAATTATAAAAATTAAAAATAATTGGACTTTTAAAATGTACTTTATGGTTTTACACATATAACAAGTTTTTGCCTTGTGTGGGGGAACGTGTGTGTATAGATGCGTGCATCTTGTGTAAACGTGTGCAGGGGCCAGAGGAGAACCAGAGAGTATCCTCCTCCATCACTTATTGGAATGTTTCTTTAAGAAAGAGTTTGTCGCAGAACCTAGAGCTGCTGGCTTTGATCAGGATGGCTAACCCATGAGGTCCAGTGAGTCTCTGATCTTGGCTTTCCACAGGACTGGGCTCACAGTTGTGAGTTTCCATGCCCACCTGTTTACCACCTGTTTACACCGGGACTAGAGAATAGAATTCTGGCTGAATCAGGCCATCTCAGGCCCTCATGCATGATGACAACTGCTGTAACCTACGGAGCCATCTCCTCAGCCCTAGAACTTCTAACTTCTTGTATATATATATACACACATATATATATCTCCCAAGAATCAGGGGATCAAATTTGACAAGACTGAATGATTACAAGGGGTTGAAAAACTGTCCCTGAAGATGGTGATTATTGGATCCACTGTCCACAGCAGCACTGGAATCAGGCCTGCTCGGCCTGGAGTTATTCAATATCTTCAGGATGAAGATGTTTAGGGTATCTTCATCAAACTGAGTGTCTATGAAGCTCAGAAGAAGAAATAGCCCCACTATTTGCCTGGCCTTGTTACCAAATCCATGGGGAACTCCGTTTCCTCCTCGATGACATGAGGATAATGAGCCTTAGTCTAGCTTTTGTGTGAATTAGCGCCAAGGGTATATAAAGAGGGCAGTTGTCTTTCTTCATAAAAAGAGTAATAGCATTAGGACCTTAAAAATTTTTGATTTAGGGCTGGAGAGATGGCTTAGTGGTTAAGGCATATGCCTATGAAGCCTAAGGACCCAGGTTCGATTCTCCAGGTCCCATGTAAGCCAGGTGCACATGGTGGCACATGCGTCTGGAGTTTGTTTGCAGTGGCTAGAGGCCCTGGCGTGCATATTCTCTCTCTCTCTCTCTCTCTCTCTGTCTCAAATAAATAAATGAAATGTTAGAAAAAATTTGATTTAGAAAAATGGGCTAAAGCTAATAGGTATTACACTGATTTAAAGGGGAAATGTGCATATAGCTTCAAACAAGTCTAGGTTAGGACCCAAAAGATGACAACAATTCCAAAAACAATGGCACATGAAGGAAACAAACAGTGATAAAACCCAAAACAAAATAAAAACATGCAAAAAATATTTAAAAATAAATAAAAAAGATGCAAACCAAAAGCACACTTTGACTAATGTCACCAAATCATGTTCTTCTAAAAATCTAACAGTCCTTGGTTAAGGCTTCGCTTTGCTACTCAATCAATCCCTTTGGCTGAGGAGGGGCCGCGCGTCTAACATCCTCAGTGCCATGATTCCCGGCGAGCTGCCAGCAGGAGCCCAAGAGCAATGGGTGCTAAGGTATCCCACAATGCAGTGCTCGGCCTTGTCAGCATTTAAGTTCCTCTCACAGTAAGCCTGCGTTAAGCAAAGTAAAAAACAAAACAAAACAAAAAAAGGACAGAAGACCCACAGAGCTGAGAGATGTGGTCTGAGGAGAAATTCTAGAAGTGTTTGATAGTCACAATTCTCCCACAACTGACTGCTCTAAGGCCATACCGACCCTCAGCTAGTACAATAGTCAAATGCTGACCTCCCTTCTCCCCAGATCACAAGCTGACTCTTTTATTTTATTTTTTTATACTAAAAGTCACACAAATAGCTACTTGATATGAAAAATAATTGTATTGTGTTTACTTATTTTGTTAGAAAATTACTTGTTTTTAAAAGGTTTGTTTTTTTGGTTTTTTTTTTTGCTGGGTGTGGTGGCTCACCCAGCACTCGGGAGGCAGAGGTAGGAGGATCACCATGAGTTGGAGGCCACCCTGAGACTACATAGTGAATTCCAGGACAGCCTGGACTAGAGTAAGACCCTACCTCAAAAAACCAAAAAAAAAAAAAAAAGAAAAAAAAATCGTGCACACCTCCCTAAGCAGAAATATCACTGCACTACAGACAGAATTAATCACCCTTTATATCCTCCAGGTAGGAGCTTTGCCTGCCCTCAGCTTTGCAGTTTCCTGGCTACTTAAGGGGACTCCTGTTTTCAACATCCTTTCAAATGCCTATTCAAGGCTGGAGCTTCGATGGCTTGGTTTAAACAACAAAAGTGGCCTGGAGGGTAAACAAGGTACCTGACCAACTCCTCTGGAAGCCTGCAGTTTTCCTTGCTGAGGGGGAAGAAGATAGAGCCAGAGTCAGGCAGACCTCAGAGCCCTGGGGCCTCCCCCATCGCCTCTGGCAAATTCTTTAGCATAAGACTTGGTATTCTTTCCTGCGAAGTGAGGGGCTGCAGAGAGACCATCTCTGAAGTTGCTCCAGAGCTCACATTCCATTATCTTTTAAGTTCCCAGACACATGCGGACTGGCCTCTTGGGAATATTGGCCCTGACCCCCCCCCACCCCTCAAGTACCAGAAATAAGTTGAAAGCACAAATGTTCAAGGCACACTCACAGGGCTGGCAGGGCAGTTCAATAGCTTCTATAAATGTCTCCTACCCTGCTTCGTTATCTTAGTCACAAACCCCAATTTAATGTGAAATTCCAGACTGGTATGCTGGAACTTTCGATGGTGACATGAAAGATGGTCATCGTGGGCACGGGACCCGGTTATGAACGGCTCGCCATATGCTCGGGCACTCTGTCATCTGCCTCCAGCTGTTTACACATTCCACAAAGTCACCACCAGCAAGAGAACGAAATGCGATGCAGAAATGTATGCAAGGCTTCCAGGATGCAACTGCCAAGCTGAGAGCTTGCCACTTCCAAACCCGCTAGCTCAGGCTCAGCTGCCTGCACTTGACAGTTCGGTAATCAGAAAGGGCTGACTGCTCTAGGGCCATACTGACCCTCAGCTAGTATAATAGTCAAATGCTGACCTCCCTTCTCCCCAGATCACAAGCTGACTCTTAGAGCAACAGCTTCACGTGGTGACATTGACACAGCGAACCCCGATGGCTGGAGCACGTAGAGTCCCTTGGGGATCCTGTGAGTGCAGTGGCGGGACCGAAGACGGATGACAATCCCAATGCCGGGCCTTGGCCACAGAAAGCCTACGGAATTTTTATACCACAAAGGGACAGATAGGAAAATTCCTCCTGGAGCATTCTAGAGTTAAATGAGGCTCTTAAGGAAAAGAGTACTTATTTCTACAGATAAAAGTGGCTAGAAGAAAAATAACAAACTTGCACAAATCATCAGTTAAAAAAAAAAAATTCCATGGCTGGAGAGATAGATGGCTTAGCGGTTAAGGTGCTTGCCTACAAAGCCAAAAGTCCCAGGTTCGACTCCCCAGGACCCACTTAAGCCAGATGCACAGGGTGGCACAGGCATCTGTAATTTGTTTGCAGAGGCTAGCGGCCCTGGTGTGCTCATTTTCTCTTCTCTCTCTCAAATAAATAAAAATAAATAAATAAAAAATAATAATATAATAATAAATAATAAATAAATAAATAAATAAATAAATAACAAATAATTTTTTTTAATCCAGGGTCTGACATGCTTGATTAAGGAAGAAACAGAGAGGTAGTGTCCTGGTGTACTTTCTTGAGCTCTGGATGAGAGAGATTCCTGAAGCCAGACACTCATGGACTTTCCAATTACATGAACTGACTTTTTTTTTTTTTTTTTTTTTTGATTTTTCAAGGTAGGGTCTCACTCTAGCTCATGCTGACCTGGAATTAACTATGTAGTCTCAGGGTGGCCTCGAACTCTCAGTGATCCTCCTACCTCTGCCTCCTGAGTGCTGGGATTAAAGACGTGTGCCACCACGCCCGGCTTTGAACTGACATATTTATTCTTAGCAAACACAGCTATAACATACACAAAAGCTTATAATGCCAGACCCAACACTCATAACTTCAACTAAATTTTAACAGGCAGGATTCATTTTATATTGAAAATTCAAAAAGGTTTACACTTAAGTCTTCCTCACAAATTCACGGTGCCAAGGCTAAGGTGGATGAAAACACACAGAGGTAAGTTGCTGATCTAAGATTCAAGGTTAAAAGAAAAAAGAATATGCAGTCAGCAGATTCAACAGTACGCCACTAAGAACCAGGCCACTTCATATCAGACATCAGACCACAAGAATATATAAGATAAAGGCAAGCCAGGCAAGGTGGTCCACGTCTTTGACCCCAGCACTTGGGAGGCAGAGGTAGGAGGATCGTCATGAGTTCAAGGCCAACTTGAGACTACATAGTGAATTCCAGGTCAGCTTGAGCTAGAGTGAGACCCTACCCTGGAACCCCACCCCCCCGAAAGAAAGAAAGAAAGAAAGAAAGAAAGAAAGAAAGAAAGAAAGAAAGAAAGAAGAACAAAAGATAAAGGTAAGCTTAGTACACCCTCTCAGATATGGGAAGGACTATGCAAAACTACACAAGGCATGAGCTAAAACTGGGCTGAAATGATCAAACTGTTGCTCATTAGAATGTTCTCAAAGTAATGTAATAAAATATTAGAATGGTACACAATGTTTCCCATCACTTTTATCTCTTTTCTGGGCTGCATAAACATTTGCCAACATGCAATTCACGAAGTAATAGCCAGCTGCTCAGTTATGGCCCATCTCTGCCCACATCAATTCTGCTCTTCTAATTTATCAACTTTAGGCAAATAATAAAGGTTGACTTTAACTCACTGCCAAAACTGGTGGCATAGGCAAGAGAGAATTTGGAATTAAAGGATATGTGGCTTTTTATCATCTATTAGTCACTATTCAAAAAAGTGAATATTGGGCTGGAGAGATGGCTTAGCGGTTAAGCGCTTACCTGTGAAGCCTAAGGACCCCGGTTCGAGGCTCGGTTCCCCAGGTGCCATGTTAGCCAGATGCACAAGGGGGTGCACGCGTCTGGAGTTCGTTTGCAGAGGCTGGAAGCCCTGGCGCACCCATTCTCTCTCTGTCTTTCTCTCTGTGTCTGTCGCTCTCAAATAAATAAATAAATAAATAAATTTTTTTAAAAAGTGAATATTCAGTGCTCACCCCGTGTGCGGCTCCAGACAGCCAAAAGAAATTTTATGTTGTTAACCACACAGACTGATGGTGTGTCACCGGGCCATTCTCTTATGAGCTGACGGAAGGCTGAGTGTCTGCTGTCTTTTTCCACAAATATCCCTTCAGAATCCAGACCTGGGCACACTGCCTGAAGAATCTGCAGCTTCAACATAACGGAGACTCCCAAACTTCCCACTGGCTCTCCTGAGATCGCAGTAGTGACTTGAGACAGTGGGGGCAAAGCGACTGGCGTGGTCCTCTTCCTTGCTACCACGTCTTCTGATGCACTGTGGACATTCCTTTCACCTCTGCAGCCACCTATTATGCTGTTGTGAGTGCCTGCTGTGTGACAGGAAACTCACCAGCTGTTGGGAGACAGTATAGAAGGAGGATGGGGGCTGGAGAGATGATTTGGTGGTCAAGGCACTTACCTACAAAGCCTAAGGACCCAAGTTCAGTTCCCCAGGACCCACGGAAAGCCAGATGCACAAGGTGGCGCATGCATCTGGAGTTCCTCTGCAGTGGGTGACGGCCCTAATGTGCCCATTCTCTCTCTCCTTCTCTCATATTAAATACATAAAAACCATATTTTTAAATAAAATAAAAATTTTTTAATAATTTTAATAAAAAATAATAAAATTTAAATTTTTTAAATAAAATGTTTAAATAAAATAAAAAAGAATCAGGATGGTCTTTTGAGCTATTCACTTTCTTTGCTTCTCCCAGGAAGGATAGAAGGAGGGGAGAGAAGAGGAACAGTCTAGGCTGTAGATGCTCAGGAAGCATTCTAAGATTACTCAACGTGGAGATGCGGAATTCAACTCGCTGGTGGATAGAGATGCTGACATTCTCTGCGGGTTAATAATAGACATAGGAACAGCTAACATCTGTTGAGTACTTATCCATCCCACCTATTTCACTCTTACTATACCCTGTAAATCTGGCACTATTGACAGACTCACTTTAGACATGCAAATATTAAAGTTTTGGGAGGTTCAATCCTGAGTTGCTGGCGGGGGCGGTGGGGGGGGGGGAGGGTCGGATCTCAAAGCAGCAGAGTTGCGTGTGGCAGTGAGACCCACCTGAGACTACACCGAAATCTTTTCCCGCCACTCTACATGGGCCTCACTAAATTCACACCCTGGAGGCTGGGGAGAGAAGGCTCAGTTGGTAAAATGCTTAAAACATAAGCATGCAGACCTTCATCTGGATCCCCAGCACCTACGTAACAGCTGGGTACAGTGGTGTACGTCTGGAATCCCAGCACTGGGGATGCTGAGGCAGGAGGATTCTTGAGGGCTGGCTGGCTAGCTAGACCATCCAAATTGGTGAACTATAGGTTCATTGGGAGACTCTGTCTCAAACAATAACGTGGAGAACAACTGAGGAAGATACCTGATATCCCTTCTGGCCTCCACACACGTGCACACATGTGCATGTTACATACACACATATGAACATGCATACATGAACATCACAGACACACTTTACACCTTGTCAATTTGGTACATGTAGTATTTCTTCTTTTTAAATTTTTTTTCTATTTTTTTTTATTATTACTAACAACATATTTTGTCTGGATACATCACGTGTTGGTACCCTCATTTCCCTCATCCCTGCTTCCACTCCAATGGGGGACCCTCCTCAGAGGGGATGCAAGGATTCCCTATGGGGTTATGGGTTATGTGTTGTGTTTTGTTTTCTAATCTACTTTTAGCCGGGTGTGGTGGCGCACGCCTTTAATCTTTAATCCCAGCACTTGGGAGGCAGAGGTAGGAGGTTCACTGTGAGTTCAAGGCCACCCTGAGACTACAGAGTGAATTCCAGGTCAGCCTGGACCAAAGTGAGACCCTACCTCAAAAAAAAAAAAAAAATCTACTTTTTAAGTTAGTATTTTTATTAACAACCATGTAGTAGTTCTTACTGTGAATTTTCAAAATGAGTTTTAAAAGAATGGTGAGCCATGTCTCCCCTAAGGTTAGGGACGAATCAGGACTAAGGACAAGGCCTGAAGGTGACACGGCCACAAACGAGGAGTGGGGTACGGTCAAGCTGTGCTGTCCCCCAGGTCCTCTCTTACCTAGCACCTATTGGCAGGCAGTGGGCGCGCCGGTACACGTAGAGTCCTTCTACAAGAAGGGACAGTCTGTTCTTCCCTCTCTGGCCACACTGACCAGAGTTGATCTTCACCCAAAGACCCCAAGGCTGATGCAGTCAGGTAGGGCCATGACATCAGCTCAGCAAAAAAGACTCACAAAAGTCAAGATGTTGCCTTCTATGCAAGTACATTTTTTCTTTTTAACCAACAAAGAAAAAAAAAAGTGTGGGTGAGTGAGGAAGAGAGAGGAAAAGAAACATTTGGCCGAGCTCATAGAGGGTGCAACCAATTCAGCAGCAGAGCTGCTGCCAAACACTGACGCCTCATTCACTGGTGACAACTCAGGGATGTCCAGAATTGCACCAAGCTACTTGAGGGGAGCTGGCCTGGCAGAAGGCAATAATTACTGGCTCACATTAGGGACAGTGACCATCGCCAAGTTAAAACTACACTCACAAATAACCTTTCCTTCGATTTTCTGGTTTCTCAGAAACCAAATTACATTAAAATTCACCATTAATAACAAACAATACTTTACAGCCTCCCTCTTTCCCTTTCAGAGACCCATCAGCAATAGCATCTGATCAAAGCTGAATTATTAAATGTCTATAGATTAATCCTATAATTCCCAAGGGGCCAGAGTTTGTAATTTCCCTGAAAAAAAAAAATAGACACAATCTACACCGTGAAAAATTTAATTGCACTTTAATTACGAGTTAAGCTGAATAGCATGAGATATGGGTGCCTTCAATTTTTAATAGTCATTATGATTCCAAGAGAATATTGAAGTGAAATAATTGAATCTCTCGGGAATAGTCTCTTCTGCTACTGCCAAAATCAAAATGAGAGCAGGAAAAAAAAAAAAAAACAAACGTAAAGGGCGATTCAAATTCTTCCAGATCATAACCCAGGACGGCCCCTAGCAATAATAAACTGGCCGCTGCAGGGCAGCTGCACCGCACATTTTTGTGATATGCTAATGTGGAACTGGGCTTCCAGAAGTTGAGTTCTGCTGCATTAAACAAACAAAGACTCTTGGCCAGGCTCTCTTTCTCTGATTCAAAGATGCCATACTTGAATCTTTGGCTTCTCAGAGCTATACGCCAGCGTGGGCGTGCACGTACCCTCCTCCTTCAGCAGCCCGTCTTCTTGTGTGCCCCTACCTTCCAGAGAGTGGCTCCTGAATCTCAAAACCAGTAGCGAGGAGGTGTCAATGAAGATTTAAAGGATTCAATTTTAGCCCTTAAATAAGCATTTTCACTTTGCTAAATAAAAAAAAAAGTGTGGTGGGGGGAGGCTAGAGAGATGGCTTTGCAGTTAAGGTGCTTGCCTGCAAAGCCTAAGGTCCCAGGTTCGATTCTCCAGGTCCCACGTAAGCCAGATGCACATGGTGGCACATGCGTCTGGAGTTTGTTTGCAGTAGCTGGAGGCCCTGGCATGCCTATTCTCATTCTCTCTCTTGCTCTCTCTCTTCCTCCCACCCTCCTCTCCATCACTAATAAATAAATAAATAAACAAATAAAAATCTTTAAGGACCGGACGTGGTGGTGCACGCCTTTAATCCCAGCACTCGGAAGGCAGAGGTAGGAGGATCACCGTGAGTTCGAGGCCACTCTGAGACTCCATAGTGAATTCCAGGTCAGCCTGGGCCAGAGAGAGACCCTACCTCAAAAACCAAAAAAAAAAAAACTTTAAGGGCTGGAGAGATGGCTTAGCAGTTAAGGCATTGGCCTGCAAAGCCAAAGGATCCCAGTTCGACTCTCCAGGACCCACGGAAGCCAGATGCACAAGGGGGCACATGCATCTGGAGGTTTGTTTGCAGTGGCTGGAGGCCCTGGCATACCCATTTTCTCTTTCTCTCTGCCTGACTCTCTCTCATAAATAAATAAATAAAATATTTAAAAAATAAATCTTTAAAAAGGGGGGGCTGGAGAGATGGCTTAGCGGCTAAGGCACTTGACCATGAAGTCTAAGGACCCAGGTTCAATTCTCCAGGTCCTATGTAGGCCAGATGCACAAGGTGGCACATGCGTCTGTAGTTCATTTGCAGTGGCTAGAGGCCCTGGCACAACTATTCTCTCTCTTCCTTTCTCTGTCTCTAATAAATAAAAGTGTTAAAAAATTTAAAAACAAACACTGCCTCAAGGAACAGCAGGTGTGGGAAGGTGTGTGAAGGTCCCCAAATTGAACACTTCTTTCTTAAGTACACAGCAAACTTCTAACCTTGCTGAAAGGTTCTTGAACCTTGTTGTCTGTGTTCTTGTGTGTGGACACTGGCATGTGTGCCAGGCTCTTCTTGGGAGATATTGTCTCTCCCCACTTCGGAACTGTTTTCTTGGCACATGGGTGTGGCAGCATGCACCCATGCTCATGTGTGGGTGTGGCGACCTTCACCTTCTAGCTTCATTTGCGGCAAGATTTCTTCTTGCTCACCACTTCATTCACCAGGTTGGCTGGCCCATTAACTTCTGGAAGATTCTCCTATCGCCATCTCCCTTCTCACCATAGGCGCCACTGCTACAGTGTTAGGTACTTTGTGGGTCCAAGGGATCCAGACTCAGGTACTCAACAGTTCTACAGCAAGTGCTTTTTCCAATGAGCCATCTTCACGGCCACTCAGAACTGTTTATTAAATTAATTAGGTTATGATTTTGAAACATCAGTCTAGTGTCAAAATAAGGCTTTTCCCTGAGGTCACCAAGTAGCAGAGGGCTCGGTACTGCCCCTGGTGATTGTTCCTTACAGTCATATTATTATTATTGCTATTATTATTTTATTTGTGAGAGAGAATTGGCATGCCCAGGCCTCCAGCCACCATAATCAAACTCCAGATGTGTGTGCCATCTTGTGCGCAAGTGTGATATTGCACACTTGTGTCACATTGTGCATCTGACTTACATGGGATCTGGAGAGTCAAACATGAATCCTTAGGCTTTACAGGCAAGTGCCTTAACCACCAAGCCATCTCTCTAGCCCATCCTCACAATTATAAAATACATCACAAGTGTGGACCTTTTACTGGTGATCATTTGGTAAGCATTACATTTTCATCTGCCTGGCAAATAAGAGAAGGAAAAAAGAAAAGAAAATCTGCTCAGAGCCATCTGCCGCTTTTCAACTGTGCATCCATTTCCTTGGTCACACCCTCTGAACTGACACCCAAACTGCACCAAGCTTTGAGGATCTACATGTCTGCCTCAGGGACCGCAGTTTGGGGCCTTTCTTTGTAGCGGCCTCACAAAGTGGAACAGTGTTCTAATTTCATGATGGAAGATGTGGAGGGAACTCTTCTCAGGGTGCCTGCTGTTGACATCTGGGTATGGCAGCCAGTCCTGCAGACCCAAGCGCTCAGGTGAGAGAGAAAGTATTGGGAGAAATCTTCAGACTCCCGAGGAGAGGTTCTAAAATTACAGTGTCAGGAAGTCACATGCAAAAGACACCTCAGGTCAACCAAGCTGTGTCTGACTGGGACAAGCAGGGATGGAGGTCCCCAACCAGCAGAGTAACTGTCCCTGGGTCACATAGTGATGACTACAAAGTGAGAAGCTGGGGAAAGTGGAGCAGAGGCTCCCCCATACCCATTTCCTGTTTGTGAACATGGAGAGCCACCTCTACGGAGTCTTCTTCATCCTCATCACATAGCTCTGAGGTCAAGGACACCCACTTTACCTCTAGAGCCCAAGCTGCCTCAGAGGGACAAACCCTGGTAAATTCCTTCCTTGGTACCATTCTTCCCCAAAAGCTCATTTCTCCATCCTCCCTGCTGCTGGGGCAAGAGGTTCTGCCTCACCTGATAGCACCTTGTGAGTTTACCCCAGGACAGCACAGCCCCCATGTTGGAGCAGACAGTTGGAGTGGGTTGGCCTCCCTGGCTGGTTGCAAACTGAGGTCTCTCACCTCACAGATAGGTAAGGCTGCCATAGAAGCCAGATCTGTGGACCTGACCTTGAGGGATCTTCCGGTGTGAGCTGTGTTGGCTGCATTGCAAACTGTACTGATGGCTCCTCCTGGTGGATTGGCCTTCTGTAACTGGGGTGCCCTAGGATCAGATGTCCATTTCGGTCTCCCCTTGGGATGGTTAATCTCAGTTGTCAAGTTGGCAGGAAAAGAATCACCTTAGGAACAAATCTTGGATGTCTGTGAGGGATTTTCTAGATTACGTTAACTGAGGTCGGAAGAAGGCGGGAGAGTTCTGTGGAGTGGAGACCTGGAATGCATGAAGCGGAAGCAAGACGACCATTGGCAGCTCACAACTTTCTGCTTCCTGACCGCGGAGGCCATGTGACCTGGTGCTTCTTGCTACTGCCGCACGCGTTCTCTGCCGCGATGGGCCTTACTCTCAAACCGTGAGCCAAAAGAAACCCTTCCGTCCTTCAGTTGCTTTGGTCAGGCATTGCGATAGCAATGAGAGAAGTAACTGCTTTATTCTGAACCCTTTCTAGACACACGAGGGTCCCAGGACAGATGGCACTGGTGATGGCAGGTCTGTAATCTGTGAGCAGTCAGAAAGCTACTCTGTAGCACCATCTTCTCCAGTGCTCAGCAAAATCGTCTCCATCACATCTTCTGCTCACCCAGGCGGAGGGTGGGGTGCCATTAGAATCAAGCACCCCTCGGATATGTATTACCTCTGGCCCACTGTTTTCGGGTGACAGGTACAAGCAGCCACGTCAGGTGTGAGGAGCTTGGAAGAGAGAAAGGCCGTGATAACGTAGGCATGCCGTCCGTATATGCCAGTACCGCCATGCCATAATCTGAACACTGGAAGCGGGCCGGGAACTACAAAGAATCAGTTTCCAAAGTATTCCTCCAAGGACAACTGAAATCTGCTGGTCCTGCAAAGGAACAAGGCTGCTGAAGCCATGTAGCCCTGGAGACAACGGAATGTGGTTGCCACACTAAAGCCAACCGAAAGAAAACTAGGGAAGACTTTATTTTTCTCTCGTAGCGATTGAGTTTATCAAATACTCTGGCCCGACTCCATTCCACTCATTACCTTCCAAATAATCTCTGCACCTCTCCTCAGGCTCAGTGGCACAGCTTCTAATGCAACAGGGCATCCTGTCTCTAAAAAAAAATAATAATAAAAGTGCCAGTTCCTCCCAGCATCCAGAAGTGTGGAGGCTGTTTCAGCTGCCACTTTCCGGGTACCACTGACGCATATGCCTCTGGCCTTTCCAATCCCTGGTGCGTTGCAAATGAACATTTGCAGCAGGTAAACAGAGTGCTGTGGTGCAAAGTACAACTCTTATTTATAGATCAAACACCTGCCATCAATTTAAACAGTAGTTATCTAACTTGAAAGTTTAGCGAGATCCTGAATGCCCCCTTGAAGCAAGTAATTTCCAAGCAGCAGTTTGCGTATACAGATGTGTTTAAAGCCTACTCCAGAATGCTGTAATTATCATCAAAAAGACAGATTCCATTAAATATCTGTTATGCTTTTAGTATCTGCACTTCCAGACAGATTGGAAATGTTGGAAGTCTTGGGTTTACTGAGCAGTATACTTTTAAACATTATTTCTTTAAAGCAGCTTAGGATTTCAGAATTTGGAAAACATCAAAAGTTTGGGGGACAGTTAACGATATAATGTGACTGATGCTTTTCAAAGCCAGTTGCAATCCCCAGCCAGTCTCTCTGCCAGACACACAACAAACCTCACATTTGGAGAAAGCTCTTTTTCCAAACACAAATCGGGGAACTGATAGCCGCCATCTCTTGAATGCTAAAGGAGGTGATGCGTAGTTCTGGTGGCCTGAGGACATTATTCCCTCTGTTCTGCTGAACCTTGACAGCAATGCCACTGTCATCTTTGTTTTGTCAGTGTTGGAAACGGACCTTCCGAGAAGCTAAGTACGCTGCCCAAGGTCACCCAGCTGAGGAGTAGCAGATCTAACATGGGCGTGGCCTGTGTTCTCCAAAGGCCTTGTTCTTCCTGCGGCATCCCACCTGCTCAGAACACGCTGCTGCCTCCTCACTTGGCTTGTTACAAAATGGGCTTTCCATTCTGGGAGCGGGCGGTGACTGTTTTCAGAGGCATGAGATTGGCTGGACCTCTGGGACCTGAGTCAGCTCACTGGTAGGATTTGGCAGCAGGTCACATGGGTCAGTCACGGGCGGGCCAGTCACCTTAGCTTGGCAGAGCTTTCTTCCATCTAGAAAATCCCAGGAACAGATCAGAGGACTTGGGCAGCTCTTTTTCATTCTAGAATTCTGTGGCCCCAACTTCATGCCCACTGCTGGCTGGCTGGAGCAGTGATTCCTGGCTTGAGTGGCCCCTGCTGCCACCAGGAGACCCTCCCTTTGTAGCCCTTTCTTCTGATCACCAGCATCGTAACTGCTGTGTGCTGAGGAAGTCAGTCACCAACACCTTTTGTCTATGTTCTGTGACAGGGCCATCGCTGTCTCCTGAATGACCCTTGTAACTACTGCCAATTCACACCTGGGGACAGGTCAGGAGCCATGGCCTAAATATTGGAGCATCCCCAGCCATATGTGGCAGGAAGGGGGAGGCCCCCGAAGAAGGAACAGATAAAGGCTCTCCCCAAGAGGGATGGAGTGGCAGAAGAAGAACGTGGACCCTTCAGTGAGGGAGGGCCCCTCATCCCACCTGGATGAGCCAGGGAATTTGATGCAAGCAAGAGAATGATGTACCAGGGTGGGTAAAGGGGAGATTTAGAGAGCCACTCCACAACGTGGTATGACACGGCACGGAAAACCTCCTCCCCTAGCTACGAGCCAGTGGTGGTGAAGAAGGGGGGCCTCTGGGAAGAGGAAAGGGTGTGCGGCCCTTTGACTGAAGGAAGCTGTGAGGCACCAGAATCAAACCAGGCAATCAGGGAGCTGCTCTCCAGCCTCAGGGCACTGCAGAGAAGTGTAGAGATTATCCGATAGGAGACAACCAACGGGTAACCCTTGTGTGGGTCATCTGACCTTTACTGCAGGCCGAGTGGTGGGCAAAGGCCCTGAATAGCATTGAGTTCCTGTGAGTTCAACCAACTCCCCAGAAGGTTTCCAGGTAGGACGAGGATGCTGGGAAAGGCTCTGGAAACCATAAAGAATGACAGCTAGTGGCCCTTCCCCACAAGAAAGTCAGACTGGAGAGTTGAGGGGACATTCCAATGTTAAGCTCCTAAGCTGCCCGTTCCTTGGGGTTCGTTCATGGAGCCTTGTCTACGCACAGGTGGGTCATGGACGTGAAGTAAGATGCTCAATGGAGACACTTCTAGGTGATGGAATTGTGGAACTCTTTCTATTTAGCCTTTTCTCTGTGTTTTAACTTTTTAAAGTTATTCTTATTGACAACTTCCAGAATTATAGACAATATTCTCTATATTAAAAAACAAACAAAAAGAAAACATCATCACATTTGTAATCAGAGGGGAAAATAAAAATAAACAGAAGGGGAACTACAAAAACTGTAAGACATGTAAGTATCACGCACTAACAGAAGAAGGGACAGGAGTGCTCAGCACTGCAATATCTATCACACCTTCCAAGGCTCAGGGTCCATTGCAGAAGAGGTGTTGGAAAGAATGTAAGAGCCAAAGGAAGGGTAGGACTCCTTACAATGTGCTCCTCCAGACACAAAATGGCCTGGATATCCATGACCTCACAGTGCCTGACACGACCTACACAAGACCATCATAAGAGGAGGAAAATATGATGACATCAAAATAAAAGAGAGAGTGATTGATAGGGGGAGGGGATATGATGGAGAATGGAGTTTCAAAGGGGAAAGTGGGGGGAGGGAGGAAGTTACCATGGGTTATTGTCTATAATCATGGAAGTTGTCAATTAAAAAAAAAAACTAAAAAAAAAAAAAAAAGTAAGACAAATTGAGCATACGTCTAGTCTAGGCAGGGAGAACACTTCTATTAAATCAACTATCAATTGTGGACTGAATTACAGTTCTGAAAAAAAAAAAGACTTGTGTTTTTTTGTGTCCTCCTGCTTTGAATACCATCAACCTAATAAAGTCATTTTACAGCTGCAGCCAATTATCCAAACCAATGTCTTCACAGAAATATTACAAAATTTAGGTGGAAAAAAATGTGTGAGGGAGCAGAAAGCATAAGGATGGAGACAGCTAGGGTTTTCACAAGAAGAACCCCTTCTTTCTTGCTCTGTTTGCTGAACTGAGAACGCCAGTACTGCGCTGGGGCCTTGCCCCGAACTCCGTCCTGTCCTCCTGGTACCGAACGCACGCAGCCCAGGGCGCGCGACTTGGAGCCTGCTGCAGGGCTTCATTGCAATAATGTCTTGGTCTCCTGTGCTACATGACTGACACTGCCAGGGGGCTGCTCCTTCCAAAGGACTTGGGATCCCTTAGCTTCTGCAGGCTCTCCTATAAGCTCCAATGATGGAAAAGGGCAAGAAGGAATGAGACACCAAACCAGAAGGAAGACTACCTGGAGAGAGGAGCAGTCTCAGTGGAACGGAGGGGAAAGGGGAGACAAGAGAAGGTAACAGGAGGGAAATGCAAGCAAACCGCAGTATGTTCATACAGTAAAATTCTCAATGACTAATATATATATATATATATATATATATGTATGTATGTATGTATGTATGTATGTATATGATTAAAAACCAACATTTAATCCCAGCACTAGGAAGGAAGAGGTAGGTGGCTTGCTGTAAATTGGAGGCCACACTGTGACTACCTAGTGAATTCCAGGTCAGCCTGGGCTAGAGAGCAAAACACTCCCTTGAAAACGAACAAAAATAAATAAATAAATAAATAAAATAAAACCTACCAAAAAATTTTAAAAGCCCTAATGGGCTTGGGGTGCGTGAAAGAGACTTAGAATTTCCCACAGGCATTCGCTCATTCATTCCAGGAAAGACCTTATGCCATGGATTCCACCACACACACTCTACTGAAGGCTCCTAAGATAACTTCCTTGCAGAAGTTATTACATAACATTCTGTTAATGTTCCAGACAAAGGGAGGGTCAGCTGAGCTCACAGACATCATCAGATCGCAGAAAGCCACAGCAAGGAAGTGTTCTGAATGGATTATCTACAGAACTCAAGGGAAACAAGGTTAAAGCAAACCAGGCAGTTACCAAATACCGGGCTCGTCAATGTCTAAGACTCCCCTGGGACCCCAAGGCCTCCCTCCTAGTTATGCAGGGCTGGGCATGTCCCCTAGCTCTTGAGGTGCTGAAACTATAGTTTAGAGAGTGCCCCTCCAAACTCTAGACTTCTTTATATAGTTATAGACTTTGAAACCTAGAAATCTGGGAGCCCAGCACTGCATCATACCCACAATTCCCACTGGGCAAAGTAACAAACAGCCCAGGGTTATATACCGGGAAATGGATTAGTAACGAAAGGGACACCGTGGCAGTGGAGTGGCAATGCCAAGCAGAGCTGGTCAGCTACCTCTGCATGAAGGACCCATGTGTCGCCTCCCATGTTTTCCTTCTGCCCAAGGCCCCAAGCCCAGGTCACCTGTTGCCAGCAGGAACTAGTTTTTCTCAAAGGGTAGCCTGCTTCAGAAGAGTTGAGTAGTTAATCACATGCCAGTCCCACACTGACCAACAGGTTTTGGAGGCGTGGGCCCTGGACATCTGTAGGTTTAGTCCTTGAGCGATTCTGGCACCCAGTAAGCTTGCACGACGTCACAGTCTGAGGACCCGGGGCCTGGTGTCCAGCAGCCTGCATGGTGGCCAGAAGCAATGCTGTTCCTTCAGCGCCTTTCCAGGTAGTTGAGACTTGCGCAGGAGGTGATGCACATGCTGCAGACGCTGTGCCAACAGAGGGGTTTCCAGTCTCTACCTCCCAATTTAGTACACTTTCTGTCAGTCACCCCCAGTCTCAAGAGCCGTGCCAGAGAGCTTGGTTCTTCCATATGGAATACAGATTGACAGAGGCCATGGGCTTCAAAGGAATGGGGCTGGACAGAGACAAGCAGACACAATCACAGGAGAACCACCTGGAGGAGGCCTGACGCCCACCCCCTTGCTCTCTGTGGGAGGGTTGAGTGTGTCTGCAAAATGCCCACGGGTAGCATGTCAACTCCTCTCTACAGCAAGGTGGGAAGGAGTTAGTGGAAGGGGTCTGTGTGGTGGGGATGAGGTCCTTTCTGAACGGGCTCATCTCTGCCTCATGGGATTCGTTATGTCCAATGAGTGGTTTCAAGGCAAGACTGTGGGCACAGCTTTGCCTCTTTCACAGGCATCTGCTCGTTTCCCCTCTTTCCACAATGAGTTGGGGAAAACAGCCTGAGGCTTATGCTGGTACCACGCTCGTGAACTTCCCTAGAATCAACCTCTTGAATCATGAACCCAAAGAATCATCTTCCTACATACATACATACGTGTGTGTGTGTGTGTGTGTGTGTGTGTGTGTGTGTGTATTCCATTTGTATTTATTACCTTCCCTCTCTGCCTAGGCCCTAAGCGTTCTCACTCTTGCTTTGGTAAACACGCACACTGCTTAAGGCTGTAGGCATCCAAGCCCAGAGAAGTGTATGTTGGAAAGAAGACAGATGTGAGGGGCTGGAGAGATGGCGTAGCGGTTAAGCGCTTGCCTGTGAAGCCTAACGACCCTGGTTCGAGGCTTGGTTCCCCAGGTCCCACGTTAGCCAGATGCACAAGGGGGCGCATGCGTCTGGAGTTCGTTTGCAGAGGCTGGAAGCCCTGGTGCGCCCATTCTCTCTCTCTCCCTCTACCTGTCTTTCTCTCTGTGTCTGTCGCTCTCAAATAAATAAATTAATTAATTAATTAAATTAAAAAAAAATACTTGCTCTAAAAAAAAAAAAAAAAAAGAAGACAGACGTGAGGGAAAGAAAGACCATGTACCCTTCAACACCTGAACATCTGAAGTTGGCACTGCATGTTATTGCGATTTCCTGGGCCAACTGCTTTGTCCAGGCAAAGCTCCCACTCATGTGAACAGTCTCGGCAGGATTTATCAAACTCAGCCATATGGACAGTTTTCATAGATGTTCATTCAAGAAGCTTTGATTGGTCCAACTTCCACCTTCTTAATCCACACCTGTCTTTTCCTACATGTCATTCACGTTAGCTGCTGGGTGACCTTCCAGGACAGCCCATGAGATAGGCATATCTGCTCTCTTTTTTTCTGCAACACAGAGGGTGGACAAGAATGCCAAGCGAGGAAAGAAAACTGGATGGAATTCTCTGGTTCGGTACCAAATTTGCTCCGGGATAGAGTGGCACTGTACCCAAAACTCTGGCAGGCCACCAGGTTCTGTGGAGTGGCAAGACTCCCAGATTCAGCTTCCCAGAGTTCAATGTACAAGGGAAAGTAGGATGCTGCCAGCAAAATCACAGTGTGAGGGCCATGACATGGCCAAAAGGACAGCAAGCCTCCGGCTCTCTTCACACTTGGGAACCCGAAATCCCAGGACCACATACGTTGATTGATTCGTTCATTGATTGAGTGTTTCCTTCACTGAAGGGAGTTACAGAAACTGTTCCTTTTAATCACAGCCAACTGGGAGTTGTGTCTGGAAGCAGCAGGGCCCATACCTTCCAGCAAGGCTCCCTGCTGCATGCGAAGGCAGAGCCTGGAGCCTTGGCATGGGAACATTTTCTCAAAGTCACCTGGCAGCTTCCACATATGGCAGTTGACCAAAATGTAAGCCACCATTTAGGCAAATGGAAGAGAAAAGAAGAGATGCTCTGAGCTGAGGACCTCTCCTACAGTGGGTGCCTAGGAAAAGGTGGCTGCGTGTATGGACGGATGGGTCAAAGCACAGACAGAAGGCCGGCATTTCTCTCTCCAGCAAGGCCCACACAAACCAACTTAGCTCTGAAAATGAAGTCCGGACAAGAGCTCCACAGGGATTTTGGAGGACCCCATCAGAACCAGCCGGCTGTGTAGAGATCCACATGTGTCTTCAGACAGACATCATAGGAAGAGAGTCAATCAACTCTGCTAGTAACCTCTGCTGGCATCCGTTTTCAGTCCCCTTGGGGGACGCTCTCCACTTTCCCATTTTCCCTAGACTTGAAATCCCACTGTAGTTGCCAACAAGCTATCCCAGAGGCTCCATACCTGCAAGGCTGTGGTTTAAGCCATTCTTCCATTGCTTTTGCTTCTCAGATCTACAAGGGGCATCTTACGGCTAGGAAGTCACTAGGATGAGATCTCTCAATGGCCCCTTCTTGTGGCCTGCTTCCCTGTCTCCAAGGAAGGGGCCAGCAAGCCAGGCTGAGGCGGACTTGACACTCCATGAACACCTTGTCCCTCCCTCAGTCTACCTTTTCTTATGCTTTTGTGGGTTTTGTCGTGAACACATCTGTTGCAGTCTGGTTCGCATTGCTGGTAGAAATCACCCAACCAAGAGTAGCTTCTGGGGAAAGAGATTTATTTTGGCTTTCAGGCTCGAGGGGAAGCTCCACGATGGCAGGGGAAAATGATGGCATGAGCAGAGGGTGGACATCACCCTCTGGCCAATATAAGGTGGACACAGCAACAGGAGGGTGTGCCAAACACTGGCATGGGGAAACTGGCTATAAAGCCCATAAGCCCGCCCCCAACAATACACTCCCTCCAGGAGGCATTAATTCCCAAATATCCATCAGCTGGGAACCTAGCATTCAGAACACCTACGTTTATGGGGGACACCTGAATCAAACCACCACAACATCTTCCCTCTGCCTTGTCCATGAAGTCTGAACCTCTCTAAGAGAAGGACTGACCATGAGGGCAAGAAGTAAACCAATACTGAGTGTCATGAACCTGACTGCATTTAGACTCATCTAGAAGGCACAACTTGGGCATGTCTGCGAGGATGTTTCCAGAGAGGTTTAACTGAGAAGGGAAGACCCCTTCTGAATGTGGGTGGCACCACAGGCTGAGGTTCCAAACTGAGTAAAAGGGAAATGGAGAAAACCAGGTAAGAACACAGTGTTCTTAAATGGCTGAACCTTCATCAGGTCCTTAGAGGGAACACCTGAATCACAGGACCCTGGAAAGGGTATGATGAAGACTAACCTTAATCTTCTCCTTTCTCTCTCTCTCTCATCCCTTTATCTCTTTTATATTACCTACCTTTTCATCCTTCCTTTCCTTGGCACTGGCCTGTAAGTCCCAGTATCAGTATGTGGTTAATTTTCACAATAAGCTATTGATTAGAGAGACCTACAAGGTTTCCCAAAAGAAAACAGATTTCTATCAGAGTACTTGATAACCCACCATAGGTTAGTGGTAAGATCCTACTGTGAAGATACCATATGCTGTTGGTATGGAACATGGAGTGACCTGGCTAGAATCTGGAAGAGAGTCAGACCACAGACAGTTAGCTTGTCTAGTACCAGAAGGTTCTACATGTGTGGCTGGGGGAAAATGACCAACATCTGTCCAAGAAACTTGTGGTCTAATCTACTCAGCAGCAAACAACCTGATGTGATACTCACACAAGTGCAATAGTGGCACACAGCCATGGTGGGAAACCAACTGCTCTTGATTTGGCTAACTGATGTGCTCAGTGGAACGGACCCATATCTGGAGCTGAGAAACAAGTCAGAACCATATCCAAAACTCAAGCCTTCTCTCTATTATCAAGTTTCCACCAATTGTGGGCTACAAGAGGGCCTACATCTATTTATCTCTAAAATAATAATGACCATCCCACTTATCCAGTGCCAACCTCACTCTCCATTAGAGAATTTGCTTCTGTTTTTCAGATGGACACAGATTCTGAGGAGAGAATCAGCCTATCACATCTCACCGGGGTCCAAGCTGAAACCAAGAATAGTTGGGGAAATGAGCAAGAGTGCTGTTTTCTTGGTGAACCTGGTACCAGCACAAGGGTAAAGGAGGTAGATACAGAGCACAATCAACACCTGCCAAAATAAAAAACTAAAAGTAAAAGAAAGAAAGAAGAAAAAGAACAGTGTTCATCTCTCTCTACTTCCTGAGTATGGATGCAGTGTTCGTCTCTCTCTGCTTCCTGACTGTGGACGCAGTGTTCGTCTCTCTGCTTCCTGACTGTGGACGCAGTGTTCGTCTCTCTCTGCTTCCTGACTGTGGACGCAGTGTTCGTCTCTCTCTGCTTCCTGACTGTGGACGCAGTGTTCGTCTCTCTCTGCTTCCTGACTGTGGACGCAGTGTTCGTCTCTCTCTGCTTCCTGACTGTGGACGCAGTGTTCGTCTCTCTCTGCTTCCTGACTGTGGACGCAGTGTTCGTCTCTCTGCTTCCTGACTGTGGACGCAGTGTTCGTCTCTCTCTGCTTCCTGACTGTGGACGCAGTGTTCGTCTCTCTCTGCTTCCTGACTGTGGACGCAGTGTTCGTCTCTCTAGTTCCTGACTGTGGACGCAGTGTGCCCAACCACTTTGTGTTCTTTCTGGCCCTTGTTTGAGGCAGCAATATGACGGGGATGGACTGTGATCTGCATGTGGCTTTGGAACCATCATTTAATACCACACTATATGAAATGTCAAAAACTAAATTAACACCGGGTGTGGTGGTACACGCCTTTAATCCCAGCACTTGGGAGGCAGAGGTATGAGGACCATGGTGAGTTCGAGGCCACCCTGAGACTACATAGTGAATTCCAGGTCAGCCTGAGCTAATGAGATTGTACCTTGAAAAACAAACAAACAAACAAAAAAGCAAACAAATAAAAATCTGAATGGTCCTCCTCTTAAGGCTACTAGATTACAGGTGCCAGGAGATGACTCTGATAAACCCCATTTTGCCCAGATGAAAGAAACAGAAATGAGCCAAAGGATATTTCTAGAAAAAGAGAGCTGCCTAAGAAGCTGAGACTCAGTTAGGCATGTTTACTCTTCAACATCCTAGGAATTGTAATGTAAAATGCAATTTTTTTTTTCCCCAGGTTCACTCTATTTCAAGGAATTGCTACTATTCCCTTTTGCCACAGTTAAAATCAGTGTTGGCAATTCAATTGCAATTTGAAAAACAAATACTACACAATAAGAATGAATGTAGATGGCTAAATGATTCTTACTCAGTGTATGCTCAAGGCAACAGGGACTCTTGTAAATTGTCATATGCCCATAAAATGTCATAAGTGGTAAAAAAAAAAAAAAAAAAAAAAGAGCCAAAATAAACAGATCCTTCTGCCCTTAAGTTGCTTCTTGTCAGGTATTTGGTCACAGTGATGAACGAAGTGACTAACACCCCAAATATAAGCCCACAATTCTCAGTACATTGTCATCTCATTCCTTTGATAAACTGAAGGGCAGATTCCAACTATTCCTATCTTACACATGCAGTTCAGAGGAGCTACGACGTTCATCCTGGACTGATGCTCCAGGAGTGGTGTATTTAGGCCTGGCACTCTTAGCTGCTCCTCCCCAGCTCCCACCAGGCAAGGACATCCCCTGCCCTTAGGATCTTGCATACTGCACACATATTGCATTCACTTAAATGTTTGCCACATGCAAATGAAATGATATACACCACCTGTTTGCTCTATCCGATCGATCATTTAAAGTCCACAGCACAGTGGTTTTGAGTATATTCTGAATTTGAGTCTGAACTCCAGAATGTCCTCATCTTACAAAACTAAAACCCAGCGAACTGTTCTCCATTCCCCTCCCAGCTCCTGCTGGCCACCACCCACTTTGTACTTTTGTGAGTTTAACTGCTCACATGAATCACATGGTGCTTATCTTTTTGTGACCAGCTGATTCACCCATGGTGGCATCTTTAAGGCTCATCCATTGTCATGCTATGGTATGTGGCGGGACTCCTTCCTGTGAAAGTAGGGGTGGTGCCCACTGCTGGTTCACCAGGATTTTAGAGCCTGACTTCATCAGCCTGCTTCTACATAGCCGTGTTTTCCACTCAACTTCCTTCACAGAGGGGTGCGACCGCCAGGCTGTGCTGACTGACCCTCTCTCACAGGGTTCACAACAACCCTTCAAGGCCATTTCTGTGACCCACGGATAAGCAGACTGAGGCCCAGGGGATTATGAATCATATTCAAGATCATGGTGTTTCAGAGTGCAGCTGGCTGGACAGAACTTCGTGGCTCTGCCAGCCCTTTTGGTGCCTTCCTGAGCACATTAGCCTCCACTGCCTTCCAATGAGCCTTCGGGGATGACTGATATACAGAGAGGGGTACCAAGGCCGAGACACAAGATGGGACCCAATGCTATGCTACCCATCAGCCACTGGGCTGAGGCTCAGTCCTGAACTCTTCACGTCTGGACCATGAATATCTGCCCCGGTAACCCCTCCTCACACCGTGTCCTCAGCAAGAGACTTGTGACCCGAGCTCTCACCCAGTCCAAATGCACAGCTCCACACTTCCTTCTTTCAGATCTATCCATGCCTCCCATGGGCATTCTTCAATGCTGCTTCTCTCAGCTCTGTATGGCTGGGTGCGGCTGCATCCGGCACTGAATAAACTCTAGGACCAGATGTACAAACTGAAGGATTGAATGGGCCCCTGAGGAGTATCTGGATGAATGTGGGTATCTTCTAGATGAGAAACTGGGATCCAGAGACACCAAGTACCTTGTCTGACTATAGAGCTAACTAATGAAGAGTTGGGTCCAGGGGCTGGAGAGATGGCATAGTGGTTAAGTGCTTGTCTGTGAAGCCTAAGGACCCCAGTTCAAGGCTTGATTCTCCAGGACCCACCTAAGCCCGATGCACAAGGTGGCGCGTGCATCTAGAGTTCATTTGCAGTGGCTGGAGGCCCTGGTGGACCCATTCTCTCTCTCTCTCTACCTCTATCTCTCTGTGTCTGTCGCTCTCAAATAAGTAAATAAAAATAAAACAAAAGTAAAAAAAGAGAGTTGAGTCCATAGCCCAGGCTTCTGACTCCTGGTTGGTCCTCTCCTGCTGCTGATTTAAGGAACCTACCCAGGATTCCTTACAATTTATCAGCATCCGAGTTGTGATCTAAAGCCCTAAACAGACAGATGGAAGAAAGAAGTTAAAGTCTGTATTCAGTCATTTTAAGGTGATATGAAAGTACTGCCTCTTCATTTCTACAGGGGATAGAAATGAAATGAAAGATGAAAAGGATATTGAGCAGGAAGAAATGAATAGACAGTAGTGTAAATTCCCAGCCCTGATCTGGATATTAAGTAGCTGAAAGGCAGACAGTCTCTGTGTCCTTCTCTCTCCCTTCAAGAGTGTAGCCGTCATATTGCTGCCTCAAACAAGGGCCATGGAGACTGTTGTTCTCACCCTGGGAAGGTGTGAAAACACGGAAAGAGGCATTAGCTTTTTATGACCTCAACATTCTTTAATAAATTAACTTTATTAAAGGATCACTGGTTCTTTAGTGTCTTGAAAATGAAATTATGCCTTCTAGAAAAAAAATATATTCTCACTTTCAGGTTTGCTGTCTTGTTATATATTTCTTTCGGCTAAAAACAAGGGACATCATACATTTCTTTAGTGATTTCATAGCTGACAATACTTGAATACATTATGTTAAAGAATGCTTATCCTTACAGTAACTCTAGGAATTAAGTCATGGATGTATTTGTGTATGTAATAGACAACAAATATTTATTGGGAGCTTTCCTGCGTGTTAGGCACTCTTCTAGTCTGTGGGGACGCAGGATTGAACTAATCCAGGGACACTGGGGCCCATCTGGAGTTGGTGCGCCAGGTATCCTTTGTCCAAGGATGAGGCAGGATGCTGCTCACAGCTGGGGAGGGTTGAGACAACAGTGACACTTATCCCAGTGGCGCTCCTCCAGGACACTGCGCGTGGCATTCACGCTCTCACCACTCCCCACGGCAACCTCAAAAAGCACTTGTCATTGTCACCATTTTCTACAAGAAGAGATGAACAGCGGAGAAATCGAGCACCTCTGTAAGGACACCATGCTTGCAAGCAGAGGTGTTAAGACTGCCAGACTTGTCTGGTGCAAGGTTTCAAGTCCTTAGTGGCAGGTCAGTCTGTGCATGCTGAGATGTGCTGGGCACTGAAGGTTGGGCAGAATTTAGTGGCAGAGGCTTGAAGAGGATGCTGTTTCTCTTGGGGATCACTGCTCAAAATGACCTGATAGAATGGAGGAGGGTGCTCCTAGACCTCTTAGCTTGGCTCCTCTGACGGACGTGACAAGAGTCTCTCAGGATGCCTGTCCTTCAGTTGTAGAGTGCATCTGAGTAGAAAGGGGGACCTAACAAACCAGAGTGACCACAAAGTAGGGGGTCCTGCTTTTCTCTGTTAAAAGTGATGTGGCGGTTGTGGGGGAGGGGAAGCTGGAGAGATGGCTTAGCGGTTAAATGCTTGCCTTTGAAGCCTAAGGACCCCAGTTCGAGGTTCGATTCCCCAGGACCCATGTTAGCCAGATGCACAAGGGGGCACATGTGTCTGGAGTTCGTCTGCAGTGACTAGAGGCCCTGGCATGCCCATTCTCTCTCTCTCTCTCTCCCTCTTTCTCTGTCAAATAAATAAAAATACAATATTTTTAAAAAGTGACGTAGGGCTGGAGAGATGGCTCAGCAGGTAAGCTGCTTGCAAGCAAAGCCTAACAACCCCAGTTCGGTTTCCCAGTACCCACGTAAAGCCAGCTGCACACGTTGGCCCATGCATCTGGAGTTTGTTTGCAGTGGTTGGGGGCCCAGGTGTGCCCATTCTCTCTGTCTCTCTTTCTCTCTCTGCTTGCAAATAAATAATATTAATTTTTTTTAAAAAAAAAAAGGATGTAGAGGGCTAGAGGGATGGCTTAGAGGTTAAGGCGTTTGCCTGCAAGGCCAAAGGATCCCGGCTCGATTCCCCAGGACCCACATTAGCCAGATGCTCAAGGGGGCGCACGTGTCCGGAGCTCGTTTGCAGTGGCTGGAGGCCCTGGCGCGCCCATTCTCTCTGTCTCTCTCTCCTTCTCTGTCAAATAAATAAATAAATAAATAATTTTTTTTTTAAAAAAATGATGTAGAACAGAGTCTGGGGCAGTGGCTCAGTAGATAAAGCACTTGCTCTGCAAGCATGAGTGCCTGAGTTCAGGTCCCCAGCACCACATGAAACCAAACTCTGCAGTGAACATGTCTGGGGCTAGAATGGAGACAGAGACCAATACGACTGTAACAAGAAACAGTGCCTTAAATGAGGTGGCGGGCAAAGACGGCTATCTAAAAGTTGTCCTCTGACCACGTGTGCGCCCGCTCTCACACCCAAACACACATACATACACCAATAAAACAAAGAAAAAAAAAGAGGTATACCAATGAAGCCTCCTTGTGAAGCATGGCTGGACACTTCCTCACCTGATCCAAGTGACTTCAAAATAGGTCAAATGTGGGCTGGAGAGATGGCTTAGCGGTTAAGCGCTTGCCTGTGAAGCCTAAGGACCCCGGTTTGAGGCTCGATTCCTCAGGACCCACGTTAGCCAGATGCACAAGGGGCGCACGCATCTGGAGTTCATTGGCAGTGGCTGGAGGCCCTGGCGCGCCCATTCTCTCTCTCTCTCTCTACCTCTTTCTCTCTCTGTGTCGTTCTCAAATAAATAAATAAAAATAAACAAAATTTTTTAAAAAATGGGTCAAATGTAAGGGCAAAATCAAGAGTACATCTTCATGGTTTTACATGAGCCAGTGATTTCCTACATGCTACAGTACAAGTGCAAGTGACTGAACCATAAATGTGACATCATTAGAGTCAAAAACCCTTCTGTGTTTTCAAAGGAGCAACATGACAACCTCTGAATGGAAGAGACACTTGCATATCCTCTATGGTAAGTGACTTATCCTTAGGATACATAATTACTGAGCCAGGCATGGTGATATATACCTAAAATTCTAGCTTTCAGTATGCTTAGGCAGGAAGCTGCCGGCCTAAGCTACAAGGCTAGACTTTGAAGATTTTGTGAGACCCTGTATCACAAGTCAACAAATTAATAAACAAAACAAAAAAGAATGATCTCAATTCAATAACGTAAAGACAAACCACCCAAGTGGAATAAAGGCCAAGGATCAGAAGAGACATTTCTCTGAAGCACAAATACAAATGGTCAATAAGTATATGAAAAAACACTGGTATATACTCAGTGGAAAACAAGTGGAAACCAGAGGGGCCGGCGCACGCCCAGCAGGACCACCTGACAGGCTATAATGAGAAGCAGTGAGGATATGCAGAAATTGTGAAGCCCATGTCACTGATGCAAATGTAACTTTACGCACATATAGTTTAGCAGTTTTTCAAAAGATTAAACATGGTTATGACATGATCAAAACATTCTACCCCCACTTGGATCTATATCCAAGTAAAAGTAAAACCCATTTCCAGGCTGGAGAGATGGATTAGTGGTTAAAGCACCTACCTGCAAAGCCTCAGGATCCAGGTTCGATTCCCCAATACCACGTAAGCCAGATGCACAGGGTGGCACATGTGTCTGGAGTTCATTTGCAGTGGCTGAAGGCCTTGATGTGCCCTCTCTCTCACTCTCTGTTTCTGCCTCTTTTTGTTTCTCTCTCTCAAATAGATAAATAAAATTAAAAACAAAAACCTATTCCCATACATAAATTTGTACACAATAGTTCATGGCATACTATTCTTTGCCAAAAAGTAAAAATAGCTGAAATGACCACTAACTGATAAATGGATAAATAAAATGTGATACGCCTATAAAATAGAACATTATTTGGCAATACAAAGAAGTAGAGTGCTGATAAATGCTACAACATGGATGATTTTGAAAATATGCTTAACAAAATCTAGTAACAAAAGAAAATGACTGTAAAAGAAAAATCTAAGCTGGGCGTGGTTGTGCACACCTTTAATCCAAGCACTTAGGAGGCAAAGGTAGGAGGATCACTATGAGTTTGAGGCCACCCTTAGACGACATAGTGAATTCCAGGTCAGTCTGGGCTACAAGACCCTACCTCAAAAAAAAAAAAAAAAAAAAAATCTAGCCTGGCGTGGTGGCGCACGCCTTTAATCCCAGCACTCGGGAGGCAGAGGTAGGAGGGTCGCCGTGAGTTCAAGGCCACCCTGAGACTACAGAGTTAATTCCAGGTCAGCCTGGACCAGAGTGAGACCCTACCTCGAAAAACCAAAAAAAATAAAAAAAATTAAAAAAAAATCTAGAAAAATAGAAAGTAGATTTTTGATTGACTAGTGACTAGGGATATAGGGTGTGATTTGCTTTGGGGGTGATGAAAATATTCTAAAATTGTGTGTCGAGATGGTGCAGAACTCTCAAAGTATACCAAAGCCTATTGAGTTTTATATTAGGAGTCAACTGTGTAATATATGAAATTTATCCCAATAAAACTGCCAAAAGGAAGATAATGCACCTAGCTTAGAAATGAAGACATTCTGAGATCTGGAGAAAATACTCTTTAACAGCTATGTATATGAGTAAGCAACTGGACACAACTTCTTTACTTTCTGCACACCTATAGAAGTCTCCTCTGTACCTGAAGATCTGTCACAGGGAATAATCAACATGTAGGAAGTAGAAAGCTTAGAGAAGGGGGGCAAGAGAAGGTCATGGAGGGGGGTGAATGTGATCCGAACACATTATGTACATGTATCGAACACGAAGCTCAGGACTGGAGAGATGGCTTAGTGGCTAAGGTACTTGCCATTGAAGCCTGAGGACCCGGGTTCGATTCTACAGTACTCACATAAGCCAGATGCACAATTTGGTGCATGTGTCTGGAGCTTGCTCATAGCAGCTAGAGGCCCTGGTGCACCCATTCTCTCTCTCTCAAATAAATCAAATATTTTTTTTTTATAAAGCTCAGACTTTCCAGGTAATACCCAGCCACTTGCTAAGACTTATAACTCACCAGAATGACACAAACTATATATTGATTCAATAAAATTCATTTGAGAAAACCAGAAAACAAATCCACAAACAAACAAAAAACAACTGGGTAAGTCAGCTTTCTGTCACTGTGACAGAACACCTGACACAATCCACTTAGGAGGAGGCCAGGTGTATCTCAGCTCCCAGTTTTGGAGGGCGAAGACTATAGTCCACTGGTCTGCTGCTTCTGGGCCTGATGGCAAAAGCATGTAGTAGAGAAGGCCTTTGAAACTCATGGCTGCCAAGAAGAAAGGAAGGAAGGAAGGAAGGACAGAAAGGGCTCTTCCAGGGCATCCACCATGATCCAGCTCCAAAGGTTTTCACCACCTCCTCCCAGGATGGCCACAGTTGGCGAACATGCTGCTAACACATGGGCACACAGGCCTGGTGACATTCAAGATCCAAATTGAGGCAGAGAGATACTGTTTTCCTCTTCCTCTCCAGCAATGCCTGAATTCCATTTAAGAAGTCGCATTTAGAGCGAGGTGTGTGTTCGGTGGGTGGCCTCTTGGCACCCGCCCGCTCCTACTAGTGTCTTTAGATCCCACATGTCTGCCTGGTTTGTCTCCCCACAAGCTGGCCTATCAACAGTCTCATCCGAATCCCACACCCTCTTAACCAAACTTGAGCTAATCCCAAGTACACAGCACTTGAACCTCAGAAGTGTGGTTCCACACGTTTGCGTGAACGACACACTCCACCACACTCGGGCAGGGGCCTGCCTTCAGTTACTGTCTCCCAACAGTGACAGTTCTCTGCCTTCCCGATGCTAATAAGTGACCTCAATGATGAGTTGACTAAAATGTAGTTGCTTTGTTTGCACTGATGTGTGCTAGCAAGAAATAAGTGAGTCCTCGTCTGCACCAGAAGGAAGGAGCTAGCAGAGGGAAGGGCCAAGGTGTGTGTGGCGAGTCTGCTTGGACCCTCCATCCATGGCTATTTGGCATGTACCTGAGTAATTTTCTCCCTCATCTGTTACTCTGCCACAGCAGGAGACAACTCGCCCTTATAGCTTTGTCCCAGAAGAGCCATTAACAACGGGAAGGTTTCATCAGCTAGAAATGCACCTGCCACGCAGACCACTTTGCAGCATCACTCACACAGAGGCTGCTGACATTTGGACCGAGCCCACTAGAATATTTTTCATTTAGCTGAAGTTGTTTTCAATGTTTTCTTGTTTTTTAGTGATTGAAGGTCAAGTCTGGAGCAGGAGATGGTATTAATAAAGCCCTTTGGAGGACAACTGCTGAAATGACACTTTAACCCACCACTGACCAGAGAACAGGAAACACTGCCAAGCAAGGCTTTGTGGGCAAACAACCATTAAATTGGCCCTGAATAAAATGGTACCAATTCTGGAGGAGGCCGAAGGATGTGAGTGTGTGGCGGTGTGGCGGCATGCATGCATGCTGTGTGTGGTGAGTCACGGCTCACGATTAGGAAGTTTAATTGGAAACCTTGTCAGACATGACGTAGACCATGTAGAGGGAGGGCTTTGTTTTCGCCCTCAGTGATGGGCGCCAGTTCCTAGAATGACTCCCTGTCCTGAGGGAAGGAGGAGGGAATGCTTTTTGCCCGCTACATCGCCTGGCTTTTCAGGCTCACTTTCTAATGAGGTCCCAGTGGTTGGCCAGAGGTTTTATTTCCTGAGTTTGAGGCAAGTCCAGGGATCCTTATGACACTTAGTCTTACCAGAATCTGTCTCCTCTAAGCCCTTGTCTGGCTCAGGAACCAGAAGGTCAGATCACACTCTGCAGACCTCGGGAACATGGGAATAGCTGTAGGTTCAAAACTCTCCCTGACACGTGCGTGTGCAGCACACATCTTCCTAAGCTTAACAGCTACACTCATGTAGGCTGAGAAGTCACCCCCAGGAAACAGAAGGAGACACACTTTTCCCAAGGTGTGTTTCACGGGGTGTTAGATATAAGAAAACACATTGCATTCTTGTCTCATTTCTAGGATTTTAGTACATCTCAACTGTAGACTCATTGAGACAATAGTGGTAATTTTTGGGTTGTGTAGGTGTTGGGACAGGGTTGAACACCTGGCTACAAGTACCTAATTGTATTTTTTATTGTTTTATTTGCTTATTAGAACTAGAGGGATGGAGGGGGAGGAGGAAGGGGAGAGGAAGGGAGAGAGAGAATGAACACACCAGGGCCTGTAGCCACTGAAAACAAATTCCAGATGCATGCGCCACAATGTGCATCTGGCTAACGTGGGACCTGGAGGATCAAACCTGGGTCCTTAGGCTTCACAGGCAAGTGCCTTAACCACTAAGCCATCTCTCCAGCTCTGTATTTTTTTATTGGGAAACTTTATTGTATGAACATATTGCATGTTAGTCATATTCCCATTAGGTTATAACACTTACGTTCCCTTTCCCCTGCCCTCATTTCACAGAGGACCCTCCTCAGTGGCTTTATCAGTATTTACTATGGGGTCACAATTGCACCAACCTCTGTAGGGTGGAGGGGGTAATGACTCATAATACGTCTTCCTACTCTGTGGCTCTTACATTCATTCCGCTCCCTCTTCTGCAATGTTCCCAGAGCCTCCTTTGGTGTTGAGCTCTCTGCATGCTCTGATTTTCTGCTCTAATGAGTTTGTTTGTTTTTTGTTTTTTCAGGGTAGGGTTTTACTCTGACCCAGGCTGCCCAGGAATTCAATATGTAGTCTCAGGGTGGTACTGAACTCATGACAATCCTCCTACCTCTTCCTCCCGAGTGCTGGGATTAAAGGTGTGCACCACCATGCCCGGCTTCTGAGTTACTTTTGATCATTAGAAATCTCATTAGTTATCACAGTAATCAAGTCGTATGAACTTGCTGTGATCTTGATTTTGTACCTTGAGCATAAACAACAGCATTTTGTATCTTGTAAAGTCAAATTAGAATTCCATGTGCCTTTTCTTTTGGGTAAGCTCATAGTTTACATCTCCTATAACTGAGTAACATGTAGTAGAGAAGAATGGGCTGAGTATCCATTATCCCAAGTGCTTGGGGTCAGAGGTGTCCTGGATTTGGGATATTTTCAGACTTTGGTATTGTTGCATAGACATAATGAGTGACTATAGGGATTGGGATTAAAGTCTAAATACACAATTTATGTTTCATATGTACCTGTAGTCTGAAGGTGATTTATACAATATTTTAACGTTGCATATGAAACAAGGTTTCACAGAAAGAAATTTTCTAGTAACATCATGCCTGGGCTCAAAGGTTTAGATTTTAGATGATTCTATATTAGATCCCTCATATTCAATTTAGCATCAGAAGGAAGTTAGGTCATTGGAGGGGGAGGCATTCCCTTGAAGGGTATATTGAACCATGGCCCTTTCTCTTCTCTTCTCCTATTTCCTCCCTCCCCTCTCCTCTCCTCCCTTCTCTTCTCCTCTTCTTTCTTACTTTATGGCAGTCTTGAAGTGAAAAGGCTTTTCTACCACATGCTACCACCATGATCTACTATGTTACCACAGGCCTAAAGAAACAGGGTCAAACAACCAAGGACTGAAACCCCAAGGAGGGATGTAGCAGCACCTCATTGCTGCTGAGGTTGGCCTGGTTACCTGGGGAAGGTAGTGCTCACCAAGAGTTTCCTCTGCAAGGTGCAGTTACCTTTTTGAAAAAAAAATTAATGTTCTAAAAGACATTCCAAAAGATAATGAAAGGATTGCTCTAAGTTAAAATTCAACTTAGTAGACTCTGTTTTTTTTTAAATACCCAAGGTGGGGCTGAAGAGATAACTTAGCAATTAAGGCACTTGCCTGCAAAGCCAAGTAACCCAAGTTTGATTCCCCAGGACCTACGTAAACAAGATGCACAAGGTGGCACATATGTCTGGAGTTCGTCTGCAGTGGCTGGAGGTCCCTGTGTGTCCAATTCTCTCTCTCTTTCTCTCAAGTAAATACACAGAAACTAAAATTTAAAAATATATAAATACCCAAGATGACATCATAGGAATAGGTATGTACAAAGACTGGCTAAGTCTCTGTCATGTGCAGATGACCATTTCCTCACACCTACCCCTCTGCCTGGTGCCAGGCAGGTTCATTCTGACCACAGCCAGCAGAAAGTGAGGCAAGCAAGGCATGGGACAGTCACCCCCAGGGACCTGCCATCTGAAACGTATGTTCTGCGCACCTCCCCTCACCTGGCTCAGCCTGCTCTCCGCCCATGTCTGACTTGAAGGCAAAGGTTTACTGCAAGGGTTTAGTATAAAATCATATGCTCTTTGTTCCATAATAAAGCATACCGCAAAAGTTTCAAGTTGTTTAGTCTTCCGTGTGGTGGTTTGATTCTGGTGTCCCCCATAAACTTAGGTGTTCTGAATGCTAGTCTCCCCAGCTGCTAGCAATTGGAAATTAAAGCCTCCTGGACAGAGTATATTGTTGGGGGCGGGCTTATGGGTATTATAGACAGTTTCCCCATGCCAGTATTTGGCACATTCTCCTGTTGCTATTGTTCACCTGATATTGGCCAGGGGTGATGTCCACCCTCTGCTCATGCTGCTGTTTTCCACTGCCATTGTGGAGCTTCCTGCTCAAGCCTATAAGTCAAAATAAAGCTCTTTTTTTTTTTCCCCACAAGCTGCTCTTGGTTGGGTGATTTCTACCAGCAATGTGAACCTGACTGCAACAGTAAAGTGGTACCGAGGAGTGGGGTTGCTGCTAGACACCTGACTGTGTGGCTTTGGCCTTCTGGAGCTGATTTTCAAGAGGAATGTGAGAGGATTTCGAACCTTGGCCTAAGAGATGCCTTGCAGTGCTCTAAGTACAGCTTGATGGACTCTTCTGGTCAGAGTAGAAAGACCTGAATGCAGTAAAAACTATGGACTGTGAAGTTTGGCTTATGAGAGTGAGAAAGAGCTTTGCTTGGACTGGGCTGGCAGTTTGTATGAGGCTTGCTGTTATGTCCGTTTCCTGAGAAGTTGTGCAGGGTTGCTTTGCATAGAAATGAACTGGTGTGAGCAGAGGGATATGACACAGAAAAAAACAAAATCTTTGGGTGAACTGCTGCCCATTCAGCTGCAATTGAGAGATTACAACCTTTGAGATTGGGCCAGATGACCTGCACTGGGACAACAGGAAGAATGTCGACTCTTTAAAAAATATATATTTATTTTTATTTGAGAGTGACAGAGAGAGAGAGAAAGAGGCAGATAGAGAGGAAGAGAATGGGTGCTCCAGGGCCTCCAGCCACTGCAAGTGAACTCCAGATGCATGTGCCCCCTTGTGTATCTGGCTAACGTGTGTCCTGGGGAATAGAGCCTCGAACCAGGGTCCTTAGGCTTCACAGGTAAGCATTTTACTGCTTAGCCAGCTTTCCAGCCAGAATGTAGTCTCTTTTGAAGGGGCCTGAGTGGTCAAGGAGTGTCCTGTTCTTCAAAGTCTGCTTTATTCCCCCCTGGATTAAAAAATCGGCAACAGACCTGGTATTGTGGAGTATAGTAAATGCAAGAAAGAGAGGGTCATTGAGTTTGCAACACAGTCTTGTGTTTTGGAAATGGCCATGGGCAATGTGAAGCAGGTTTGCTGGATGCCTGCTTGGAGACCCTATGGGGCCACGAGGATGAACCGTGGACTGCAGTGGAGACCCAGTGGAGATGCCGGGACCACAAGATGGCTGCCAAGGATAGCTGCTGGCCCTGGATGAAGTTTTCCAGGACTGTGAGTAGTGTAGCTGGAGGGGCAGAATTGGAGTAGCAGAGACTTGTTCCTGGTTAGAATTATCGGACTTAGAGACTTGTCATTGACAAGAGTTTTTGGACTTGAAGCTACAGAGTTTGATGTTTACCCTGGTTGTTTTAAAAAATCTTGTATCAGTTGAATGTTTCTTTGCTATGCCCAATGCCATTTTTTAAATTTTTTTTAATTATTTATTTATTTGAGAGCGACAGACACAGAGAGACAGACAGATAGAGGGAGAGAGAGAGAATGGGTGCGCCAGGGCTTCCAGTCACTGCAAACGAACTCCAGACGCGTGCGCCCCCTTGTGCATCTGGCTAACGTGGGACCTGGGGAACCAAGCCTCGAACCGGGGTCCTTAGGCTTCACAGGCAAGCACTTCACCACTAAGCCATCTCTCCAGCCCCCAATGCCATTTTTTAAAAATTGTTTATTTTTATTTATTTGAGAATGACAGAGAGAGAGGGAGAGAGAGAGAGAGAGAATGGGTACACCAGGGCCTCCAGCCACTGCAAACGAACTCCAGACACATGCATCCCCTTGTGCATCTGGCCAGCATGGGTCCTGGGGAATCGAGCCTAGAATTGGGGTCCTTATGCTTCATAGGCAAGTGCTTAACCACTAAGCCATCTCTCCAGCACCCCCCCATGCCATTTTTTTTGCAGTGTGAATGTTTATTCTGTGCCATTATGGTTTGGGGGGCATTTTGAGGGGTATTACGGCTCAGTTAAAAGACCTTGGATTATGGGGATGTTTGGACATCATTGAGATTGATGAAACACTATGGTGACTTTTAAAGTTGGATGAATGCATTACATTTTAAATCATGTATGGTTATCAGTTAGTTTATGGTGGCCAGGGGTGGAATGTGGTGATTTGATTCAGGTGTTCTCCATAAACTTAGGTGTTCTGAATGCAAGTCTCCCCAGCTGAAAGCAATTGGAAATTAAAGCCTCTTGGCTGGATATCCATGACCTCATAGTGCCTGACACTACCTACACAAGACCATCATAAGAGGAGGGAAAGATCACGACATCAAAATAAAAGAGAGACTGATTGAGATGGGGAGGGAATATGATGGAGAATGGAGTTTCAAAGGGGAAAGTGGGGAGGGAGGGAGGGTATTGCCATGGGATATTTTTTATAATCATGGAAAATGTTTTCAAAAATTGAGAAAAATAAAATAAGATTAAAAAAAAAAAGCCTCTTGGAGGCAGTGTGTGGTTGGGGGTGGGCTTATGGGTGTTATAACCAGTTTCCCCATGCCAGTGTCTGGCACACTCTCCTGTTGCTATTGTTCACCTGATGTTAGCCAGGGGGTGATGTCCACCCTCTCCTGATGCTGCTATTTTCCCTGCGGTTGTGGAGCTTCCCCTCGAGCCTGTAAGCCAAGATAAACCTCTTTTTCCCATAAGCTGCTCTGGGTTGGGTGATTTCTACCAGCAATGCAAACCTGACTGCAACATTCCCCAAATTAAGTTATTACAAAGCCCTTTGCACCTGAGAGCCCCCTCTTCACCTAAACTTCTTAAGCTCCTGTGGGAGAATTGAGGAGAAGGCATCGGATAAATGAAGCCAGCTGGATACTTCTTTGAGTCCTGTATTGATTGCAACCAAGTTTTCCTCACACAAGTGCTCTTCAGAGCCTCTGGTGATCGGATGCCTTTAAATGGATTTCTTGGACCTCTCATACACCAGGAGAAAGATCGTTCTTGTACTTCTGTGAGCTGAGTGGGAAGATGCTAACCATCTTTTGGGAGTGGCTGGTCCTTGGCACCTTGCTGAGAAGTAACCAATCTAGGTGGGCTGAAACTGTGACCCCCTTCTTCTCCCAAGGCCATGTCGGAACCGCTCACAGCCGCACAGCGAATAAGAAGAGGCGGCACCCCAGGCGCCCACCCTTTCTGTCCTGCGACTGTCAGTACTTGTACTTGGCAATGACAGTGCCCTTCAGGGTCTCTGACCACCTCTGAGAAATACCGGACTTGCAGGGCTGGAAATTTAGGAACCAAATTATGATGAATATCCAAGGCGACTTCATTTCACAGTTTTGAGTAGTCCTGACGGAGCAAATGCCCTGTTCAGATTACAGCGGCACACGGAATAATTGACATTCCAGCCCATTAGCACCAGACCAAAGAGGAAATCCCAGTGCCATTCAGAGCCAGGCTCTGCCTCAGCTATTGACAAGGTCTTTTAGGACACAGGGTTACATTTTTTCCTGGTAAATGACAACATTAGGCATGCAGCATGTATATACACACACGTGTATAGGGCCATCCATCAAATAAACAACTCACTTGAGGAGTCCCTGGGGGAAACTCCCACATTATAGGAGTGTGAGCCTTTTCAATGATAAGATAAGGTGAGCTTAAAGATAAATGAGGGCAGCTATTCATCTGTCATCTTGCACGAAACAAAGAACAATATGGCAGACTATTTTTTCCCTGTGCCGAGGATAGAACCCAGGGCCTCTTACATGCTAGGCAAGTACTATGCCAGTGAGCTATCGCCCTGTCTAGTTAAAATAAAATACTTGGGAGACTTGGGCAGACTAGGGTTCAACTCCATTTATACTGTTCATAGTTAGGAGTAAGGGGGCACCTAAAATGTGCTCTGCCAGTCCTGTCCTCCCATTTGCTCTGAGAGGACTGAGAGGCAGCAGAGTTAAAAAGGTGGAAGCTGGAGAGATGGCTTGGTGGTTAAGGCATTTGCCTGTAAAACCAAAGGACTCCAGTTCAATTCCCGAGGACCCACATTAGCCAGATGCACAAGGGGGCGCATGCATCTAGAGTTCCTTTGCAGCAGCTGGAGGCCCTGGTGCGCCCATTCTCTCTCTCTCTCTGTCTCTCTCTCTGCCTCTTTTTCTCTTTCTCTCTCAAATAAATAAATAAATATAAAGTTTAAGAAAACCCAGGTGAGTTCAAGCCCGAGCAAGCAGATGGCTAGGCAGAGGCTTTGCAATCCAAATGCTGGCAGATCACTGCCCTGCAGCCGTCTGCTAAGTAGACGGATAGTGAGCGCTTCAACAGTGGCCTAAAGCACTACCTCTGTTATGCTATGGGTGCCCTAGAAAAGGCAGTTTAAGGAACACCAGCCAGGAGACCCAGCGCAGCATGGACCTATGAGTGTGTTTTAGGAAGGGCTGTGGGGAGAAAAGAGCAAGACTTAGGCACACGGGGCGAGAAGAGGTAGGAGGAGGAGGGAGAGCAACAGCCGACGGAAAAGAGTGTCGGGCTATCTCTGACCAAGTGTGTCTCATACTTTCCCAGCATCAGAACTGATTAATCCTAGGGACAGTGAGAGACCAGAGTTCCTTGTGCTGCCTTATCTGCCTCACTGCCCATATCCACAGGTGGGCTGCCAGGCTCAGATAACCTCATTTTCAATAGTTTGATTCTCCCTGCCTCCTTCCTGTCAGAACCAAGAGCCCTACCAGCCAAACATTAGCCACTCTGAGTGTGTGAGCTCCTGGGGGGTCTCCCATGCCACTAGCTTTGCTAGTTACTCTTTGGCAAGACAAATCCTGGCATCTTGGCTAGTTTTGTACACGTCTGCAGCCAGGAAAGAAGGATGACCCTGTCTGGGATAGGTACAGAGGCAAGAGAGGTAGGAGGTCAACCTAGGAGGAAGGCAAAGCTTTGATTCTGTCTAAGCCAGCCTGACTTAAAGCTAGTGGGGGAGAAACTGAGGGAGACTTTAAACCAGACTGGACCCTGCCACCTGGTATTCCCCACCCATGGTTCTTACACATTCCATCCCTTGGTGGTCCTGTACCAGCCATGGAGCCGCTGCAGAGTTAGAACTGGCTGTTCAGAGCACTCTTCCTGCATTACGTCTTCCTGAGAATGGAGTGTGTTTAAGAAGGTCAATTTCAGGCTTAGCCAAAGGCCACCTTGGGCCCAAACTCTGAGTCAGCATCCCATCTGCCGCTGGGCACCTCACTACACCATGCACTGTCCCAAGCCTCCCGAGGAGTTGGCAGATGGAAGATGTGCCACCTTGGATAGCACGGAGTCCTCAGTCTTACCCACGCCAGGGTTCAGATGGCTTGCTTACACCAGCTGGGGACCACTGTGCTCATGAGGACTTCGGGTGGCTCTAGCATCTCGATTGTGTCTTTCCTTCTGAACAGAGTTGAAAGAGCCTTGACCAAGCCAAAGGATTCAGTGTCTAAATGTATCCTTCCGAGGAGCTGGGACTTTAAACTGGAGCCCACAGTCCGTTTCAATAGGTCCACGCAGTCAGACTTTGTCAGGAATGAGGGTTATATATTTTTTTTCAAATTTCATTAAATTCCATTACTTAATACTTGAATCATTATCTAGTTATGAATACAGCACAGAGGCTAGAGATGTAGCTCAACGGCAGAGGGCATGTGTGAGGCCCTGGGTTCTGTCCCAAGCACTGGGCATGTGTACACCTACAAGGATTTATCCAGCAGAATATTAATGTATAGTCACTGACCGACTGGAATAGTCGTGGACACGAAGCCCCTTGTAGCGTAAGGAGACCGCATACTTGGTTCTTGAACTGGGGGAAATCAGTGTTGCTGCTGCCAAAGGGCCGGGGCAATGGCTGCTCACCAAGTGGAAAGCAAGAATTCTAATGCTAACTACATTGAGATTCCATCTCACTCCTGTCAGATTGGCCACCATCATGAAAACAAATGATCATAAATGTTGGCGGGGATGTGGAAAAACAGGAACCCTTCTACACTGCTGGTGGGAATGCAGTCTGGTCCAGCCATTGTGGAAATCAGTGTGGAGGTTCCTAAAACAGCTAGAGATTGATCTACCATATGACCCAGCTATAGCACTCCTAGGCATATATCCGAAGGACTCATCTCATTTCCTTAGAAGTACGTGCTCAACCATGTTTATTGCTGCTCAATTTATAATAGCTGGGAAATGGAACCAGCCTAGATGTCCCTCAACTGATGAGTGGATAATGAAGATGTGGCACATTTATACAATGGAGTTCTACTCAGCGGTAAAGAAAAATGAAGTTACGAAATTTGCAGAAAAATGGATGGACCTGGAAAGGATTATACTAAGTGAGGTAACCCAGGCCCAGAAAGCCAAGCGCCACATGTTCTCTCTCATATGTGGATCCTAGCTACAGATGACTGGGCTTCTGCGTGAGAATGAAAATACTCAGTAGCAGTGGCCAGTAAGTTAAAAAGGAGACATAAAGGGAAGAGAAAGGAAGGGAGGAGGGTACTTAATAGGTTGATATTGTATATATGTAAGTACAGTGATTGTGATGGGGAGGTAATATGATGGAGAATGGAATTTCAAAGGGGAAAGTGTGGGGGGAATTACCATGGGATTTTTTTTTATAATCATGGAAAATGCTCATAAAAATTTAAAAAAATAAAATAAAATAAAAGAATTCTAATGCTGCAGGGAGCACACGTCCTTCCTCGCGGGGCTTCCGTGATCTCGGGGTGCACAAGGACATGGACAAGCAGGGGTGGGGGTGGGGAAGGAAGCCTTGGTAACCTCTGCACTAAATAAGTAAACATTCTTTATTATTTTAGGATGTTTTGCTCTGCCCCCACCTGCCACGGGGTCTCATGTAGCACAGACTGTCCTGGGAATGGCAATCCTCCTGCCTCAACCTCCCTTCCTGGATGCTGGGATTATAGGCATGTACCACCTACCGAGACAGCCTCTGAATATGTTTATTGTATTAGCATTACCTGCCTGCAGTGAGACTGCGCTGATAACAACAGGATCCTGGTAAGAATAAAACTCTTAGAACCCATTTGCCCGTCAGCACAGGGGCACCTCCAATTTGGGGCCTCTTGGAAATTCAGCTCACTCCTCTGACAGAGCGGGACCATCTCCGCCAGGCACACCAGCTCAGATTTCTACTCAAAGCTCCATATCTGGGCTGGAGAGATGGCTTAGCAGTTAAGCACTTGCCTGTGAAGCCTAAGGACCCTGGTTCAAGGCTCAATTCCCCATGACCCATGTTAGCCAGATGCACAAGGGGGCGCACACATCTGGAATTCGTTTGCAGTGGATGGAGGCCCTGGAATGCCCATTCTCTCTCTCTCTCTCTCTCTGCCTCTCTCTCTCTCTGCCTCTTTCTCTCTCTGTCACTCTCAAATAAATGAAAATAACAAAAAATTTTTAAAAACTTTTTTTAAAAAGCACCATATCTGAGAACAGGCAAGCATGAGATACACTCCGCTGGAACGCTGAAAAGCATGGGGTGGAGGGGCGAGTTAACTTTTGAAGAAGAAAGTCAGTGGCTTGCCACAATGCACATGCGATTCACCTCTGCAGGGCAGACATTGATTTTCCCACCTGGGAGTGCCACTGAATTAGCCAGGAGCTGAAAGTCTGATCTCCAACTCTTTTCATTCTCCGTAGAGCTTACATTTTATTTTTAAGTCCATGAAACAACAGGAGATGAAAAGCCTCATTGAGAAACAGAGGTGGAAAGGAGGACTCGGCATCTCTCTCTCTCAGAGGAAATGCATTCAAAGGTATTTCATAACTAACGCTGAAACATGTAGGTAGGGCAGGGGAAGCCATGTCTCCAGTTCTCCTTGGGCAGGGAGATGGCCTGTGAGCTCAGGGGACATTATCTCCCACCTATGACATCCCCAGGGCTGCCCTTGGGATAGCCCAGGTTCTTTGCTGTTCCGGTGACCTGAGCACAGACATCAATGTGAAGCCGTCCCTTCATCTTGGGCGCATGGCAGAACGGGTAATAGGAAGAATCCTTCAGGTGTGAAATGTCCTGCCACGTACTGGATGTGCGGCCTTGGTAAGCCATTCCACTCTCTAAGTTGAGGCTTTATTGCTCTAAGCTGGTACTAATTACTTCCATTGTCTTTAGAAGGATGGACCCTGGTCCTAACTTTCTGGTTCCTCACACTGAAAAATGTAATGTTGTAGATCTTATTGCAGAGGGGGAAAAAGCACAACATTGAAAGGAATGGGAAGGGGCCCGCTCATCACATGGAAGGTTCTGTGGTTCCAGCCTCATCATTGATGTGGTTGGTGAACCTACTTTGCACAGCTGCCTATCTCAATGGGCCTAGAAATACAATGCGCTTTCAATGGGTCGGCACGTGTCAGTGTACAGCAACGACTTATTCCGAGAATTTTCTACAGAGCTGTGAATGGGGCAGCCTTGATCTCACCACGTTGTCACCTACAGGGAAACATGTCTGAGGATCCTGAACACAAGTGTGAACTGGGTGAGTGCAGAGTGGCAAGGCCCACTCCCTCTTACCCTGGAAGTCTCCAGGCTCTCTGCAGTCCTGATCCCCACACTTGGATTGTGAAGACACACACCGTACCCCAGCTCTACCTTGCCCTCCTTCCCAACCGCTGTCTTCTTACTGACCCACGTAAGCCAGATGCATAAGGTGATGCATGCATCTGGAGTTCGTTTGCAGCGGCTGAAGACCCTGGCATATCAATTCTCTCTCTCTCTGCTTTTCTCTCTCTCTTCTTCTCTCTCTGCCTTTCTCTCTCTCTCTCTCTCTCTCAAATAAATAAAATAAATTTTAAAAGATCAAAAACAGAAAATGAGATGGAGGGCGACTTAGGAAGACACCGACATCATCCTCTGGCCTCCATGTGTGTGCGCTCACATGCATGCACCCCACACGCACATTCACACACATGAATACGCACATATACACGTATACACAGCACACATACATACAAACATGCAAAAAATTAAAATAAATTAAATTTGCTGAAATAAAAAAACTCAATTAACGGTTTACAAGATAAAGCTAAGGCCAGCTTTCAGGACATAAAGCAAAAGGTTCAAGACACTTGAAGCACAGTTTAACACATGACAAACCAGAACTTCAGGATGAGAGAACAAAGAAAATGGAAATGAAAAGAAAAGAGAGAGAGAGAGAAAGAGAGAGAAAATTCCCCAGAGCTGTAAGACAAGAGTCTTTACACTGAAATAACCTACCACGAATTTAAAAAAAAAAAAATGCCAAAGCCCAAATACACCAAAGTCAATTCTGAGGACATCAAAGAGCCGAACTTGAATGCTTACAGAAAGATAAACTGGCTGATCAAAGGAACCGAAATCCAACCAGCTCCAGAAACAATGGATCTCCGAAGCCTGGCAACAGGACTTTATGACTGTCATTGAAAATGACTTTGAGTTGAGAACTTTATATTCAAGTTCTCTATCAAGAATGAGAGTAGCAAATCACCATCTACTTCAGCAGAAAACAAGAGTTAAGAGAACAAGAAACAAATTTCAGTCTATCACTTGAAATTTAATAGCTGGCCAATAAAACAATAATCATTTCTTAATGGAAAGGGAGACAAATATTTTATTTGTTTATTTATCTGAGAGGGATCTCATATAGCTCAGGCTGGCCTTGAACTTGTGACTCTCCTGCCTTCATCTCTCAAGTGCTGGGTTTATATGTATGTACCACCATACCCTGCTTACTTCTATAGCTTGAAATAATTTCATTGGTTGATAAAGATCTGAAAACATTTAGTACTTTGAGATGTAAAAGTAACTATCAGAAGTGCTGAAAATACAAATGGTCTTAAAAATAAAGTTAAGATGTTCAAAATAAAGTTAAGACATTTTCTTCAGTGGTAAGTTGCCCGTGGTCCCTACTTACATGCATATAAGCAGCCCTGATTAAACTCAGCAGGTCGAACACACAAAAAGCTATGAACATAGAGGGGGGATTAGTAGAAGGAAGAAGGGGTTCTGCAGGAGTGCAGATAAGAGAACATACTGAGTATGATCAAAGTATATTACCTCCAAGTATGAAATTGTCAATAAATAAAGAAACTCAAAATAAAACGTAGTCTAGAAAGTAGAGAGAGTGAGGCAAGCCCAGATGCACGTGATTGGTCAGAAAAGCTTCTTCCTTTGTCTTCTGGACTACTAGGCTGAACATACCTGACAAAACTGCTAAGGTATCACTGGTAAATTTAGCAAGTAGGTTCTTCATGGCAAAAGTGTGTGGTTACCTGGCTTTGGATGGACTGGCTTTAAAAAATAATTTTAGAGAGAAAAGTGAGAGAATTGGTATGCCAGGGCCTCAGCCACTGGAACTGAACTCCAGATGCTTGCGCCACCTAGGGGGCATGTGTGACCTTGCGCTTGCCTCACCTTTGTGCATCTGGCTTATGTGGGATCTGGGGGGTCGAATATGGGTCCTTAGGCTTCACAGGCAAGCACCTTCACTGTTAAGCCATCTCTCCAGCCCCTTTTTAAAATCTAAATTTATTTATTTGAGAGAGAAAGAGAGCGAGAGAATTGGCACACCAGGTTCTCTAGCCACTGCGAACGAGCCCCAGACACATGCACCACCTTCTGAATCTGGCTTATGTGGTCCTAGGGAATGGAACCTGGGTCCTTTGGTTTTTCAAGCAAGCACCTTAACCGCTAAGAAATCTTGCCAGCCCTGGACTGGCATTTTGTAATCAAGTTTCATCAAGCTGATCTGAAACCATTTATATCTGACCTAGCTTTTCATAAGTTCAGTGGAACATTATCCCCATGAAACTCTGCAAAACACTAATTAAGTGAGAGGAATGGAGGCAGGTGCTTGTGCTGTGGGCCCTGGGAGCAGGCGACAGAGGCTGAGGACTGGTTACCATCTTGTAATGGGGGACTAACGGGAAAAGATTCCTTTACTCAGATGTTGTATTTTAGTAAGTCTGGATAGATTCTACATTCTCATCACCCATCTCAGTAGGGATTAGCTCCACATTTTTAGGAAGTTTTATATTAAAAACAGTGTGTTTTCATTAAAAAAAAATCATGGCTGAGAGTGAGGCACTTACTTTCTTTTTCTGTTCACTAGGTCAGTGATGGTCTGAAGTAGAAACCCCTCGGGCTGACCACTGTCCGCTCACTTGCCCCTGTGAGAATGGCTGTACATTGCTGGAAGAAGACAGGGTTCCATTCACAGGAAGGTGGGCAGGGGACACCTGCTAACAAGCACACTGGGGTCAATGGATATGGGTAAGTACACGCAGAGCACTTTCAGGTTTAAAAAGACCAGTGTGAAGGCTGGAGAGATGGCTTAGCGGTTAAGCGCTTGCCTGTGAAGCCTAAGGACCCCGGTTCGAGGCTCGGTTCCCCAGGTCCCACGTTAGCCAGATGCACAAGGGGGCGCACACGTGTCTGGAGTTCGTTTGCAGAGGCTGGAAGCCCTGGCGCGCCCATTCTCTCTCTCTCCCTCTATCTGTCTTTCTCTCTGTGTCTGTCGCTCTCAAATAAATAAATAAATAAATAATAAAATAAAATAAAAAATAAAAAGACCAGTGTGACAATCCCTGCTTTGGAGATGTTTAGCCACTGACTAGTTCTCCAGCCATGTCAGAAGTCTGGATGATTTTAAGACAAAAATCCTAACCTTTAAGAAGTCTGAAGCTACTGTAATTCAAAAACGTATATCATGTAGCTGATGAGAAGTGTTTCTGGTTAAGAAGGTGGTTTTGAGCTTGTTTATGTGTGTTAAAATAGTATTCTTGTAAATTTGAGGCCCTTGCAAATATGGTACACATAAGTTCTATTTATTCACCCCATTTAGCCTTTGATAAAAAAGGATAACCCAGGACCAGTAAGAAAAGACTTTTAAAGGCTGGAGAGATGGCTTAGTGGTTAAGGCACTTGCCTGAAAAGCCTAATGACCAGAGTTCTATTCCCCAGTACCCATAGAAAGCCAGATGTGCAAAGTGGCGCATGCATCTGGAGTTTGCTTGTGGTGGCTATCAATCTGCCAATGACGGGTTCAGAAACAGCTTTCTACAATGCATAAGAAAATCTTACTAGTCCACATTTTCCTACTTACGTAAAATTGCTTTCAAATGCCTTGCTGACATCCAGGTGTGCTCTTCTGGAAGCAGTTCTAATATGAACAGTCTGGCACCTCCAAAAGTAGGGCACAGGCTGGATTCAAGAACCTTGGTGGAACCTTCACACACCAGGACCGGGCACATGGGCCTCTATGGGACTTCTGAGCACAGGTGTGTGTGTGTGTGTGTGTGTGTGTGTGTGTGTGTGTGCATGCGTGCACACGTGCCTGCCTTCTGGATGCACCCTTTCTTCTCACTGCTCAGCCTTCCTTCCAAGCAGCCAGCTAACCCTGTGAGTTTCGTGGTTGTCTGCCTTGGAAACTCTAGAAATGGCTCTCAAAGAACTTCGTTTGTATCCCAGAACTCTGAACGGGCAGAGCCGCTGTTGTCTACATCAGAATCTAGTTTATCAGCCTTCGGATCTCTCATTCCTTTTCTACCAGACATTTGCACGAGGCTCTTTCTCCGACTGGAAGAGCACTGTGTGCTCCTTGGGTTGGTCCAGGACCCATCTACCCCCACCCCAGGGTCCTGCAGAAGCTGTTTGTCCCATCCTAAACCTGTGTCCCTGGTGGAGCTGCCTCACTCACCTCAGGAAGGACTGTAAGACCCAAGGAGGACCTTTCGAAATGCATACTTTTTTTTTTAAAATTTTTATTTATTTATTTGAGAGCGATAGACACAGAGAGAAAGACAGAGAGAGGAGAGAGAGAGAATGGGCACACCAGGGCTTCCAGCCTCTGCAAACGAACTCCAGACGCGTGCTCCCCCTTGTGCATCTGGCTAACATGGGACCTGGGGAACCGAGCCTTGAACCGGGGTCCTTAGGCTTCACAGGCAAGCGCTTAACCGCTAAGCCATCTCTCCAGCCCCGAAATGCATACTTTTTAAATGTGCTTTAGAGAGCGCACAGAACATGGCCTCTGAGGGGGAGTTAGGAGGATGTGAAGTGGGGGCTGCAGGAAGCTGTCTCCTGCCACACTGTGGGGAGGTCAGTGAGTGAGAAAAGAGAAGGACACACAGACCGAAGACAGGGTTGAGTGGAGCAGACCTGGGAAGGGAGGGAAGGTCATCTGATGGCTCTGACTACGCCTGGATTCCAGATCTGTGCCTGAATGTGCCTGTGTGAGCAGATGACCTTCTACGCACCTGCGCACTCCAGGTTAGATTTCTGTCACCTGTAATGAAGTCAGCTAGGAGGGATTCATGTAGTAGAAAGGCAGGGTGGTGAAGAGCAAAGACCTCAGCTTTCTGCAGTGTGGTAATTGGCTACTAGAGACCTTTACAACCAGGCAAATTGGGTGTGCCTGTCCGCTTTTGCCTCACCAACAAAAATACCTGAGAAAACCAGGAATCAGCCTAAAGGAGGAGTGGTGTGTTTGGGCTCTCAGGGGTGTAGGCTGCAGTCTGTGGGTGGCCTGCGTTTGGGTCCGAGGTGAGGGAGAACACCATGGTAGAGGCAGGAGGTGGAGCAAAGCTTCTTATTCCACAGTGGGGCCAGGAAGAGGGTGGGAGAAAGCCTGAGGATGAGAAAGACCCTTCACAGGCACGTCCGAAGTGACTGACTTCCTGCAGCTAGACCCCACCTTCTAAAAGTCCATTAGGTTACGAATTCATCAACTGATCAATCCGTGGGTGACGTCAGAGCCCTCTGATCTCATCACCTTTGGGCGCTGTGGGACCAAGCCTTCAACACATGTGCCTTGGAGGCATTGCAAATCGAAACCATGACATCTAGATTCAAGCTGACTTCAATGTTTTCCTAAAGGAATCCTAACCAAGGCTGGAGAGAAGACTTAGTGGCTAAGGCACTTGCCTGTGAAGCCTAAGGACGGCTCTCCAGATCCCATGCAAGCCAGGCAGACAAGGTGACGTAAGTACGTGAGGTTGCCCAAGAGCACAAGGGGGCACAAATGTCTGGAGTTCGATTGTAATGGCTGGAGGCCCTGGCACACCCGTTCTTTCTCTCTCTCACTCTCGTTCTCACTCATGAGTTAAAAAAAAGGCCAGTCTGTTGGGCTTACCTCAAAAAAAAAAAAAAAAGAAGAAGAAGAGAGAGAGAGAGAATCATAACCAAAATGAAATAAATTAATCATGGCTGCAGTATGGGTGGACAATGTCATGTAAGTCCTCAGTCTCTTCCTGTAGAAGAGAGGTCAGGCTGCCTTCCTTCCGTCTGGGCTGTGAGGATTAGGATGGGCAAGTTGCTTAGACCACAGCAGGCTGCTAATAAATAACAGCAATTGCCTTTGAGCTTAGGCCAGCTGAAAGGCAGAGGACAGCATCTAAGTCCTTTGACCCACCGCTCGAGAAAGATGATGTCGGCAGATGCTCTTACAATTGCGGAACCCGGTTTGTCTCACTTTGGGTGGACATTACAGTGATGGCTCCCATGATAAGTGAGAGCAGATTTGTTCCTCTTTAATTATGAAGGGTTTGTATGATCGGTGTCCTTTGTGTAGCAGGAGCCATTTCTATCAGCTATCTCACAGTGTGGAGGAGGGCACTGTCTCAGTCCCCCCCACACGCCCTCAGAGCCTGACCCTTTTCCTGCTCAGAGCTGCATTTGTCCCCACTGTCTTTCCTGGGAGCAGCTGCCAGGCCACTTCCACTTCCTTTGACTATATCGAACAATGAGAACATTCCACATTTTTTCTAGCCAATATGCTTTTGCAAGCTCAAAAGCTTTATATTAACCGGCTCAGAAGATATTTTTCTTGCTCAAAATAACTTGGCTATCTCAAAAACTAGGAACTATAATTCTGAAGGGCACTTGCTCCCTATTTTTCATTTCTTTCAAGGACCTCTCACTGTTCTTGACAAATGCTATCACCATCCTCCATAATGGATCAAATTTATGAAGCCTGAGAAATCAGTATTATTTGTGCAATTTAATTGATGGCAAATTCATTCATCTGCCTTTGAAACTCTGAAAACCCAGTATGGTCTTCACTCAAAATATACAAATAAATAGCATGTGAGTGTGCCGAGCAATTTTTTTTAACAATCAAAAATACATGTACTTTATATGCAATTAACTGGGCTTTAATCAATTATTTTTTAGTCTTTCAAAATTATACCCATCATTTCCTATTTTTCAAGGCCTGGCTAATTTTCTGTTCCTTCCTACATTGGGAAATGGGATTTTTTTCCCCTACTTTCTCTTCCAAGAGGTTAGAAAAGGAAAAGAAATAGCAGTTTTATAGCTGCAAGGGCAGCCAACCAAGAGATTGATTCAACAGGAGAAATTCAATGCATCCCCAAAGATTCCCTCTGCTTTGAGACCCTGCTGCTCAGAATACGATTTGTTGCAGTAAGAAAGGGAAGATTTTTCTGTCAGGACAGTCAGAGTGCTTCCGTGATGGCTTGTGAAAGTATAAAGGAAAAGGTGAACTGGGATGAAAAATGTTTTTATTCTGGAAATGCTTTTTTTTTTTTTCTAAGTAGGGAGCCTAGAAATGACTTCTGAGAGCATGCATGTTGCTTTACACTGAACTGAGACAGTAAAGTCCTCCTGAGCCGTGATCTAGCCCATGTGGACAGAAGCCACCTTACTTTTCGCTCCACAGGGAGGCAGATCACTGGGAGTCAGGAACACTTAACAAAGAAAGAGCATGTCCTGCACCCTGGCCCAATCTGGTGCCCGAAGGGCCAAACTAGGCTGGACATGGATGCACTTTGTCCATGGCTATGGGATTTGGGGACAAAGAGGAATTGAAGTCCTTGCCCCTGCAAAGGAGGGACTACAAAACAGACAGTGAGCAAAGAGAACACACATAAGCCAAAGAAAGATCCGGCTGTCCAGGAGGACAGGATAGACAAGAAAGAACGCATCCTGCAGACAGCTCAGCGGGCTCATATTGGGAGCAGCAGAGATCAGGAACCAGGCTGAGCATGCATCCGTGGAGGGAAGGGAGGGGGGCAGATGGAACATTCTGGTTTGCTTCTGCTCTTTTCAGCCAGCTAGCACCCACATGGCTGACAGGAGGGAAGCCTTTGGGTCACCTCAGGGTTTCCCAAGCAGAGCGGCAAGGGCTCCCGCAATACCTCTGCAACTTCTGAGCTCAGGCGGAATCTCTGCAAGCAGAAGTTTATTTTCCTAGGGAAGTTGACTTCTACTGAGTTGAAACTCATGAAAAAATTATGTGCTCTTAGAGGGAGCAATCCTTGGGGCTGGTGTTTTCCAGAAATGAAGTCAGAAGTCAGTAAGAAAGCTGGATGTTGTCAGGGGTATGGGCCAAACTGTACCCCTCCTTCAATTAACAGTGAAGCCCTGTCCCGCCAAAATGACCTCAGAATGTGATGGCATTTGGAGACAGGATCTTTAAAGAGGTTTAATTTTAATGAGGTAATTAAAATGGAGCTGTCTGGGTAGACCTAATCCAACCTCTGTCCTTATAAGAGTAAATTAAGACACACAGATACCAAGGGTATCTATACACAGTGAGAACATGCCACCTGCAAAGCCAAGGAGAGAGGTCTGTGCACTTCCACCTTGGCCTTGGCCTTGGCCTTCCAGCCTCCAGAATCACGAAAGGATAAGTTTCTATTGTTTAAGCCAGCAAGTCTCTGGTACTTAAAGGCGGCCTGAGTGAAATAATACAGTAGGTTGGAGCAGAGGATGGCAGAGTAGAGCTCAATGGGGACCTTAGGGCCAAGAATGCTGTGTGTTGGGGTGTTGGGGTGCTTCAGAAACAGATTCTCACCCTACCACCACTTTTGAGGCTTAAAGGCAGCAGAGCGGTGAGCGAAACCTTGGTATGAGCTAGTGAATCCCAGGAGACGAAAGCATTTGATCTGTGGGGAGAACCCTGTCCACCACTGGTCAGGCCTGATTTGGCCCACTCCTCCTCTCTCTCTCACATGCCTGGTTTTCTGGAAAGACCCAACGGTGACACTCAGCCAGCTGCTGGCTACTTCTAAGCCTCACTAGGACTAGGACTTAGTTTTATCTCTTTGGTTCCTAACTTTGTCACGGTGCATCTTGTAAGTCTCACTAATTTTTTGTTGTTGTTGTTGAGAAAATGACTAAGTGCTTGAACCCAGGAACCTGAAATACTCCCGTTCAAATCCACCACGAGGAGCCAGATGGTGGGCGCAGAAGCAAGGTCAGCACCTGCTGGTACAAGTGCTACCTCAGTCTGCCTTCCGCTGGCTGATGCACCTCTAAAAGGCTGGCTTCTCGGACACTGTGAGAATGAGGTTCCTGCAGGAGTCTGATTTCCTGAAGATCCACACACCTTAGCACTGATGTGAAACTCATACACAGATTTGAACAGGGGGGTTGTCTACACAGCTGAGCCATCGTGGACCCAGGGAAGGAAGACAGCACTTTGGTGCCTGAGAGCAAAGTGGCTGTGGATGAAGGAGGGTCCCAGGGGTCCAGAACAGGGGGAGTCAGTGGGAGAAAGTCCACTGAGGATTTTGCAATATAGTGCGGTGATGCAGAAAGGGAGGTCTCTGAAGGATGGTCATGCAGTGGCCCTTGGTAGCCAGGAGTGACAAACATCTCGGAGTGGCGTGGCCACAAAGTGTTATATACAACATTCTTCAGGTAACTGTAACTGTTACCTTCCATGGCTACAGGGCTGGGCAGACATTCCAGGCATTTTGTTTCACGTTTGGGTCAGGTAGCAGCCAACCGGGGACGAAGCTTGGTGGGCTCTGCTGTGTGTATGACATATGTCTGTCTTCGCTCACCCACAGCTGTTCTGAACAGCAGGAGGCCTGAGAGGGCAGCCATGAGCTGAGAAGTAAGTTATATGGCTTTGAAGATATTTGTGCATTCATAGGAGCAGGTGGGCCCAGGGTGACCCGCTTCTGTGTTTTCTGTTTTTCTAGAAGGGTCAGAGCTTTAGCTAACCGTGCAAAGACTGATTGTTCATCCAGAACTAAGAAAAGCTGGGCAGTTCTCATGTAACTAGTTCAGGGCCTGGATCCCCAGCACAGTCAGGCCATGATAGAGAATTACACAACCATCTAGGTGGTATCTCAAGCAAAGTAGGTATGTCTGCAGGGTCCTTTTCAAAGAGTGGGCCACAGAAGGAGCAATCTTTCACTTTTCCAATATCCCAAGTAAAACGCAGCCAGAGAACAACTCGGTACTCTCCCTCACCCTACCCCAAAGCTCCTGTTAGCTTTAGGTCGTCCCCACACGTAAAGCATAGGGGACAAGGTTGGAGGTGGAGTTAGTGGTTTACTAACATCTATGCAGCTGAATGGTAGTGATCTCAGTTGTCACTTCCCTTCCCTTCCTCCTCTTCCTTTCCTCTTTCGCTGTCACCTTTGCTGTTTCCTTTTGTTTCATTACCAGATTCTGAGTTAAGAAACTCTTACCCTTCAGAATTCAATGAGAAGGCTGGATAGTGAAGATTAAAGTCAAAATGCTTGACTCTTGCTGCACTGCTGAGCCGATGATTACTGGCCCAGGGTCAAGTCCAAGGCCATAGCTAAAATTTTCCAAAACTTATAGCAAGCAGCAGACCTGATTAGATTTGCCAAGTAACTCAGTATTAACATGAGAGGGATAGACATAGATAGATAGAGAGAGAGATGATGGATGGATGGATGGATGGACAGGTAGATAGATGGATATATGACAGATAGAGAAATACAAACTCAAAATTTGGTACAGAGGTTCTACAAGCAATGACACTAATTGACAACTACAAGTGACAACCCGATTAAGCGGATAAAGGATAATCTCAACATCAATAAGTAGAGAATAAAATGTATGTTCAGTACTGAATTGAATAATTCTATAAAGGTCATCATCGAAGATAAGTGACAAGCAGAAAAAGTGCACCGAGTGCCCAGTGAGGTTCAGGTACTATTTTCTCTTCTAGGGAGAGAACTAGTCTCATCCAGTGAGCCTGGATTAGAAGGGTCTAAACTAGGCTCAATAGCCAAGGGCCCCACCAAACCCCAGAAATCAGTTTCAGTGACAAACACTGTCCCAAGTATCCTTAGAGACTAACCTGAGCCCACAACCCAGGAAGCTACAGGGATGTGAGCACAGGACAGGAGCGTATCCATCCCCCCGCCCCCAGGTCTCTTCACCTTGTTGTGCACCTGGCTTCTATCCTAAAACCCTAGTGATTGATGACAAATACCCGTGAAAGGGCTACCGCAGGCCTTTGGAAGAAAGGTCGGCTGAAAAATAGTGCTAAGAGGTTCTGCTATTATGAAACTTTAGCAACTATCAACTTGGTAAAGCTTCCAAGGGGTTAAAAAATAATTGTCAGGGGCTGGGGAAATGGCTTAGCCTTTAAGGCATCTGCCTGTGAAGCCTAAGGACCCGGGTTCGATTCCCCAGAACCCACATGAGCCAGCTTCACAAGGGGGCACATGCGTCTGGAATTCGTTTGCAGTGGCTAGAGGCCTTGGCACTCCCATTCTCTCTGTCTGCCTCTCTCTCTCTCAAATAAATAAATAATTTTTTTTTAAATTAAAAATAATAATAATTAAATAATAATAATTGGCAGAATAGGAACTGGTGGGGCTGATATGTAATTATGGCAATCTCTACTTACAAGTACCTGACTTGTAAACATGCCATGTCCACCAACTACCAGCTGCCTTTCATTTTTGCTTTTTTGCCCACCTTCATTTCTTCTGACAACAAAGTATGGAAACCTATCTCCTTCAGCTTTCTTCTGCACGTTCTCTGGTCACAGTATCATGAACATCTGCTCCCACATCACGTGTGAGTCTCTTCATTGCTCTTGCTCATCTGCCTTTTCCCCAAGTGGCCCACACAAATGTCATTCCCATTGCCAAGAAAGTGCTATTTACGGGCAACATCAATATCTCACCGCCCCACAGACACTGGTCAAGGAAAAGAAGAGGATGCTCACACACTCTGAAATGAATTGAGAGCAGGGATAATAAAGATCAATAGATATAGGGCTGGAGAGATGGCTTTGCAGTTAAGGCGCTTGCCTGCAAATGCCCAGGTAAGCCAGATGCACAAGGTGGTGCATGCATCTGGAGTTTGTTTGCAGTGGCTCCAGGCCCTGGTGCACCCATTCTCTCTCTCTCTCTTTCTCCCTCACTCTCTCTGCTTCTTTCTCTCTCTCTAATGAATAATATAATATAATGAATAAATAAAAATAACATATTTTTAAAATATCAATAGATATCATTCTCACATTCTCTTGGAGAAGTAGTGACATTTCAGTGGATGGGAGGCATAATTTGGTGACAATTTTCCAAAGTTAAAGAAGCATAACTCATAATGTGGTAGGCAGCATATCAGAATTTGTCTTATTGGATGTGGCCTACAGACCCAATCATGAACTAAGTGATTCTGTGTGACTCAAGGCATTGTTTGCCACAGTGAACACCGTGAGGTGATAAACTATGAACCCATTAAAGGAATGAGGAAGGCACCTGAGACTGATCTACACAGACCACAAGTTCCACAGGGAAGTAGACAAATAGACAAAGCAAGGAACGGGTCATAGGCTGAACCCCAAGTGTGGGCGCTCCCTTGTTTGTGCCGCTGGGCAGAAATACTTGCCCTTCCTTTCACTCTCTCTTCTTATCACCACGCTCCAGTTTGTCACCATGCTAGGCAAGTTTCACAAACTGATTGGAACAGAGTCTTTTCTCAAGAAAGGTGAGAATTGAAAAGGAAAGGAAGAGGAAGTGGAACTGCCCGCATGATGAGTTTTGCAGGGAAAAGAACTATGAGGGTGTGAGAAAAATCTGAGAAAATGGTAAAAAGAACAAGGGAAATGGGGCATCAAGGCAATGCTGCAGTGAATCATGACTGGCACCACTGCTAATGCTCTTTGGGAGATGCCAGCAAGTGTCCAGTCACTTGCTCTCAGCTCTCTGTGATACCAGAAGACTGAGTCACGGGGACCTTCGCGATATATTCATGCTGGCAACTACAGGAAACTTGCAAGGAACGAACTTCTGGTCATGGCTGTTGTTAGGGAGTGGGCCAAGAGTTGGGGAGATGAGGGTGATTTTTAGCTTTGTACCTGCTTAAGAGCTTGGATCTGGGGCACATGTTAAATGGCTTCATCCTCAGGGACATCTTCTGACCATTCTGAGCACGTCACTGAAGGCAACTGTGGGATGCTCTTCCTTTGTTTTTTCCCTTCCAGGCCATGAGGTGAATAGCACCTTGCTCAGCCATAAGTGCAACATGATATACTGCCTTGCCATAGGTCCAAAAGTAACCAGAAAAAGCCATAGAGTGAAACTGCCTGAACCGTAAGCCCAAATAGCTTTTCCTACCTGATTAACTTGGGTATTTGTTAAAGTAACAGAACATCAAGTAATGCACAAATCTTTATGAACATACCTTTCCTTAGAAGTCTAAACTGCTTACAACAAAAACAGAACATGTGTAAGTAAGTGCACTAACAGTTCTCCCTTAAGTCCCCTGAGACTATGTGGCCTTGTCACTCTCAAGTTCCTACAGAAAAAATTAGGTTTAATTACTATTCAACATAATTTGGGATTTAATTTTAAAATAACGTATTCAGCCAGGCATAGTGGTACACGCCTTTAATCCCAGCACTTAGGAGGTGAAGGTAGGAAGATCGCTGTGAGTTCAAGGCTAGCCTGAGACTACATAGGGAGTTCCAGGTCAGCCTGGGCTGGAGAAAAAAACCATCATCATCATCATCATAATAATAATAATGTATTTAATAATCTCTTACTTTCATATCCTCCCTCCCTCTCTCTCTCTCTCTCTCTCTCTCTCTCTCTCTCTCTCTCTCACACACACACACACACACACAGAGAAATGTGACATTATAGGCTGAGTAGACTTACTTTTCTGGGTTACCCTAGGAAGTCCTCATACTCTGGAACACCATCTTTAAGAGGACAATGCATTCCAACTTCTAGATCATCAGCTGGAAAGCTAACTTTTGAAAACTCATCGTGTAGTTAAGATGTGACTGACTTCTGAATAAAATTTATGAAATACAGAATTACGAGTATAAAATCATGGGTACACAGGCAGATACTCTCAGAACATATTATAAGCTAATATTAAAGTCAGACATTCTGTTGTATATTTTCAATTTGCTTTATGGAACATGAAAAATCTGTATTAAATTGAATCATAAAAATTGAGTAAGATCTATTGAGTAAAAATAAACGACTGAGTAGCTGGAAGCCGTGGGTTAGATTAAAAATGGAGCCTCTTGGGCCAGCAGTTACAAGATTAGCCAAGGTCAGGAATGACAAAATGCTCACTAGAGACTTGACCTCAATCTAGGCATTATAAGCAGGAGGATGACATTGTAAAATTGTCCCTGTAGATAGCCAGCCAGTCACCTTTCAGTAAGGCACTCTTAGCTACCTGTCCACCGTTGGCTAAATGGGGGCAAAAGCCCACCCAGGCCAGCTTCAGGCCACCATGCTGATGGCTGACAGCACCCAATACCACCATCAGCTTCCGCATTCCTACCTTATGTCCCAAGGTCGTCAGAATGTTTGCAGGGATACCCAGCCCATGGGTGCAATTTTTATTTGCCCTTCTGCTTGAGCTAAAAGGAAAAGGGCTAAGTTATGTTCTTGTGTGTTTATTTTTTTTTTTCCTTTTAACTTCTTTGGATCTAGATTATTTATAGCCGGCTATAGTTACCTTCTCATTGATGGCACCGAACCCCCTACAAAAAGCAGCTGATGGGAGGAAAGGGCTTATTTCGGCTTATGGCCTTGAGGGCAGCTTCATGATGGCAGAAGAAACCACGGCACCAGCAGAGGCTGGATGTCACTCCTTAAAGCAGCAGGTGGAAAATAACAGCAGTGAGAGTGAACTGACCCTAGCAAGGGGGAAGCTGGGCTGTGACACCCCAAAGCCTGCCCCCAGCCACACACCTCCTACAGTTAGGCTCCACCTCTAACACTGCCACCAAGCATTCAGAACACATGGCTTTATGGGAAGTCTGATTCAAACCGCCATGTAGCCTTTTCTTCCACAATGACTTTGATGGCAAAAGGCTCAAATCCAGCTCACTGGAAAGTGAGACAGCACATTAAACTCCAGAACAATTGATTAGCAAGCCCCAGGGATGAGCCACTCAAGCAGGCTTGGAAGCTGGTCCCTGGGTATGAGAACAGGACAAATATTTACACAAATATAATCAAATGCTTCTCAAAAACGACGGAGTAGAGCCAGGCATGGTGGCGCACGCCTTTAATCCCAGCACTCGGGAGGCAGAGGCAGGAGGATCGCCAAGAGTTTGAGGAGGGCACCCTGAGACTACATAGTGAATTCCAGGTCAGCCTGAGTTAGAGTGAGACTCTACCTCGAAAAGCAAAAAAAAAGAAAAGAAAGGATGGAGTACACCGTGGAAAACCCATGGAGAACTTGGCTTCACTTGCAAGAAAGACCTTTGACTCGAGTGTCAGACAGTGGTAAGGCAGTGACACAAGAGGCTTCAGCAGTGTGTTCAGGGCTGGTAAGACCTTCTAGGTATAAACAGTGGACAAGTTTAAACAGCTTTGTTTTGAGGTAGACTGAGTAGGACAGCGAAGGGAAGGGAAGGCAGGGCAAAGGGAGTTCATGGCAAAAACCAACCAGGAGTGGATGCCAGTCCTGCCAGGGAGCCCTGGAAGAAAGGGGATTTTTTTTTTTTTTCCCCTGTCTGCAGCTCCTGGCAGGACTCCATCTCCACATCCAGTTGTCTGTGGTCTGGGTTCCCTGAGATCGGGCCCCAGCCAACCATTCCCTCCTGCCTCTGGTTGCAACATCGAGCAAGACTCTGAGAATGCGGCCTTGTCTCCCTGTGTTCAATTCATTCTTTCTGAGAACCCACAAGATTCCTCACCTTGAACAGACATTCCACTGCTCATGGGAAAGTCTCCGGTCTCAGCGCTCCGGGCAATCTCTTGCATGTTAGATTAAAGCTGACTCACATTCAACTCACTCCAAAGCTGTTCACCACAAGGCAGTGAAAGCTAACACCTGCCAAAGCCTGGAAACACCCTCGGGCCCCACTGGTTACACGGGCTGCCTGGTGGGCCTCTGCCATCCGCCTGGTCCGTGGAGCTTTGGCCATCTTTGGGTCCCTTTCTGCCCGCACCGAGCTCTGGCGCAGGCCTGACTCCTGACCAAGTGCCACATCTCCGGCTTTTCCGTCTCTCTCTTCATGGACGTTCTAGATCCCGAGCTTGCTTCTGCTCTGGTCACGTACACCCTCGTCAGTTCCCCTCCTGCTGTCTCCTGAGGCTCTCCTCCAGTGGGGACAGGGAGCACCCCTGCTTTAGTGAGAACCATTTCCTGGGCCCATTGTCCCATGTCCCTTAAGTCTAGACTTAGATCTCTCTCTGCTTAGTCCCTTTTGGCTGAGGCTATTTTCTCTTTTTTTTTTCAAAGTATTTATTTATTTATTTATATGAGAGAGAGAGAAAGAAGAAAGAAAGATGCAGGGAGAGAGAGAGAGACTGAGAGAGAGAATGGGTGCACCAAGGCCTCCAGACAAATGCGCCTCCATGTGCGTCCAGCTTACGTGGGTCCTGGGGAATCAAACCTAGGTCCTTTGGTATTGCAGGCAAGCGTCTTATCCACTAAGCCATCCCTCCAGCCCCTGAGGCTGTTTTCACGGTCTGCGGAGAAAGGAAGCTAACATCCCCTGAGGATGATGGCTGTGCTCTGCAGATACTGCCCTTCCATGTCCCAAATGCTATCCAAGTGGCTTCTTTTTTTTTTTTTTAACTTTATTTAGTTGAGAGAAAGGCAATTAGAGGGGGAGAGAGAGAGAGAGAATGGATGCTCCAGGGCCTCTAGCCACTGCAAGCGAATTCCACATGCATGCGCCACTTTCTGTATTTGGCTTACGTGGGTACTGAGGAATTGAACTTGGGTCCTTAGGCTTAGCACCTTAACAGCTAAGCCATCTCTCCAGCCCCTCCAGGTGCCTACTAAATAGCAGCCTTGTCCTATGCTGGAGTCTGGGTTGGTTCCTCCTCAGATTATAGTCCATATAATTCCATTTCCCTGGGCCTGATCTCTGTCTGGGCTGTAAAACTTCTGTTCTTAGCCCAGGGCACCCAACAGTGTCAAACCTTGATTTTTAGCACCCTCCCTTACCCTCAAAGATCCTCTAAGTCACAAGGACATCTGGGGCAAAATTTCCATCCATCTGGAGGAGCTGAGCCCAGGCAAGAAGCAATGATTCTCTCCCATACATGACAACATGTGCCTGTAATCCCATTAACTGGGGAGGAGGCTGAAGCAGGGGTATCACAAGTTTGAGGTTCAGTCTGAGCCATCATAGTTCAACCCTGTCTCTAAAACAAAACAAAACAAAGTCATGGATCACCAACATGCTGTTCACCGATAGTTACTTCACTGGGCCAGTGGGCCATGTGATCAGAGCAGACCTCATTCTCCTGCTTGGGCATGAGGTGACTATGAGGGCAAACAGTCCAAGTTCAAGTACTTAGCCAACCCCAGGGCGTGACAAATGGAAAGGACCATCACTACTGTCAGGCAGTCAAGGGTACCACACCACACCTGCCTCGCTCACCTAAGCCAGGACAGGCTAAGGAGGCAGTGCCCCAAGCAAGGTCTGAGCCACTTGCTCCTCTCTGGCACACTGCGCCTGTCTTTGCCACTGCAAGCCCCACAGTGTACCGTCGTCAGCCGTCCTGCGTGGAGGCTGCGTTTAAGTCTCGTCCCGTCGGTACAAGCACGGTGGCCAGTGCCGGTCACCGATTTGCAAAAGACAGATGCACGCGTTCGTGAAGGGGGCCAAGCAATGAGTGAGGGAAGATTTGGTCTTCCACACTGAGAGGCAGATGAGAACCGAAATAGTATAGGCAGAATGACTTCACAACATCTGTCCCCCGACCGCAGGGGACAATCCAGCCTGAGCCCCAGCCCTGCACTCACCGGTACGGCTCCATGGTGCGCACGCCGTAGAACAGGGCCTCCTCCAGCAGGCCCAGGTTGATGCAGGCATCCATGGCACAGTCGAGCACCTTCAGCTGGTAGATGTTGATATCGGGGAGCCGCTCGGAGTTGCTGTTGATGATGGTCTGGCACATGGCCAGGACCTGTTCCCACTCTGCGGTTAACCTTAGTTAAGGATGCATTGTCTTTATGGAGAATAAACAAAAGTAGATGGAGATCCACTCAAAGGCTGAAGAGCTCCAGTCACAGGAGGGGAGGACGCGCCTATTATTTTGCATAGATGTGCTGCCTGGAAACACGCTTGAGAAACAAAAACATGGGTAAGTGGCATCTCAGTGAAGGAAATTCTGTTTACATCAACAAACCATCGTCTAAGTCAGCCTGTGCTTGGGAGATTAAAACTTCCAAAGAAATACTCTTTCTTCCCACTTCTACATGTATTCATTCTCCTTAAACCTACTCGTGAAATGAATGAGTGTTTATTATTGGACCAAAGATTTAGTTCAGTTTAAAGTGATTTACTCTGTTGGCTTCTGTTTTAAAAAACTCGTCTATGATGAAAGAAGCTTTAGATAGCCTTTTTTGCCAACAGAGAAGCACGTGTTAGCTTATGACTTCTGAGTCCTTCCTGCCCGCGAAACCCAACCCTACACAGCCCGCTGCAGGGGCTGTAATTTGAAGAGATTCATTTCCACTGATTCTGTTATTTTTTTTATTTTATTTTATTTTTTTTTTTTTTTGAGAGAGAGAGAGAGAGAGGGAGGGAGGGAGGCAGATAGAGAGAAAGACAGAGAATGGGCATGCCAGCACTTCTAGCCGCTACAAACGAACTCCAGACGCGTGCGCCCCCTTGTGCATCTGGCTAACGTGGGTCATGGGGAATCGAGCCTCGAACCGGGGTCCTTAGGCTTCACAGGCAAGCGCTTAACTGCTAATCCATCTCTCCAGCCCTCCACTGATTCTTATATTGAGTGTTTATTATAGAACACAAGTGACCCAAGCTGGTACTTAACCAAAGAAATGTATTCTTACCTTACGCCCAAATATTGAAAGAAAATATTAACATGGCTTTTACTTATGAATTGTAGCAAGGGGGAATAAACGGCTAAAGAGGATGAGAAGACTTAACCTCCACAATGGGTCAATGTCAATGACTCAGTTTTCACAGAGCCTCGCTGTGACCCCCCACCCCATACTTCCCTCAGTACAGGGTCTCACTACGGCTCAAAACCATGCAGTCCGAGCAATCCTTCTCCCTCTGCCTCAGGTGTATGCCACCCAGTCCAGCTTTCACCTCACTTTTTCCAAGCTGAAATCCCTGGGTTCTCACAGAGGTGGTCAGAGGGCAGAGGAGACGGTGCACTGAGCCGGCCTGACTGCTCCCCAGCGAGCTTCCTCCGCGGCACAGCTGAAGGTGTGTGCACCGGACGCAGCTGGGAACACCTCGCGGCTTCTCCGCTGTGCTGTTGGGTTCTGTCAGGCAGAGGCTTGGGGGACTCTGGATGGAGGCTGGCCCACCCCTCCCGTCCCCCACTTTTTATTACTATGGCTTTAGAGTCTTCTGCTTTCACATGTTAGAATTCCAGTTTGGGGAGCCGGGAGGGGGCATTCGAAGATTTAAGCAGAAATGAATGGTACAGTCTTTGGTAAGCCTGGTTCAAACCAAAGCTAGTTCCCGTGTGTGTCTGATTTGAGGTTCCTGAGAAAGCCAGGGTGCTATGAGATAGGCCAGAAATTTTTTAAAAAGCCTAGTGTCACAGTAAAATTAAATAAGATGCTATATTTACAAAGAAAATTATTTTGTGTTGGAAAAAATTCTTCTATGGGCTGGAGAGATGGCTTAGCAGTTAAACGCTTGCCTGTGAAGCCTAAGGACCCCGGTTCGAGGCTCAATTCCCCAGGACCCACGTTAGCCAGATGCACAAGGGGGCGCCCGCATCTGGAGTTCATTTGCAGTGGCTGGAGGCCCTGGTGCACCCATTCTCATTTTCTCTCTCTCTCCCTCTTTCCCTCTCTGTTGCTCTCAAATAAATAAAAATAAACAAAAAAGTTCTTCTATGTTCTTTCATGAGGTAGGCAGAGTTCTGTGTGTTGTGGGTCCAGTGGGAAACATTTATTGGTGTGAACGAAGCGTACTATAGAGATGAGTGCTTTCTTCCTTCCATTCTGCCATGCCTCCGAGCCACACTACACAGAGAGGAAAGAGGGTGATAGACTGGGATGGATGGAATGCACCTCCTCCTCCACTCCTTCTCATCAGGGCCCCAGCGCAGCAAGCGCATCCCTGAGCACAGGCACTGTCTTCTCTCCAGCAGAACCCTTCTTTCAATTGCCCGTCTCTTCAGGGCACCGCTTTGCTGAAGATGAGCAAATGCTTTCACCAACCAAGCCGCTCGTGTGCATGGGGAACACTATCCTCATGGACCTCCAGGAAACGTACTTCCTATAAGCGCGGGCTGAACACTCGAACTCAAAGAACAGCTTCCTGGGGGAGAATCTCCAGCTCCGCAGGGTCAAGCGCAGGATCCTCTGGGTCACACTCTGTCACCATAGGACAAGCCCTGCCTCTGAGGAGCTGACTGGTCCCAGAAGAGTTTCATCTGCTGAAGACAGTCGCTTGAAGTTCTCAACAGTTACAACGAAGTTAGCTTTTTCTTCTCTTTTCTTTTATGTTCATCTGACATGGAAGCTTCATGTGTGCTGAACATCTTCCCCAGAGGCTAGGGAAGCAGTTTCTTCAGCAATGCCCTGATTTTGTGACAGATTGCCAGGCTCACCTCTGTGGCTTTTCATTCCAGGATAGCTATCTGATGAACTGTCAGTGGGGGGGATGACTGTCTCTTTTACACAATGCCAGACATTTCTGTGGCAAGGTCCATGCCTCAGTTTAACATCACATTGTTCAACCCGCCCGGTTATTTGTCTGTTCATTCCTATGTGCTCCAACTCATTCAAAAGAGGTTTGGGGTAACAGGCCTTGGAAGTGAAAACCAGATGTGATATTATGCATCCGCTCATAACAACACATCCACCATTGCCCCCCACAAGCTGCCAAGGACTGTGTGCCAACCTCCCTCCACAACACTGGCAACTTCTCTCCTGGCAAACAAGGCAATATCTTTGCTGTGAAACACCCTGGTGAGAGAAAAAAAAAAAAAAAAAGGAATAATTTTAACTAAGAGATTCTTTCCCTAAGCTAATGCCAACACATATTTGCTCAGGGATTTCGTCCTTGGCACCTGTGAAGTTTGATACAAGCGACTGTTCAAGTGAGGTGGCAAGCTCTGGACCAAAGAGCCACCCAAGAAAATAGCGCTGAGGTCAGGGGTCAGGGCAGGAGCCTTTCTTCTGAAGGATCTTAGTGTCCAGAGGTGGACTGGAGAAGACAGAGAAGGGAGGGAAGTCAATTCACCTGGGAATTAACTTTGTAGGACTCAAGACTGTCAGACCAGAGTCCATAAGCCGTGCTACTCTCCTGCTCTGATGCATGGCGTTTAAGACTTGCAGATTCTGGGCTGGAGGGATGGCTTAGTGGTTAAGGCGCTTGCCTGCAAAGCTAAAGGACCCAGGTTTGATTCCCCAGGACCCACGTTAGGCAGATGCACAAGGTGGCACTTGCATGTGGAGTTCATTTTCAGTGGCTGGAGGCCCTGGAGTGCCCATTCTCTCTCTCTCTCTCTCTCTCTCTCTCTCTCTCTCTCTCTCTCTGTCAAATAAATTAATTAATACATACATATAATGAACAAAAAGACTTGCAGATTCTTTCTTCATGTGCTGCCACTGGCCAGCTCACAGCAGTGTGCCATGTCGCCACCTTCTGTGCGTCCCTTCTCCATAGCTGGCCTGATCTCCCACCCCCCTTCCCAAGCTCGGCAGAATTGTCACCTCCCCTGTGAAATGTTCTTAATCTTTCTCTACAAATGTAAATATAAGTGTATGTGTGCATCCATCTTTACCAAAAGTATTACTGAATTAATCAGCTTTCACCACCATAATACCTGGTCCAAGTTATTTTTGAAGTCAAGACAGGCTTATTTTAGATTATGGTTCTGGAGGTTCAAGTTCAAATCCAACAGACCCCATTGTTTTGGCCTCTGATGAGGGCACTGGGTGGCAGTTGTGGGGGTCTGTGTTAGTCAGAGTGAGGAGACAGACTTCAAGCTGGGATATAAAGAGAAGGCAGAGAGACTGGGGGTTTGAAAACATACCCCCAGTGATGTGGGGGCTTCCGTTAGGCCCCACATTTTATTTTATTTTATTTTTAAAATATTTTATTTATTTATTTATTTGAGAGGAGAGAGAAAGAGAAGCTGGGCATGGTGGTGCATGCCTTTAATCCCAGCACTGGGGAGGCAGAGGTAGGAGGATCCTTGTGAGTTCGAGGCTACCTTGAGACTACAGAGAAAGAGAGAGAGAGAATGGGCTCACTAGGGCCTCCAGCCACCACAAACAAATTCCAGACATATGTGCCACCTTGTTCAGCTGGCTTATACGTAGGTACTGGGGTATCAAACCTGGGTCCTTAGGCTTCACAGACAAGCACCTTAACTCCTAAGCCATGTCTTCAGCACTCATTTTTTTTTCATTTGAAGGAAGAGTGTGTGTGCGTGTGTGCGTGTGTATGTGTATGAGAGAGAGACAGAAAGAGAGAGAACATGAGCACTTGGGCACGCTAGGGCCTCTGAAAACAAACTCCAGATGCATGCACCATGTTATACATCTGGCTTTGTGTAGGCACTGGGCAATTGAACCATGGCCATCAGGCTTTGCAAGCAAATGCCTTTAACCACTGAGCAACCTCCCCAGCCCAGGCCCTACCTCTTAAAGGCTCACAGCCACCCCATTCCAATATGACTTTTGGGGAATACTCATCCAAATCACAGCATGTATTAATTTGCATAATTACTGTCCCACTGTGTGTAAGAGCTGAGTACTATACTATGTTTTCTAATTTCTGCCTTGTTTACAAGGTACAGTAGGACAGGCAAGGTACCTGGTACAGAGTCAGTTTTCTGTCAAGCCTTAACAGTTGAGAATGAACTGTGACGTGGTCATTTCTGATCCTAATCCTGCTGCATGGTGCCATAGAAAATTCTTCTTAAAATGGCTCTTTAAGCCTATGAATGTTGGCTTCATATTCCCAAAGCTGGCTGTTTTTCTAGTATCTTCTATCCCATCAGCAGGTGGGGTTTCAAACTCCTTCTTGACTTTTTTGTTCCATTCCCCACATTTACTTGATTTTTTTGCATCTCTATTAATATTCCCTATCCCAAAGTGATTATAAAATCCTACACAGGATAATCCCAAGATCATGTCCTTTATATTGTCTATTCTATATTCTATGAGCATATCACAGTTGTCTTTGGGAGGGTTATGGCACACGCTTCTTAAGTTTTTCTGTTTACGAAAACTCTGCAAATCCTTTCACATGTCCTGCTGCTAAGCTTTATGTATATTTACACACTTGAACTTTTGACCCAAATAAAAGATCTTATATACACTCATGGTACTTTGAATGGATGCCCCCAATAGACTCACGAGTCTACTCAAGCTTGTAACTTATTAGATTTCCAGGTACCTGGATGGAGAAGGTGTCACTGTGGGGCAGATCCTCGGGTCCAGCCCTAAGGTGTGTTTGGTGGCAGATCTGAATTCCAGTCTAAAGCATGCAGAGTGTTTAAGCACCTCCTGGGGTTCCTCGAGTGTGCTTGCTTATGGTGCTGGTGGTGGTATTTCTCTGTGTGGTCCCGTGAAAGGAGGCCCAGCTTCTTCTGCCATTATGGAACTTCCCCTGGACCTGTAGGCTTCAATAAATCCTGGTCCTCCCATACCTCTGCCTGATTTGGGGGTTCATCCCAGCAACATGAAGCTGACTACTACGGTAACCCTCCAAACTTTATGGGGCCCACTGGGCTCTTGATTCTACTGTCCTTTCTCTGTTATCCTTCTCATTTACACGCATTTTGACAGTGGTGACCCTGTCCTCTGTACCTTCGTTCAAGGTAATGAATGAAGGTCGGTGGGAACAAGGCATCCAACAGGGAGAATACCATTCAATCACTGACTGAAATGCCTGGTTCTGAGAGTATCTAACATTTCTTTCTTTCTTCCTTTCTTTTTTCTGTTTTTCGAGTTAGGGTCTCACTCTAGCGCAGGCTGACCTGGAGTTCACTATGGAGTCTCAGGGTGGCTTCAAATTCCCGGCGATCCTCCTACCTCTGCCTCCCGAGTGCTGGGATTAAAGGCACGTGCCACCATGCCCGGTTAGTATCTAACATTTCTTGACTACATTTCAAATCCCTTAATGAAATCTAGATGTAAACTTTACAAAAATTTTTTTCCTGATCCCATGGACGTACTTGTTCTTCCTGAATCAGTGTAGTATCCTGGCAACTGCAGCTTTCGTTCAATTCCTTAGTAACCAGCTATAGGTTCTTTAATCAGACTGCTAATAAACTCACTAGCCAGGTCCCCAGGACGCCACTACTGGAAGATGCTGCAGATCTCTGAGAGGTGGGGCACAATGGAAAGTGGGGCTTAATGGGAAGATATACATTAACAGGAAATACCTGATGCAAACTGCGGATGAAGTAAAAACAGGTTTATTTTAGATAATGGTTCTGGAGGTTCAAGTCTAAGATTAGACAGCCCCAGTGGTTTGGCCTCTAGTAAAGATACCAGATGTCAATATGGAGTGTGTGTCATAGAAAGCACTCAGATTTCAAGCCAGGAAACAGAAGGGGGCTGAGAGATCTCACCTTTAAAAGTAAAAGCCCTTGGGCTGGAAAGAAGGCTCAGTGGTTAACGTGCTAGCCTACAAAAAGCCTAAGGACCCAGCTTCAATTCCCCAGAAACCATTTAAATCCATATATTCAAGATTGTGCATGCATCTGGAGTTCATTTGCAATGGCTGGAGGCCTTGGTGTGCCTATTCATTCTACCCCCCCCCCACCCTTCTCTCTGTCTGCCTCTCTCTCAAATAGACAAATAAAATAAAAAAAAAAAATTTTTTTAAAGTAACGGAACTCATCTACCTACCTTTCCCATACTTTGCAATTCTTTAAAAGTAATGTAGACTGGAAACCTCATTTGAAGATTTTGTTAGTGTCTGAGACATGATTAACCCAAAGCATCTGGTAGCCTTTTGGTGACCTTTTTTCATTCTCCAGTATGGATTCCCTGTCATGTTTTATCTACATGACAGTGACTTATCACTCAGCCTGTGCCTGTTCAAAACCTATCTCTGATTCAAGTCCCCTTTTACACAGTAAAACCAGTGGAGCGTTCCAGATGACTTCCACTTATGCCATGTCCTTGGCCTGAACTTTGACCCACTCATGCTCCTTACTATTTACTCCAGGAACATTATTTGCAGCAACCCTTCTCCCACTGTGACTGCTTCATGGCTAATTTGCTGTGAAGCTTCTAAGTCTCAAGGACTAACTTGTAAGGATTCTAATACGCTCTTTTCTAGAGATGAACCTAAAGAGAATCCTGAGCCGGGCGTGGTGGCACATGCCTTTAATCCCAGCACTTGGGAGGCAGAGTTAGGAGGAGTGCCACGAGTTTGAGGCCATCCTGAGACCTGAGACTCCATAGTGAATTCCAGGTAAGCCTGAGCTAGAGTGAGACCCTGCCTTGAAACCACACCCCCCCCCCACAAGAGTATCCTACTATTCCTGGGCCATATCATCAACTGGTGGTGAGGGATTCATGACCTTACTCCAATCTCTCTTGGCCATTACCCACACCGCTAGCTGTGCTCAGTGAGGCAGCCTGTGGTTGTGGAGCAGATGAATCTTCTGGAGAAGTCAGGATGCTTCACTGGCATCAGGTTCCCAACAACAAGGACAGAGGTAACCCTGGTGGCGCAGCGTGACCCGCAGGTAAAAGGATACTCCAGCGTGCCTTCAGCTCTTCGATTGTTTTCAGCGACTCTTGAACCTCCTTCCATACTCGCTCATCACCAGTTAGCATGTCAGCATCCTTCTCACACCAAATTGCAAGACAGGAAAAGAAGACAAATAACCCAGTTAAAAAACAAACAACGGGCAAAGGATCTGAAGAGACATGTCTCCAAGAAAGAGAAACAAATGGTCTACAAGCACGTGGAAAGACGTTCCACATAATTAATCATCAGTGACATGGATCAAAACCACAGCGAAGAAGTGCTACTTCGTAGCCAGCGGCACAGCTCTCCATGGAAGGACAGGTAACAGGAAGTACTGGCAGGAATGGAGAGAAATGAAATGCTGATACTCTGCTGGTGGCAGTGGTATGGCTTAAAAAAACCAGCTTTTCAGTTTCTCAAAAGGTGTTAGTTACCAAGAGAGTCACCATACCAGTTCCATTCTTAGGTATATGACCAAAGTAGATGACAATATGTTCAACACAAAATATGTATACAAATATTTATAGTTCATAATATACAATATATGTAGTTCCTAATTGCTCAATGGGTGGATACATTTTTTAAAGGCAAACAGTGGGCCAGTCAATCAAGTACCAGTACATGCTATAGCATGGATGAACATGTGCAACATTAGCCCATGTGGAAGAAGCCAGTAATAAAAGATTACACATTATATGATTGAATTTATATAAAAAGCTCAGACTGGGAAAGTCCATAAAGACATAAAGTAGATTGGTGGTTGCCTAGGGACAGGGCAATTAGAGGGAATTGGACAGTGACTGCCAATGGTTAGGCTTCCTTTGGGGATGGTAAAAATGCTCTCAAATTGACTGTGCTGCTGGCTAGGCAACTCTGTAAAGGGACTAAAATCATTGATTTGTATGCTTTAAACTCACTGAATTATAACTCAATAAAATTATTACTCAGAAGACATAAGAGGAAAAGGTTTTTTTTAAAAAAATATTTTACTTTTCTTTATTTGAGAGAGAGAGAAATAGGCAGGGAGAGAGAGAGAGAAAGAGAACACACCAGGGCCTCCAGTCTCTGCAAACAAACTCCAGACACATGCACCACCTTGTGCATCTGGCTTTGTGGGTCTTGGGAAATCACACCTGGGTCCTTTGGCTTTGCAGGCAAGTACCTTAACCACTCAGCCATTTCTCCAGCCCGTTTTGTTTTAATGCAGCTATTTGTTGGGAGGTAACCCAGTGGCCGAGTACAGCATGAACACTGAAGCAAGGAAAAAGAGTGACAGGAGCTGGAGAGATGGCTTAGCGATTAAGCGCTTGCCTGTGAAGCCTAAGGACCCCGGTTCGAGGCTCGGTTCCCCAGGTCCCACGTTAGCCAGATGCGCAAGGGGGCGCACGCGTCTGGAGTTCGTTTGCAGAGGCTGGAAGCCCTGGCGCGCCCATTCTCTCTCTCTCCCTCTATCTGTCTTTCTCTCTGTGTCTGTCACTCTCAAATAAATAAATAAATAAAATTAAAAAAAAAAAAAAAAGAACGACGGTGGGCACAGCGTACCCAAGTGAGCCCATCCTGACTCCTATGAACACTGGGAAGAAAACAAAAACCCCAACACTGGGGGCTGGGGCGATGGCTTAGTGGTTAAAACTAAATAGAAGAAAATGCCCAGTTCCTCAGCTGCACTGGGCAATGTTCAAGAGCCCCTCAACTCCCTGTCTTTGTGGCCACACACTGTACAGCGCATGACCCAGCAGGAATCCACGCCCAGGACACTCTGCATCAGGGACAGCCAGCCACCTAGGAAGCTGAGCACAGCCGTGGCGGGACGGTGGTAATGATGATGTTCCAACTCCATGTATCTCTGTGCAGGGGCCAAGTGTGGTACCCCCAGGAACAGAGCACCCTTGTGAGAGCCACGCTCAGAGTCGGCCTGTGTTATTCACTGGCGGGATGCGTGTTATCACTCCGGTGTGCGAGGGCAGAAAGTGAACCGGGACTTTATAGCTCTACATGCACGTGCTGTGCACATGTGTGACACAATAAGATTTTGTTGTTGTTGTTTATTTTCATTTATTTATTTGGCAGCATCAGAAAGAGAGAAAGAGAGAGAGAAAACAGGCACACCAGGGTCTCCAGCCACTGCAAATGAACTCCAGGTGCATGTGACCCCTTGTGCATCTGGCTTACGTGGATCCTGGGAAATTGAGCCTTGAATTGGGATCCTTAGGCTTCACAGGCAAGTGGTTAACCACCAAGCCATCTCACCAGCCCTACAATAAGATTTTTGAAAAGATCCTAGAGTGCACCCTTCTTCTTTTGGGAAACCCTAAGCACACCCTAGCTTTGGGTCCACAGGAGGAGGAAAACAAATGGCTCTGAGCAGGTGGACAGCAGTCTCCCTCTGCGCTCTCGTTCTAAACTCCTGTCATCCCCTCCAATGTCAGTTCAAGCACCTCGCTCCCTACTTCAACCATCACAGCCATGTGTGATCTCCCATTTCATATTTTGTTACTGGCAGTTCAAGCTCGAGGCTCTGAGGTGACTAACTTGCTCATCAGTCCCCTATGGTGGTCACACTCTGATGCCCAGAACCTCTGGAACTAGATTACATGGCAGAGGGGACTGAGTTGTAGATGAGATTAAGATTGCTTATTGAGTGACCTTGGAGAGGTGGAACTATTCTGGGCTATCCAAGCAGGCCCAATATGATTATGGTGGCCTTTAAAAGTAGAAGGAGGCCAAAGAGGAGGTGAGAGTGAGGACATAGGAGAAGAACTTAATCAGCCATGCTGGCTTTGAGGACAGAGAAAAGACCAAGCCAAGGACCGCAAGTGGCCCTAGACACTGGAAAAGCAAGCAAACACCTCCGCCCTTGGAGAAGAAAGGAAAGTGGTCCGTGGACTCCTGGATTCTAACCCAGGAGATGGGACAGGTTTCAAACGTAAAGAAGGATAAGGCAAGACATGTGTATTGTTTATAGCCACTAGGTTTACGATCATTGGTTACAGCCCGATGATCAGCAGCAAAGGAACGTGCCTTCTGCTCTCTAGCCACTGGAATTTTGCACATGGTTCTCCCTGCACCTGGAGCTAATTAATTTGATCATTCATTCATTCCATTAACACATGAGTGCCTCAGAGGGGGACTGTTGTAGGCAGCAGGATGGAGAAAAAAAATGGCCCTATTATGATGTGTACACTGAAGAGGTAAGAGGGATATAGCAAAATAAACACGGGGGAGGGAGGCTGGAGACAGTTAAGGCCCTTGCCTGCTAAGCCAGGGGACCCAGGTTCAATTCCCCAGAACCCACATAAGCACATGGCACATGCACCTGGAGTTCATTTGCACTGGCTGGATGCCCTGGCGTGCCCATTCTCAATCTCTCTCTCTCTCCCTGTCAAATAAATAAATAAAGTATTTGTTTTGTTTTATTTTTTGACATAGGGTTTCACTCTAACCCAAGCCGACCTGGAATTCACTATGTAGTCTCAGGGTGGCCTCAAACTCATAGCAATCCTCCTACCTTAGCCTCCCGAATGCTGGGATTAAAGGCATGCGCCACCATGCCCAGCTCAATAAAGAAAATATTAAAAAGAAAAAAAGAAAAAGGAACACAGGGAAGAGAGATAGGGAGGACTGGTAGCAGGGAAATTTTAAACAAAGTCACTAGGGAAGACCTCACTCAGATGATGTTTGAATAGAAGGCCGCAGGAGGCTAAGGAGTGACAGACAAGAAGGTTAGAAAGGCCAGTGTGTGGAGAGGCAGGAGCGGGCTTGCCGCTCCGAGGCCGATGGGTAAGCTCTCTTAGCCAAAATGCAGACTTTGTCTTCCTTGATCCTGCTTCTGCCAAACACTTGGCATGGAGTCTCAGAGGTAACAGAGCTCAGCTGGATGTCTATACAGTTATCTGGATGTCTCTTGTATGAATCTTAATCGTTCCTCCCAGCATTCTTTTTAAACTTTTTTTTTTTAAACTTTATTTTATTTGCAAGCGGAGAGAGACACAGAGAAGAGAGAGAGAGACAAAGAAGAGAGACAGAGAGAGAGAGAAAATGGGCCAGCCAGGCCCTCTAGGCAGTGCAACTGAATTCCAGAAGCATGTGCCACTTTGTGCATCTGGTTTTACATGGGTACTAGGGAACTGACTCAGGTCATTAGGGTTTTTAGGCAAGTGCCTCAACCACTGAGAAATCTCTCCAGCCCCTTCTCAGCATTCTTGTAGGACACCAAAGCCTTTAACTTACATGTGAGGCACGAGATGGTTTTGAAGCTTGATGGACAAATTCAAAAGGACTTTTACTTCTAACTGCCTGAGGCAGGGTTCAAAGCTATCTCTGCCTGGCTCTGAGCCCATTCTCTTTCCGTTGAATTATCTTCATACAATTTGAATTTGGTTTTATTTCTGGCCTTGCTTCAAAGATGAAACTTATATCTGTGAGCTGGTAAATTCAAAAAGTCTTCAGCCATGGTTCAGTGGTAGCATTCGAAAAAAAAAGCAAAGTAAAAATCCCTCTACACGGAGTCCAAACCTATCTAGTATTTGTGCGCTAGGTGGGTGAGACCATGGCCCAGAACGGAGCAATTTCATATAGGGATTATATTCACAACTGAATCTGCCACCAGAGAACATAATCTGATTAGTGTGCTTTGAGGCTGACCCTAAGCCTTCATTTACTTAATGGAAGTGCAGGAGCTTTGAAAGTAATCTCAAACATTGGGCGGACTGTACTTGAGCTGGACAAGGCCAGGATCCCAGCTCGGAGCTGACTCGTACTTTCTGGAGTGTCCCACTGTAGTGAATGCCTAAATATTCTTCTTGGTCCTCAGCATGTCTTGCTCCTTGTGGCTCCTCAGATCTTTGCCCACAGTGGGCTCTGTGCCCACAGTGGGTCTCCCTCTCCATGGCAGACTACAGAAGAACATGAGTTTTTACATGTACATAAATAGAACTTGTGGAGATAAACAGAAAAACTCCTTCGGGAAATATAACATAAGCCCATTTATTTTTCACTACCCAAACATGAGATTAAATTAATATGTTCTTGGGCTGGAGAAATGGCTTAGCGGTTAAGCGCTTGCCTGTGAAGCCTAAGGACCCCGGTTCGAGGCTCGGTTCTCCAGGTCCCACGTTAGCCAGATGCACAAGGGGGCGCACGCGTCTGGAGTTCGTTTGCAGAGGCTGGAAGCCCTGGCGTGCCCATTCTCTCTCTCCCTCTATCTGTCTTTCTCTCTATGTCTGTCGCTCTCAAATAAATAAATAATTAATTAAAAAAAATTAATATGTTCTTTATTCACAGACCCAGACCCTGAGGTATGAAATTAGTAAATGGAAGTCTTTGTTCCTATTATTTCTTATCCAAAGACATCAAAGGTACTTGCTATCATTCAGGACAAAATTATATAGGGAAAAATCCTCTTTGAATTTCAGCTTTACTGATGTGAAAGGTCTGGAACAGATGGATCCTACTACATGTTTTCAGAAAGTGGACACCATTTCATATTTACTTTTTTTTTTTTCTTTTTGGATTCTCGAGGTAGGGTCTCACTCTAGCCCAGGCTGACCTGGAATTCACTATGGAGTCTCAGGGTGGCCTCGAACTCACGGCGATCCTCCTACCTCTGCCTCCCGAGTGCTGGGATTAAAGGCGTGCGCCACCACACCTGGCCTATCATATTTACGTTTTTAAACATCAGGTATATTATTACGGGATAGAGGTACAGCTCAGTGGTAGCAAACTTGCCTGACATGTGCCAGGCCCTGGATTCTGTCCCTAGCAGTATAAGAGCAAACAGCAACAACACTGACAACAACAACAAAGAAAACTATTATGTTGTCTACACATAATAATAAAAAAAAAAAGAATTCAGAATATTTAAATAAAAGTGTCCATTCTCCTGCAGGAAGATCAGGAAGGTTAAAGCGGGCTGGCTCCTGGGAGGCCCTCAGGCTGGCTCCCTCACTTCCCCTGCAGCCACCCTTCCACCACGCTCAGCTTCCTTGCTTGCACAGCAGGGCCCTGGTCTGGTGACCATGGACACCTCCCACAGGACCACTGTAGAGACTGAGGCAGTACAGAGCTAGCTGAGCCCTGACTGCTGACCACTTTCCCATATAGCTCAACAAGCCGTAAATGGCCAATGAACAAAAATGTAAAAGGTGGAAATTGCTCAGTGGAGGCTGGCCTGTGCCAGCTGTCCTGGGAGAAACAGGGATCTTCTTCCTTCACTGTTTCCACCCAAGCTCTTGACCCTACTCCCAATTCATTACCCATCTCTTCCCCTCACAGCTATCCCCTGCATGCCCACAAGGCCTGCCCCTCCCACGGACCCTCGTCCCTGTGAGTTTTCAGGAGAGGGATGCCTCCTTCCTCAGCCACCACTCCTTCATTGCCCTGGATTTCCCTCCACTGTCCCTTTAGCCCTCAGCCTCTGACGCACTCCCTTAGGGTGCCCTGAGAGTCCACTGGCCTCCAAGTCTTGAGTCTGCTCAGCTCCTGTAGCACTCAGCCATTAGTTGTCATATCCCTGACAGTCTGCAAGTAGCCCTGGCCTCTCTGAGGGACCCCAGCCCACTCAGATCTGCAAACCCAGTGCCACACAGCAACCTGCCAGTCGGGTGTTTGGTGGCAGAATGAATGAGTGAGGAGAGAGGAGCGATCCTCCACGATCCAGGGTGAAAGTATTCTGAGAATGAAATAATAATTCAGTGGTGATGAGAATCCCAACCACGGGAGCCAAAGGCCGTTCTTCTCACATTTCTGCCCTGACTCATTTCTGATAGGAGAGCATCGTGATCTAGAAAAGGATGTGTTTCCACTGAAGCTGGAGTGTTCCCCATACCCCTACCCACTGGTCATAAGTTAGAATCTAACTGTGACAATCCAGCATGAGAAATCCCAGACCGGCTCAGGATCCGTGCCTCTCATGTAACAGCAGCACAGGGTGCTGGGGAATGGCTCAGTTTAGGCTTCTCCCTAAATATTATATTAAGTTTCTTATGCCTCCTTTGACCAAGAAGACCCCGGTCCCATCTCTCTGGATGCATTCACATTCTTTCCTACATAGATGTTAAACTGATACTCTAGAGACAGTTTTTTGAACTGTAAAAACAGGTAACATATGATACTTGATAATCTCACCTCCACCTAAAAGGGTGCCAGGCAACATGATTGTATTTAATTGGTTTAATGCTTCCTTTGGCATTGGAGTTGGTATCATACTTCCTAGGTGCTAGTCATCACCATGAATGAGAGAACCCGGGTTGTTTTTAATCGGGCAGAAGGGCCCTGGCATGACTGGCTCAGCGTACCCTTGTGACAGGAGCCGCCAGCTCCATCAGGTCAAGTATCAGAGAATCCATTCAGGCTCACCTCGAATCGGCTACGCATGAACAGATGTGCTTACTGGTGTGTAAGAGTTATATTCAAAACTCTGGTCCTGGGCTAATTTCAGATGGTTCTTATTAAAAAGAAAAGGAGAAAGAGAGAGGCAGCCTGCCCTCCGGTACTTCCTGTTATCCATTCCTCATGTACAGTCTAATTAGATTGATTGGAGAGAGATGAGACTAAGATGGGGAAAAAATAATGAACATTTATAAACTTTTCTAGTAAGTCAATAATTATAGTATCTTAAAGGAAGTGTTTTGGATTTTCTTTTCTTTTCTTTTCTTTTTTTTTTTTTTTGTAAGTAGAGAGAAGTTCAAATATCATGTCTGTACTCAGGAGAAAGATTGGAAAGTCCTGAAATCAAAGTCAGCAGGGAAACAAAGTTTAATTTGCAGTGTCTTTGACGGCACTACTCCAGTTCATGGATAATGTGCTGGGCCTAATAGATTAATATCCAGCATCATTCAAAAACCTTTACAAGTAACAGGAAACATCTCTGCTGGAACCAATTTCCACTTCCTTTGGCAGAATCAACTGAAAGCAGCTCAGATTTAACACGGGGGTGGGGGGTGGGGAGTGGTTCTTCCATAACATGGAAAAATAGTGGTTAAAAATAGAGCATTTACTATTGTGTCAACCACGACCCACTTAATGGACATAATGGGCAATAAGGGCTGGGGAAGAAGGAAAGGGAAGAATGTCCTCAACCTGAAGCACAATCAAGCTGTATTTTTAATTAACAATTACTGAGCAAAAGTGCGCAACAATTGGGATAACTCAATGAAAGGAAAGCGGCGTTCAGGGCAATATGACGTGGCACTGAATTCCCGTGCCACTGCGAGTAGGCAAGTTGTTAAACATCCACATTGCCCAGTTTCTTTGGTGATAATAATTGTCTTAACAGACAATTAACCGTTGACTGCTTCCTCTAAACCCTGTTTGGAACCATTAATATCATGAACGGCACAATGACCTGAGTCCTCGATTCCCTCCCTAGATAGTCAAGGGCCCACTGGGGTGGACTAGAGTCAGCTGTGTTCAATGGAAGGAGGACGACAGGCTGACCCGAGGGGAGAACCAACTGTGCCCGTCCCGGTCTCTATGCCTGGAAGACTAATCCTCAACTCTGTCACCCAAGCAAACTCTTCTCATCCACCAAGAACTAGGCCAAAGAGCCTCTGACATCTCGCAGCATCACCCTCGGCACACCTTCGACAGCTTCCATAACCTGCGTCTCCGCTGCCCCATCCAAGCAACGAGCCTAACTGTGCCGCAGGTGAGAGGTGGGCCACCCGGGTACGGCGTCAGTTAACAGGTTCAGTAAAACTGGCTCACAAAGGTCACTTTTCCATCTTTCATTCAACTTGTGAGATCGCGGTGCCTGTGACAGCTGCGCTCAGGAAGGACATAGCAGAGCTCTGAACTCTGGGCCCCGGCACCTATAGGAACTCGTTCCAGCCCCCAAGGCACCCCGGCCCCACATCCCTTCTGCTGGCTGACTCTACAGGCCAGGGAACCTTCCTCCATTTGACCAGCTCTGTCAAGGCCGTGGGTCTAACTGAGGGGAACCTGGGTCCCCATAAAACAATGTGCACCACTAGAGGCCTTGCTCCATTTGGCCCCCATTCATCTCCATGTCCCCTAGAGTTTCAGCATTTGCTTTTTCACCAGGGCTCCGTTGCAACTACACATTTTTATTTTATTTCATTTTGTTTATTTATTTATTTTATTTTTTTTGGTTTTTCAAGGTAGGGTCTCACTCTGTCCAAGGCTAACCTGGATTTAACTACGTAGTCTCAGGGTGGCCTCGAACTCACTGTGATCCTCCTACCTCTGCTTCCCGAGTGCTGGGATTAAAGGCGTGTGCCACCACACCCGGCTCACATTTTTATTTTTTAACCAGGCTACCCATTCTGCTCAACCTCAGGTTCAAGGTTAAATTTTCCAGTTCCACCAAATTCCCAGAAGAGAGGAGATGCTCCTTTCACAACTTCTCTGAAAGAGACAATGGCCTTGAGTCTGTGAAGTCAGGGCTTCAGAAGGCTTTGTTCATCTCCAACCCCCGCCTTCCCTCCCTGTGTGCTGGGGTTCCCCAGCTCACTGAATGAGGCTCCCTTTCTCAGAGAAAGCTCATTTGCTTCTATAAAATTAGTCAACTTGATGCCTGGCGTGGTGGCGTACGCCTTTAATCCCAGCACTCGGGAGGCCGAGGTACGAGGATCGCCGTGAGTTCGAGGCCACCCTGAGACTCCATAGTGAATTCCAGGTCAGCCTGGGCTAGAGTGAGACCCTACCTTGAAAAACCAAAGGAAAAAAAAAAAAAAATCTGTCAACTTGGATTACAAAACGAGTGCCCGCATACTGAGGCCCACGGTGCTTGCTGAAGAGCTGCCCTCCTCTGCAGTGTCTCTTCGGGAGCAGGCATGGCTGGCAAAAGCAGCTCAGCACAGCATGAGGGCATTGGGGAAGGGGGAACCCTCTTGCAGCCTCCCACCACACTGGAAAGGCATGCTCCCGAGACATACAATGGGGATTTGTACCAAGCACAAGGCTACTAGCTCAGCTTGCAAAAGCACATTCAAGCGAATTCCTTTCACATTTGCGGAGAGGCTATCAAACGGGCGGCTTGTGCAGCTGGAGACGCATATGACTCCGGGCAGAGTCCTGCCAATCCCACTGTGTAAACACCGCAAAGTGGGAGGTTTAAGACTCTGGAAGAATGCAAGGATTTTACAGGAGAAAATTGTCCTAATGGCAGCAAACATTAAGATAAAATAGACCCCCGAAATTTCAGGGCAGGTTTTGTTTTAATGGAGACTGAAACCACAGTCTTGTTCCCTCAGTCTTTGTTTTTACGTCCGTCTTGGGGAACAGCTGCTTTCACTCACCTCTGCACACAGACAGGAAACTGCTTGAAACTGTAGCAGAGCAGATGCAAGTTAGCTTTAAGGGCCACCATCCTGACAGGCAAAGGGTAGGACAGGCTAGACGTGGTTGCTCCCAAGACAGTTCAAAACCCACAAGGGCTGGCAGTGTGGCTCGGTGGTGGCAGAGTGCTTGCTTGGCATGTGTGAGGCCCCAGGTTTGATCCCTGGGATGGGGTGGGGGGCGGGGAAGATGAAGAGCAGCGTGCGTTGGGTCCCATGCTCTGGCATATGGGATGGTGTGGGAGGTGGCTGGACCCCAATCCCAGCTCTGCAGCTGGTCAGACCTGGAGCTCTTCCTGTGGTTTCTGGTGCCACTTCCTCAGGTGAGAGCTTGATGTATGGTTACCATGGAGATGCATCCCATGCTACTGGTCACCTATGTAGGCGGAGCCTGCTGTGCCTGAGGAGAAACTTGAAATTCTCACGGAAGACACTATGGGATCTGGAGATGTGCAAACAAACTGCGAAAGTCTGCATTCCTTTTCCCCACATTTATGCTATTTTAAGTTGAGTTTATTTTTTCATATCCATGGTTACCCCAGCCAGAGCTGAGAACCTGTAGCACAGAGCAAAGACTACTCAGTTCACTGCGGTAGTCTGCCAAGTCTTTGACAATGGCTGCTTACTTCTATACACACTCCTAACATCTGCATGGACGGTGATCAGAATAAGCAGTACCTCCAAGCTTGGAGGGTTTGCTCATTGCCTAGAACAAGTGTGTCGAACCAAGTGAAGAGTTCACAATTTCAGATAACCAGTCCTGGGACCCACGTCTAGAGACACTTAAAAAAAAAAGTATTTGGGGCTAGAGTGATGGTTCAGTGGCTAAAGGCACTTGCTTACAAAGACTGCTGGCCTGAGTTCGACTACCCAGTACCCACAAAAAGCTAGATGAACAGTGTGACACGTGTCTGGAGTTCATTTGTAGTGACAAGAGACACTGGCATGCCCCACCCCGTATCTATCTATCTCTGTCTGTTTCTCTCCCCACACCAATAAATAACATTTTTTTAAATTATGGATAAAAAATTAAAAAAATCTATTTTTTAATTTTTTGTGGGAGGGGTGAACACAAAGGCAGGAGGATAGATTTGGGGCTGGTCTTTGCCTGACTACCTCATTTGAAGCAGGGTTTTCACCCTGGATTCTCATTATGTTGTTCTTTGCTTGCTTGCATTCAGCTTCCAGAAAATTCTCCCATCTCATATCAACATCCAGGTGTTGAGATTACAGAAGCCTACTTCCTTCCACCTTTTTATGTGGGGTCTGGGGATTGAACTCAGGTACTCCAGGCAGTGGAAAGTATTATAACCCATTGTCATTAGGAACCACCCTTTAACAGCTGAAGGCAGCTTCCTGTTGTCTACTCTTTTTTTTTTTTCCTTCAAATAGTTGGATTAGTCAATTCCCTAGAATTTACCAAGATTTAGTAAGTCAGCAATGAAATCCTCAGACCATGTGTCAAATGAGCAAAAAGTTCAGAAGGAGTATGTCACAGCTTAAAGGAAATAGTATCAAAACTTTACTTTTATCTCTCTTTCTCTTTGTCTACTTGCAAATAAATAAATAAAAATGAAACAATTTTTAAAACTTTACCTGTAAAAGGGGGAAGGCAGGATTATATTTTGTCTCTCAGTGGGAAGGTTAATATTATTTATTTATTTAAGAGTGACAGACAGAGAAAGAAAGAGGCAAAGAGAGAGAGAGAGAATGGGCGCACCAGGACCTCCAGCCACTGCAAACGAACTCCAGACGCGTGCACCCCCTTGTGCATCTGGCTAACGTGGGTCCTGGGGAATCGAGCCTCGAACCGGGGCCCTTAGGCTTCACAGGCAAGCACTTAGCCACTAAGCCATCTCTCCAGCCCGGGAAGATTAATCTTTAAAGAGACCTACTTCTGGAGGCTGAGTGGGGGTGTCACTGCAGAAGACTGCCACTCCCAGGTGACAGCCTTGACTGACCCATTCCTGCTCAGGCCTGGGCGGAGACAGGAGGTGGCATGATGCATGGCACACCTCTTCACCCATCCTCATACCCATGTGGCTCTGCCTGGCGACTCTGCATCCCATGGAAGTGAAACACGGGCCGGCTGGGTGGCGCGCCTTCCTCCTGGCGCCCCACCAACAGAAAGCACATGTCTGCATTTTATATTCCAGTAAACTCCAGTTTGGCCCTCAGCCAGGGACCTCTTTGTAATGTCAAAGATAAAAGCTTTGGCCATGTTTGGCACCATGCCCCCACCTCCATTTTCTTATAACCGTCTTATAAACCCAGTGTGCATGACTGTTAACAGAGCCTTCCAGACAGAGGTCTAATGGAGCTCTATAAACATTCCCAAAGAGTGAGTGGCGGTGTCCCCACAGCATAGAGGGTGAGCAGAGGTATTCCCACGACACTGGAAGAGAACAGGGGAGGGGAGGTGTTCTCACTCAGGACCTGCTGGGAAGGGTGGGGAGAACTGGAAGTATAGACACAAAGGAATCCTCAGGACACTCCTGTTCCCAAAGCCCTGCGTCCTGGGCTTCTTTCATTGGAGCCAGGTATGCTAGCAACATTAAATTTCACCTGGCTCCAAACAGTATAGTTATAGATAAGCATCAGTCCTTTGCCAACTTTGGATGTCCATAAATGGTGTCTGGAGTATTCAAGATGGCACGACGCTCTCTTTTCTTGCCCCAGTCTTCCCAGACGCAGGGAACACTATGATGTCAGCCACAGAGGATCATGAAATCATTACCTCCTGATCAGGTTTTATCCTCTTTTTGGGTCACACTCGATGTGAGTCCACTTTTTACAGTCCTGGTCATCACGGTTTTATTATCCATTTAACTTTCCGGATGGCTTTCAAAGTATGACTTTAATGTTAGTATAACTGGAATGAGCTTTTTCTTTTAAAGAAGTAAACAAATATAAAGACATTTTGGTAAACAGAACTGGACGCAGAGCTTTTTATGTGAAAGCCTCGGGTTTTTTTCATCCCCAGGAGCTGGAATGTTCTGGATCTCCTGGTTTTTATATATCAGAGGCATTAAGGCACCCTGGGAGGCTGTAGCAGGCTTTCTTCCTCTCCATTATGCTGAGAGTGGACAAACACACAGACAGACACACACACGCCCACCAGCACACAGACCCCAGGAAAGCGCGTCGAGGTTACTGAGAGCTTCGACATCCCCTCGGATTGCAGACTGCCGTTCGCCCAGCGCGTTCTCCTCCCTGTCCTTGCGGTCTAGAGCACCGGGGACTCCAGGTCACCTGGGAGCTCATAAGAACACAAGCCCAGGTCATCTAGGCAAACAGCAGCAGAATCCTCAGGACTGGCAGACGTTAGAGTGTTATAAGAGCCCTGTGAGGTTTTGTGACAAGACCATTGAGATTGGCTATGACTGCTTAGATTCCAGCATCTTCTTTCTACTTTCTCAATTTGCAGTTCTTCTCCTGTGTCCTTTGCTTGTGTACAAATTACGTTAGACATAAAAAGTCATCAACTACACAGCACTATGGCTAATATTGAGCTGTCCAGTCAATGTGCTTGAAGGCCAGGCATAGGAAATGCCAAGATTTATTTATTTTTATTTTATTTTTTTTAGAGAGAGAGAGGCTTTCATTTCTAATTGCCATCAGCTAGGGAGACTAGCATTCAGAACACCTAAGTTTATGGGGAACACCTGAATCAAAGAACCACATTCTGCCCCTGGCCCCCATAAACTGATAACCATCCATGCTAGTCTCCCCAGTGTATTGTTGGGGGTGGGCTTATGCGCGTTACAGCCAGTTTCCCCTTGCCAGTGTTTGGCACACTCTCCTGTTCCTGTTGTCCACCTGATGTTGGCCAGGGGGTGATGTCCACCCTCTGCTCATGCCATCGTTTTCCTCTGCCATCATGGAGCTTCCCCCTGAGTCTGTAAGCCAAAATAAACCTTTTTTTCTTCCCCAAAAGCTCCCCTGGGGCAGATGCGAACAATGCAGTGCGAACCTGACTGTAACACTAGCTGTCGAGATGCTGGAAAGAGCTACGCAGCACACAGCCTCTGGGGGAAAAGAAGTTGTCAGCGATCGTAACCAGCAGCGGACCCTGCAAGCTTTAAGGCTGGCCTGCCAGGCCCAATGTACCAACTAGTGCCACGGTGGCATGCTTGTTCTGGTTGCTCTCTGTTTCGATCTGAGGCCTGTTCCGCAGGAGGGAATTCATGCCTGGTACTGAAAACTGTCAAAAGCTTATTTCTGAGGAGGTCATAAGTCCCGGGGGGAAACTACTACTGGCTAAATGGATATATTATGATTACTAAAACACCTTCTAAGCATGTATGTGTACGCCTATACATTAATGCCGCTCTCACGTTTCGTTAGGGAAGCTTCTGTTTTCAGATGGCGGTGACCACTGGGGTAACTCAAAAAGGGCCAGAGTGCTTGGAAAAGGTGACCATAGAGTGGTCAGCACTCAGTGAGACATCTTTACCCCCCTTGCAAGGGTCAGGGCCCATTACAGAAGAGGTGGTGTAAAGAAGGTGAGAGCCAAAGGAAGGGTGCATGTGCTTACAACGCTGTCATCCAGTCAGTGGAAGACACTACTTACAGAGTCACTCACAGTGGCTGACACTATTTACACAAGTCCTGCAATAATAGTACGAAAAAATGATGGGATAAAAATAGAAGAGAGGGCTAGAGAGATGGCTTAGTGGTTAAAGTATTTACCTGTGAAACTTAAGGACCCAGGTTCTATTCCCCAGTACCCATGTAAGCCAGATGTACATGATGGTACATGCATCTGGAGTTCATATGCAGTGGCTAGAGGCCCTGGTGTGTCCATTCTCTCTCTCTAATAAATTAATAAAGTAAAATATTTAAAAAATAGAAGAGAGACTAGTTGGAAAGAAGGAATTCAGTAGAGGGGATTTAAGAAGGGGATTATGATCGTGGTATATTATCTATATTCATGGTCATTGTCAATAAAGCCTTACAATAACAAAAAGATGTTATGGTCTCCTTTGACTCATGTTTACTGTGACTTGAAATCAGTGACATTCCCTGGAGAATGCATGGTGTGCCTAGCAGTTTGAATACAGTATCTCTTGTAGACTTCAAGTATCTTGGATGAATGTTTCTGAGCTCCTGCTGTTGAATTTCAACAAGGATCTGACACAATATTTTAAGGTATTCTGTGTGCAAAACAACTGTGTGCATTTCTGCTTTTCAACTGTATGGGGGCCAGGGCAGAATGTGGTGGTTTGATTCAGGTGTTCCCCATAAACTTAGGTATTCTGAATGCTAGTCTCCCCAGGTGATGGCAATTGGAAATGAAAACCTCTCTCTCTAAAAAAAATAAAATAAAAATAAATAAATCTTGGCATTTCCTATGCCTGGCCCTCAAGCACATTTACTGGACAGCTCAATATTAGCCATAGTGCTGTGTAGTTGATGACTTTTCGTGTCTAATGTAATTTGTACAGAAGCAGAGGACACGGGAGAAGAACTGCAAATTGAGAAGGTAGAAAGAAGATGCTGGAATCTAAGCAGTCATAGCCATTTCAACTGTATCTCAGGATTGACTGATGCCAACCTCAGGCCAGTCCTTGGTGTGAACCATTTCTCTTGTTCCACAGAAGAGGCTAAATTTCAGAGAACCGGCTGGCTGCGTATCACATCATAACAATAAAAACAACTGTATTAAAGTTCATTGTGCTAATTGCTACAAATGCTTTATCTCAATTAAGTTAAAAACGACTTCAGCCAGATGAAAAGTCTGTAGTAGAGAAGGAGGAAGGAAGTAGAATACAAAATGGTAGAGACGGAGTTAAGCTTGCAGCTGCATGATTTCAAAAACCTGAGTGCTCTTTGCTCTGCCACAGTGCTTCAAGAATTCACATAGTAGGGCTGGAGAGATGGCTTAGCGGTTAAGCGCATGCCTGTGAAGCCTAAGGACCCCGGTTCGAGGCTCGATTCCCCAGGGCCCACGTTAGCCAGATGCACAAGGGGGCGCACGTGTCTGGAGTTTGTTTGCAGTGGCTGGAGGCCCTGGTGCACCCATTCTCTCTCTCTCCTCTCTCTCTCTTTCTCTCTCTCTCTCTGCCTTTCTCTCTGTGTCTGTCGCTCTCAAATAAATAAATAAAAAATAAACCAAAAAAATTTAAAATAAAAAGAATGCACATACTTGAGGACTGGGAGGAGGAATGTGGAAGCTACTTACACTCCTCTGTTACTGCTCCACGGGCACCCTGATGGAAGTCAGGCAAGGCAGCTTTCAGCTCATCTATCTTGCCACAGGGCCTGGCTCCACCCAACAGGGATGCTGCAGAGGAGCGCTCTGCCCTGACCCGCTGGGCCTACGCAGTTCCCTGCCATCATGGTTCTGGGCCTCTAAGAAACATCTCTTTTTTACTTTGTTAACTATAAAACTGCACTGAGTGCAATCGGGCGAGGTCGCCCATGCCTGTAATCCCAGCACTTGGAGTGTGAAGGCAGGAGGATCAGGAGTTCAAGACCAGTCTCAGCTACACAGCAAGTATTGAGGATGACCTGTGCTGCATAAAACACTGTCTCAAGGAAAAAAAAAAAAAAAAAACAAGTTCTTCTCCAGATTAGGATTATCTGCATGCACACCACTAACCCAGGCCTGGTATGAAGCACGGCTTTCCAACCCTAGAGATGTGTGCTTTCTGGGAGGAGCAACAGCAGGGCCCGAGCTGCACACAGAGAGGCTCTAATCGAGACGGGAACTGAAAAAACACATTCTGTCCTTCCACCGCGTGGTTTACATGTAAGTGTACCGGTCTTGGTGTGGGGAAGTGGGATAGAACATTTCCGATGCTTACGAACTATTGGAAGGAAATATAAAAACAATCCCTTCATTGTTTGAGTAAAAGCCATTGTGAAGCATTAAGTAAGAGAGATACTTGGAATGACTATATTACAGCTTACCTCAATGCTAGGCTAATGGATTTATTCGTTTACTCACTTGGGCAACCCAAGTTTCCTTTCTTTTCTTTTCTTTTCTTTTCTTTTCTTTTCTTTTCTTTTCTTTTCTTTTCTTTTCTTTTCTTTTCTTTTCTTTTCTTCTTTCTTTCTTTCTTTCTTTCTTTCTTTCTTTCTTTCTTTCTTTCTTTTTTTGAGGTAGGGTCTCACTGTAGCTCAGGCTGACCTGGAATTCACTATGTAGTCTCAGGGTGGTCTTGAACTAATGCTGATCCTCCTACCCCTGGCAAGTGCTAGGATTTTCTTAAGTACTGTGCTGGCCACTGAGGACAGAGCTGACGAGGTCGCTCCTGACAAGTAAGCAGGTGGGCAGCCAATACCAATGACACATGACATTTGTGCAAGTGGAAGTAACGATATGGCAGAGAAGAGCAGGCGAGAGGCGAGTGGGTTTCAGCGTGTGGTCAAGGGTGTCTCCCCGAGCAGGTGAGGCGCAGGCAGAAGCTGCAAGCTTAAGCATAGGAAAGGGCCAGGCAAGGCCGAAGCTACAGAAGACGGCTTCAGGCATAGGAGAGCCAGCTGCTAAGGCCCTGGGGCAAGAACCAGGCATGTTGCATACATGGGCATAGGCTGAGCCTGGAATGGCGTAGGAAAGCCAGACCACCCAGGTACCTTCTGCCCTTGAGGAGGGCCGGGGCTCCCTGCAGGTGTGTGGGGGAGCTGCTGAAGAGGTGCCTAATGGGAAGCATTCTCGGGCTTCTGGGCAAGAGAAGCAGCAGGGACCGGGGATGGACAATGGAAGCTGAAACCACTCAAGGTGTCCAAGCAAGAGGCCAGTGCTGAAGAAATGGTCAAGGAATTGCAGCTGTTTCTGGAAAGGGAGAGAGGACAGGAAGAAGTGAAGATGGCCTGTTGTCAGCCAGGAGACCTCACTTAACTTTCTCTGGGTGTCTGCTTGGGAAATAGCCATGTCCTGTTTTAACCAAGCTTGCTGCCCCATACAGCAGCTGCTATGCCTCCTCCGGGGTCCCGACAGCTAAACCCTGTGTATCTCAAGTGTTCTCATAGCCATTAGCCCTTCTGCCAACCTAAATGGAGAGCCCGTCTATCCATGGCCTGATGTTCCTAAGATAAGCCAAAGCTGGGTGTATAAGTCTGGGAAATAGCTCCGACCCTATTTTCAGTCAGAGGTGGTCAAGAGGGGATGCAGGGTACTGAGAAAAAAGGAGAACAGAGTTTAAGAAACTTGCAACGAGGTCTCTGAGTCAATAGTCTAAAAACTGAAAGATAAATAAATAAATCAGTGCCTGAGCGCACCCTTGGGTCCCAGTTCTTATTCAGTTACGCATCTGTTCTGCAACAGAATGAGGGAGTTAATTACTTTTCTATGACATGTATGGATTTTGCGAGATACCACATTGCACCAGTTAATAATGATCTACCTTCTGTTGACATAAAATGTTTAAATTAATAAAAATCTAAATGATAGATCTCATAGTACAGCATACTTAACTGAAAGGCTGGGTGGCAGCAATAGTAATTTTCCTGGGTAAAAATTATTGGGATGAGCTTATGGCAGCATGAAAATCTTGGACAATGAAACAACTCATATGGGCAGGCTGTTTGAAGAGTTCATAGACTAGGGAGGGCAGGCAGTGTCTCTCCACTTGCTAATGTGGCAGGGTCGAAACTGTCAGAGAAACTGAGACTAATAGCCAGTAATTGCCTCAAATTGACAATATTGGTGATTTTTATTCCACTTAAGCCTGTCTGCTCAATCTTCAAGGTCTGCAAAGAGATATGGAAGGATATAAATAATCCCTTAAATTCTGCTATTAATATTAAAAGCTGTTCTGCCCTTGGTGAGTGAGGTCTTGAGAGCCAGACACGAAGCCATTGGCATTGTGGCAACTGTAGCATGGTTTTAGATTTCCTTGGAAAAAAACTGAGATAACATTTGAAGTAGGCTCCAGCCCCAAGATGGGAAAAGTGCTTGAAATTAACAACAGAGTGTCTTGTTGAAGTACTAAAAACACCCAAAGACAAGTCTGAAATCTAAGGCATCTTGTCACATTTGTGTTATTTCTACTTATTTGGGACAAAAGAATAAAATTGTCTACCACTTTCTTGCATTTTTAAATTTTTTTATTTATTTATTTGAGAGTGACAGGCAGAAAGAGAGTGAGAGACAGAGAAACAATGGATGCTTCAGGGCTTCCAGCCACTGCAAACGAACTCCAGATGTGTGCACCACCTTGTGCATCTGGCTAACATGGGTCCTGGGGAATCAAGCCTTGAACCGGGGCCCTTAGGCTTCACAGGCAAGCGCTTAACCACTAAGCCATCTCTCCAGCCGCATTTTTTTTTTTTTTGAGGCAAGTCCAACAGACTGGCCTTTGTTTATGTGAGAGAGCAGGATAGAGAGCAAGAGACAGACAGACAGAAAGAATTGGCACAACAGAGCCTCTAGCCACTGTAACTGAACTCCACATGCAGGCATGCACTTGGGTCACCTTGTGCATCTGGCTTATGTGGGACCTGGAGAGTTGAACATTGGTCTTTAGGCTTCATAGGAAAGTACCTTAACCACTAAGCAATCTCTCCAGCCTACTTTTCTTGTGTTTTTAACCTTTGTTGCTTAAAAACATAAGAAATAAAACCCCAAAACAAACAAACAACACATTGGGACTTGCTATGTAGCTTGGATCTGGAATGTCCCCTAAAGATCTGTACATTGAAGGCTTGGTCTCCTAGCCTAAAATGCATAAACTAATAAAAATCTAAATGATGCATCTCATAGCACAGTGTACTTAACTGAAAAGCTGGACTGGCATCAGTACTGATGTGGGAGACAGTGAATCCTTTAGGCGGCAGGGCTGAGCGGGAGGGAGGTGGGTGATCAGAGAGTGAGCCCTTGAAGGAGATATTGGAATTCAAGTCCCCTCATCTCTTCCTTTTCTTTCCCTTTCACGTTTGGCCACCCATGAGATGAGTGGTTTGCTCCAGCAAGCATTCCTGCCATCATGGGCTGTGATGGGCCCCAAGGTAAAGAGCTAACCCATCATAGGCTGAGACCGCAGAACTATATATCAGATGGGGTGTGTGTGTGTGTGTGTGTGTGTGTGTGCATGCACACACACATAGGCCAGAGGAGAATGTCACCAGGTATCCTTTATTACTCTCTCTATCACTCTGACATTTAGCCTGGCTGATGAATGAGCCCCAGTGATTCTCCTGTCTCTGCTCTGCACAGGACTGGGGTTATAGACATGTGTGAACATGCCCAGCTTTTTATGTGAACACTGGGGATCAAACTCAGGCCATCTCAGGCCCTCATACTTCTGTGGCAAGCACTCTTACCTACTGAGCCATTTCCCAAGAGCCTTATCTAAGATATTCTCTTGTCTCGGGCAATGGAAAGCTAACATAGGCCTGAAGTCAAAAAGTTGTTTACTTCCGGTGTAAGAATTTGTTTGTTTGGGTTGCCAGAGCTAAGGGGCCCAAGAATACTACTACATTTTTATGCTCATTTTCACTGGCCACAACTTATCCTTTATCCATGCAGGGACACAGAATAGCATGTAGGGTGACATGTGAGAATGCAGACACAGGTCTTCTGTGAATCCTTATCTCACCGCTGTCTATCCGTGACTTGCTTTTCAGGAAGCTTTAGGTAAAAGGTGCTTCTTGTAGGCCTTTAAGCACACAGTAAATTCTTGTCTGTCTTCCATAGAAAGTAATAGATGATGTGAAAATGGTCCAAGACCAGTAAAGGTTGTTGCTGTTGTTATTTTAAGTGGGAGAGTATCTGATTTTCCCTTTATAATTCAAAAACACTAGCATATGGGAGGCAGAGACAGGAGGCTCCCTGGGCTCACTGGCAAGCCAGTCTAACCTACTCTTGCAGGGCCAAGTCAAGGAGAGACCCTGTCACAAAAAAACAGGTGGCTAGCATTCCTAAGGAATGACCAGATTAGCAGTTTTCTTTGACTGAGGTTGTTCTCAGGTCTCCAAACCCACATGCATACATATGCAAACACACGCATGCACGCACGCACGCGCACACACACCAATCAACTAGGCTCAGGGAGACAGGAAGCTCAGGTGGTCCCTTTCTCCCATAGGCAGTAGAGTTAGTTCCCAGTCACCTATGTTTTCCTCAGTCCTACTTCCCATATGTGATTCTCTTTGGCCCATTTTAAGTTTCAGGATCACTGTACATAGCAATAGTGCATCTGCTGGAAACGGCTCACTGAGAAAACTGTGCTGGGTCTTTGGTGGCATTCAGAGGCAGCAGTATCAAATTAAGAAAGTCTTCACACCATTTGTAAAATGATTTTAATTGACGTTCTTCATAAATGAAGCTGCTGTGAAAAGATAATCTTTTATAATATGCCAGATTTAGGCCATCTTATTCATTTTCTGAGATGGAGCCTTCTCCTGTGTCAAATACAGCCTAATTGTTTAGAAATAATTAATGTGTTTTTATTTCAGTTGTAGGAAACATAATTTATTAATTGGTTGCTGTTTTATGTGTTCCATCTTAAAAGGCACAATAAATTAAGAAATTAGCATTGAGAAGGTATTGCAAAATGCCTAGACTAAATTATGAAAAGCAAGATGGTGGCAAGTTAAGAATGAGGATATTTATGGCCTAAAGGAGTTTAATGACAAATATGGAGATAACTGTTCTATGGGCTTTTAGTTCAAATTTCAACATTCTAGACAGGAAAGCATGCTTCATGCTTTAAGAATTTCAAGACGCTGATTTCTTATTAAACATAGACAGAAAAAGCCTGTCTTCCTTACTTGTTACAGTCCTTGGATTCTGCATATGATCTGGCTATGAAGGTAGAAAGGAAATGAGACAGGCTGACCCTGGCCACTGAGGCCACACAGTCTCCTCACTACAGGGAGGCACAGCTACCTGGACACACATCCCAGCTTCATGGAACAGCTAGTCCTCAGTGCCATGGGTAAGAGACGTAATCTACATGGAAACCTACAGAGGCAGCCTGGAAGCAGGTGAGTTTGCCGTGTCCCTGGGTCATAAGTGGACCCAATCTCATCACATTCGGTGTTTGAGGACAGCTGCCATCATAGAGATGCAAAAGCAGCTCTCCCTGCAGCCTTTCTTCTGGAAGTAATGTTGTGAGTTCCTTCTTTGGTTTTGACTTTTTTTTTTTTAATCCAAGACAGCAAGAGAGGAAGAGAGAGAGCGAGAAGGAGAGGGAGAGAAAGAGACAGAATTGGCGTGGCAGGGCCTCCAGCCACTGTAATTAAAGTCCAGATGTGTGCGCCATCTTGTGCAAGTGTGAGACCTTGCCCGCTTGCATCACCTTGTGCGTCTGACTTATGTAGGACCTGAGAGTTGAACATGGGTTCTTCGGCTTCGCAGGCAAGTGCCTTAACAGCTGAGCCACCTCTCCAGGACAAAGTTTGGGTGTTTTTGACTTTTTGTTTCTGACTTCTTGGTGCTTTACACGGTAACATTTTTCTGGCTATGGCTGCCAGAAGCCACCATGTCTACCCCCATTCTTCAATGGCTTCCTATGCAGCATGATGAAAATCCAAACTCTGCCTAGCATACCTCACTCCCTGCCACCCACCCCACTGCCACCCCCCAGCCTGACCAGGCTTTACCCTCCAGTAATACTAAGCATGTGCCCTTTCCAGACACATTACCCTCTGTGGGACAGGCATTTCACAGGGACACAGCCCAGCATCCGATCCTCCTTTTGAGCCCTTCTCACTGGGACTATGCAGACTTCATGTCCCAGGCCAAGTGTTCCTGCCTTTGTGCCATCCTTCCTGGCTAACTGGGCAATTTTTATTTTTTTCTGCTCCCACTGCCATTCAGAGAGACACTCAAGATAGCTGCCACACTGAGTGTCTGTGCCCGTGTCTCCACACTAGAATGTAAGACTCAGGAAGGTAAGATATTCTCGTCTAAGGATTTTCATCTTTAGTGTGCGGCAAGCCTTACCTTCATAATACTACAGGAAGAAAGAAAAGGAGAAAAGGAAGAAGGAAGAGATGTTACCATGAATGAGTGATAGGCAAATAAAAAAAAAGTAAATAGTAGCTCTTTATCTCTGCCTCTTTCTCTCTGTGTCACTCTCAAATAAATAAATAAACAAATAGATAAATAGTAACTAATGTATGTCTATGCTCCAAGCAATGGGACGCCATGTATCCAGAAAAGTAATGCTCAGGCTGTGGGCAGAACAAGCCTATTCCAGTCACAGACCTTGTTGAGACATGAGAATTGGGCTCTTGCACTCCCTCAGAACCTCACAGTGTATGCTGCACTTTACACGCTGGACCTCCTCATCCTCCCCATTGGATGGTGGGAGCCTCAGGTAATTTTTGTCCAAGGTCTTACACAAACATGATAATTAAAATATGCTATATTATTCTGTGGTAAAACCTACCTAAGAGAAATATAAGTCCCTCTTTAATTCTAAAGTTCTACTAGCCAAAAGACATATAAGTTAAAATTTGAGTATAAGGATATTTTAAGTACTTTTAAGATGAGAATTAAACAGATTAAAAAAAAAAAAAACAAACACTCGAGGGGATATCTAGATCAGTTTCTTCCTTTACCTTTCACTTCTGTCTCCACACCCAGGTGCAGCACCCTGTTTCCTCAGAAGAACTACCCTAGAATTAGGAAGCCTGGACTGATGGGGCCAAACAACAGAGACACTCAATTAGTGAGTGGTTTATATCATTTCTCCTTTCTGTAAGATGAGGGTTCTGACCTACATGCCTCATGTCTCTGGCAGCTAGTTCAATCTAACTGCCCCCTTTGATGTACCAGCCAGTGTCTGTGACATCTGTTTATAGGTCTAAATACACTCTAGGAGTGCAATCACTAACATGCAGCAAAAACCCCGTCGAATTGTCACTTCAACAGGTCAGACAGAAAGTGCAGTACTGCATATACTTCATTGGTCTTACTTGGAGCCCATTAAGAAAGTGGAAATTGGGCTGGGGGATGGCTTAGTGGTCAAGGCACTTGCCTGCAAAGCCATAGGACCTAGGTTCAGTTCCCCAGGACCCACATTAGCCAGATGCACAAGGATGGCACATGCATTGGGAATTTGTTTGCAGTAGCTGGAGGCCTTGGCACACCCATTCTCTCCCCCTCCCCCCACTCTCTCTCTATCAAATAAGTGAAATATTTTAAAAAAGAAAGAGGAAATGCACCTAATAACCAGTGTCATTAATTCATAGAGTGGCATTATGCATCCTCCTGGTGGGAGAAGGCTCACTGATGCCATCATTTCTGCTCCAAAGGAGCTGCCAATGGCTAGGTCCCAGCAAACCCCAAGTAGTTATGAAAGTCCCTATATTGCCTCTGCACATAGTACAGCACATAGTACAGAAGTTTTCGGCATAACCTTATGTGTTCTGAATGCTAGGTCCCCAGCTGGTGGTAATGTGGGAATTAAAGTCTCCTAGAGGCGGTGCTTGTTGAGGGCGGGTGTTAGAGTCAGCTTCCCCTGGCCAATGTTTGGCACACTCTCCTGTTGCTGTTGTCCATTTGATTTGGCCAGGAGGTGATGTCCACCCTCTGCTCATGCCACCATTTTCCCTTGCTATCTTGGAGCTTCCCCTGAGTTTGTAAACCAAAATAAACCCTTTTCTTGCCCCCCCCCCATCCCTCGTGACAAAAAGTAATCAAGAAGCTCATGTGAGCAGTTCAGAATCTGATCGGCAGATGATGGGAACTGAGGATGCTATAATTCCTGGAACTTTAAAAACAGACTATTTCCCCACATCATTTGAGAGCAATTATAGCTATGATTACAGGGCATCTCGCATCTCCCATCTCCCAAGCTGCCCACTTTATCTAGTTGAAAGCAAAATAGCTTTGCCAGGCACGATCAGTATCATCTTACAAAAGAGAAAACCAGGACTGAGATAGGAAACTTGCTAATGTGAGCTGGTTGGCAGCCAGGAGAGTGAAGGATACCAGTCTTCACGCACATGCTCTTCCCACTATATCCCACTGCCCAGTTACCCTCTCCTCGCGTTCCCTCTGGTTAGCATCACTGGTGATAACAGCTGATGCTCCAAGACCGGAGCTCTGAACTCTGTGTCACTCCAGGGTGTCGGAAGGTATATTGACGCGGGGGCCGGAGAGATGGCTCAGTGGTTAGGAATACTTGCTGAGCAAGCATGAGGGCTTGAGAGGGGCCCGAGATGACCTGAGTTCAATTCCCCTGCCCCGCACAAACAGCCAGTCTAGGCATGGCGATGCACATCTGCAAGTTCGGCCCTCTGGTGGGAGGCAGAGAGGGAGCAGGTGAAAACCAGAAAACCGCAGGGGCTTGCTGACTGAAAAAAATATTGAAGATGGCACCTCTTATGGGTTGGGTGAGAGACTGTCAAGGAAATAGGTGGATGAGTGGAAAAAGGGGGATACCCAACGCTCTTTGGGCCTCCATATGCATGCGCATAGGACCCCACTCATTTGCATACACATGTGCATAAGCTATACATATATCACACAACACACCACACCATACATAGTTTATGCAAACAGTACTGTAATAACAAGACATTTATGCAACAACAATGAGCCTTGGCCATAGACATAAATTAATTCAAAATGTATCAAAGATTTAAATATAAAACCCCAGTCTATAAAACTTCTGATAGAAAACACAGGAGAAAAATCTTTGTTCTCTTGGATGAGGCAAAAACTTCTTAGATAATAACATCAAAAGGATAATCAAAAGAAAAATATTGATATATTTAATGATATCAAAATTTAAAGTGTGTGTGCTTTTAAGACTCTCTTAATGGTCTGATAAAAGCAAGTCACAGACAGATGAAAAAAACATTTATATAACACATATTTGATAAGGGGATAATGAAATATCCTACATTTCAAGTAGACAAAAGTTTTGAGCAAGTAAGAGATGTATAGGAAATGTACTCAGGTGTATATGATTTCCATAAATACTTGAAAAAACAAATCTGTTAAGGTGATGCATATTAAAACCGTAGCACAACATCATCACAAATCTATTATAATCATTACAAACAAAGATAAAAGGACTGGAGAGATGGCTTAATGGTTAAGCACTTGCCTGTGAAACCTAAAGCTCGATTCCCCATGACCCACGTTAGCCAGATGCACAAGGGGACACATACATCTGGAGTTCGTATGCAATGGCTGGAGGCCTTGGAGCGTCCACTTTCCCTCTCTCTCTCCCCCTGCCCTTCTCTCTGTCTGTCACTCTCAAATAAAATAAATTTTAAAAAAGACAAGAGAAAAATCAGACAAAAATTAAGAACTGATAAAGATGTGGGATAACTGGATTCTCAACCACTGCTAGCGAGAATTCCAAATGTGCAGCTGCTTAGGAAAACAACTGGGTAATTTCTTTTCAAATTAAATACACATTTGCCAACCAACTCAGCAATTATAATTCTAAATATTTATGCAGATAAAATAAAAATTGACACTTACACTTTTAGTGAGAATGTAAATCAACACAGCCATTATGGAAGGTTTCTCAAAAAGATAAAAATAGAATTACTAGGGCTGTAGAGATGGTTTAGTGGTTAAGGCATTTGCCTACAAAGCCAAAGGATCCCAGTTTGACTCTCCAGGACCCACGTTAGCCAGGGCACAAGGGGCCCTGGTGTGCCCATTCTCTCTCTCTCTCTCCCTCCCCCCTCTCTCTTCCTCTTTCTCTTTCTCAAATAAATAAACAAAACATATTTTAAAAAATGGAATTACTAAAATGATAGGTAGTTTAGAAAAAAAATGATCAACACGACTTTCTCTTAAATTCTAGAAATAAAACTTTTATTTATTTTTTGTGTTTATTTTTATTTATTTATTTGAGAGCAACAGACAGAGAGAGAAAGAAGCAGATAGAGAGAATGGGAGTGCCAGGGTCTCCAGCTATTGCAAATGAACTCTAGACATGTGTGCCCGCTTCTACATCTGGATAATGTAGGTCCTGGGGAGTCAAGCCTCGAACCGGGGTCCTTAGGCTTCACAGGCAAGCACTTAACCACTAAGCCATCTCTCCAGCCCAAAACTTTCATTTTCTAATTGCTGATACTTCTTATAACAGGAAAATAAGTGGTTAAAGACCTTAGTAAGAGCAGTATGATATCTTCCTTTTGTGTGTGTGTGTGTATATATATATAATATAATATATATATATATATATATTACAGCTTTTCCAAAACATTCTTCCCTAGACCAATGTGAAATTAGTCAATTCTAAACATTTAAAATATGACATATTTTTATACATTCTGTATCAGGCTGCTTATTAGGTGATTTCTCCCCTCATTACTAAAAAAAAAAAAAAAAAAAAAAAAAAAAAAATTTACTATGGGATCTTGGTATCCCACTCCTGGGTTATATCTAAAGAAACGAAATCAGCCCACAAAGCATCATGTATGGCTCCCTTGTCTGCAGCACTGCTCACAACAGCCCAGAGTGGGGACAACCTCAGTGCCCATCTCTTGATCAACATGTAAAGAACATGTGCCACATATACACAATGGAGTACTGAGTGACTGTAAAAATAATGAGATCTTATTTGTGACCACACGGGTAGATATGGAAATCATAACAGGAGTCAAATCAGCCTGGTTCAGAAAGACAATCCACACATGATCCCATGCATATGTTGAAGCTAGAGATGCTATCTTGGGGCTGGAGAGATGGCTTAGCGGTTAAATGCTTGCCTGTGAAGCCTGAGGACCCCGGTTCAAGGCTCGATTCCCCAGGACCCACGTAAGCCAGATGCACAAGGTGGTGCACGCATCTGGAGTTTGTTTGCAGTGGCTGGAGGCCCTGGCACGCCCATTCTCTCTTTCTCTCTCACTCTGCTTCTTTCTCTGTATGTTGCTCTCAAATAAATAAAATAAAATAAATCTTTAAAAAGAAAAAGAGGTTATCTCACAGAAGTAGAGAGTGGAGACGTCTGAGGACAGCTGGAGGAGGGAGAGTAGGGGAGGGCTGGTGGGTGGGAACCGGTTACAATGAGGCAAAGAGCAAGGAACTTTGACATGCTGCCACACAGCGGCTAGTTTCTGTGTATCTCACATGGGACCTCATTGCTATGTACAAGTTGTTTTTTTTTTTATTATTTTATTTATTTGAGAGCAACAGACACAGAGAGAAAGACAGATAGAGGGAGAGAGAGAGAATGGGCACGCCAGGGCTTCCAGCCTCTGCAAACGAACTCCAGACGCATGCGCCCCCTGGTGCATCTGGCTAACATGGGACCTGGGGAACCGAGCCTCGAACCGGGGTCCTTAGGCTTCACAGGCAAGCGCTTAACCGCTAAGCCATCTCTCCAGCCCCTATGTACAAGTTTTGTATCTTTATGTATCAGTTTAAAAATTAAATCAAAAATGCTATGAAAAGGACAGTTACATTCACAGTCTAGCCTGCATATGGATGTTTATATCAGCTTTATTGGTAACCACCCAAAGCTGGAGAAAAATCCAGATGTATTCAACTGGAGAATGGATAAACAAACTGTGAAGGGCCATGGAGTGGAGTACTTATGATAAGAAAAGAACCAGCAACTGCGTCAGGGCTAGCGGGATGGCTTAGTAATTAAGGCGTTTGCCTGCAAAGCCAAAGGAGCCAGGTTCGATTCCCCAGGATCCACATAAGCCAGATGTACAAGGGGACACATGTGTCTGGAGTTTGTTAGCCGTGGCTGGAGGCCTTGGTGCCCCCATTCTCTCCCTCTCTCTCTTCCTCTTTCTCTGTCAAATAAATAAATAAATAAAAATAAAAATATTTTTAAAAAGAACATGACTAAATATCAAATGCATTATGCTACATGAAAGAAACCAGAAACAAACAGCTATTTGGCTCAGTTTATATGACATTCTAGAAAAGGTAAATCTACAGTGACAGAAAGCAGGGGTTAGCAAGGGTTGGGAATCATACACAGACTGACTATAAAAAGTCAGATGAGGGAATTTTGAGGGATCTGTGATGGAATTGCTATATATCTTAATGGTTGGTGGTCACAGAAATCTGTCAACATTGATGAAACTATACACTAAAAAATGGGAAATTTTATTCAATGTAAATTACATTCCAATTTTTTGAAAAGATAAGTTAGGTATATCTGTTAGTCACATGCATATAGGAACGGTACCGTGGAGTGGTTAGGGCTATGCTCTTAAGAGCTCCGTGATTTCATCTGCCAAGTGAGAAGCCAGGAGAAGCCTTCCCAAGGCTGTGGAGGTTACTGAGAGGAGGCTTCTGAGCTCAGACAGTGTCTCACAAGTAATGTGCATGCATGTGTGTGTTCCCCATTTGGATGAGTTTTCAATGAGTCAAAACAACCTGACATTGTGTTATCGATATCTCGCTTATCTAAATAACCAGAAGAATGAGTTTCCAGGGAGGAAATGCAGGCAGGGCTGGCTGGTGCTCACGTTACAAGGAGGAAAGGAGTTCTTGACTGGCAACCACAGTGTCCCCTGGGCAGGTTTTGGGGGCCCTCGCCTGCTTGGAAGTCCACACTGTACTATTGAGTGTGTTCTGGAATATGCTGTTTCCTCACAGTGTAGCCTGGTGCTGCAGTCCTCCAAGAGCAAACAGCTGAGCCCCCCATGCCCCTAAGCCCCAGGTGCCTTTTTGTGGCTCAGTTGAGCCCCCTCAAACCACCTTACATTTAAGAAGAGGGTCTCTCCGCAATGTGTGGTGACATCTTACCGTCTTTCCAGTTTGGGCACAAATATCTATTCTGCTGGCTTTTGGTCTGCATGGCCCAGCCCTGGAGACGGATTCAGCTGGTGTGAGGCATGTGCTTGTGAACTGAGCACTGCATTAACCCAATGCATTGTCACAGCTGTGTGCAGAAAGTGTTGTGTCCTCTCTTCCTCAGAGAGCATTCTAACTGAGAGCAGCTGCTGCAGTCTGGAGAGACAGACAGACACACACACACACACACACACATACCTCACACACTTCTTTACTCCCCTGCTAAATCTCCTTAAACTGGCTGAAGATAACATACTTTGCCCATGATGAAAACATAGGCAGGAAACGCATTCTGCTTAGACTGCTAAAACTTGAAATATGAAACATTTCGGAACCGGTTGGCCACACCATCCTGCCACAAGGCAGTTCTGCTCATAATTAATTTAGCAAAATAGGGGAAGGCAGCAGGAAAGGAAACCTTGGTTTACTATGACTTTTAGGTAACTGCTCACATTTCAAATAGATCAAGTTACCACATGTACTTTCTTGGGGCAAAAAAAAAAAAAAAAAAATTCTTCCTTTTGAATATAATTTTAACCCTAACCTTGCTTTACAAGCCTGGCCTCTTCCCCGGGCTTGCCTGCTCCCTGGCCGAGGCTCCACAGTTGGGGATTACCGTGGGGCGGACACGTCACGCACAGGAAGTGAGGCCTCTCAGCAGAGCACCGGGTCGGGAATGCAGGGCTCGCTGCACAGTGCTCCCTAACTGACTCACAGGTGTTCTGGAAGGCCTCACAGGGGACTCATGAGAGGCCATTTCCTGTAACCAAAGAGGATTTCTAAAAGAAGCTGAAACAATTACCAAGGACAAAAAATTAACATCACTCTGTACAAAAGAAGGCAAGAGGAAGTAGGCTTAGAACCGTAGCCTGGGGGAGTAAGAAGCTGATGAGCCAACCCGCTCCCCAACAATTTATTAACATGCCCCCCCAAATGGGTGCATTTTCTGAAGGACTCCATGCAACTCTCTCCCCACAGAGGCCCTGTGATAAAGGAGACCCCCAATGCCCTGCTCCACAGACAGGCAGGAGGTGAGCTGAAGGTCTAACAGGTGCCAATTTCAAACCTTGAAGCGCTTCCCTTTGCGCCAAACCCACAGTAATGCTGGGTAAAACATAAAAAGAGAAACCGAACCTAGCCTTGCCCATTCAAAACCTGGTATGCATCTCTCTGGGCCCAGTAAGAGAAGAGAAATGCAAAGGTTTAAGCAAAGCTGAAACTTAGGGGCCTTAAGTCTAGAAGAAGGTGGCAGGGCTGGAGAAGACGGCTTAGTGGTTAAGGTGTTTGCCTGCAAAGCTAAAGGATCCCGGTTCAATTCCCCAGGGCCCATGGAAGCCAGAGCAAAAGGAGGCGCATGTGTCTGGAGCTCGTTTGCAGTGGCTGGGGGTCCTGGTGTACCCACTCTCTCTCTAAAATAAAATAAAGTAACAAAGCAAAACAGAAAGAAGGCGGCAGGCATAAGTTCAGCTCCAGCAGTGAGCACGCATGTGGGTGGTTCACATGAGAAAGGCATGCACAGCTGACTGGAAGCTCAAAGGCAGGGGAAGGGGTGAGGCTCCTAGACTTGTAAAAGTAGGCTGAAGAATTTATTCCCCTGGGATAAATATTGATAAGAAGCTGGGGGCCTGAAAAGGCTGGAAGACACAGAACCAAGAAACCCACCATTGAGGTAAATACATTTATTTATTCATTACACTACTTTACATTACCTTACTTTATACTACAGGGTGCAAGAAACTCCAGTGTCATTAAGTCCTGGGTTGGAACTGCAGCTGAAGGGATCTAAAGTCAAAATCTAGGACAAGCACAAAGAGAAGGAATAACACAACTGAAAATGAGTCTGCCACAAAAAATTCCAAACAGCTGGGCGTGGTGGCACACGCCTTTAATCCCAGCACTTGTGAGGCAGAGGTAGGAGGATCATCATGAGTTCAAGGCCACCCTGAGACTACATAGTGAATTCCAGGTCAGCCTGGGATAGAGTGAGACCCTACCTCGAAAAACAGACAACAACAACAAAATCCAAACAACTGAAAATCAGTGCAAAGGAAGAGAACCAATAACACTCCATAGAACATGGATTCCCTATGAAAGCCAACTTCATAGAGCAAAAACCTCAAAGAAGCATGATTATGTTGCGCAACTAGTGCAGGAGCATCCACAGAGGGGAATAAGAGGTTATCAGAACCAAAATAGGAATAAAGCAGAGACCAGGAGATATGAAAAATAGTGAATTTGAAGATGTTGTTCTGGGTTATTGGTAGAATGTCTTCCGTGTGTGTGTGTGTGTGTGTGTGTGTGTGTGTGAAGCCCTGGGTTCCATCCCCAGAAACAAACAAAAGGATGAATTTGAAATCCTGGAAGTAGAAAAAGTCTTTAATTCTTTAACCCAGCTAAGCAGCAAACACCATCCCGACCACTTGGATTTCAGGAGCTTTCCTCTGGCAACCGGACTGGAGCAGGGAGGGTCCTAACATTTCCACTGCACAATGACCCTTTGCTTGTCAGACTCCACACATATCACTGTAGTAAATATCAATATAAAAATGGCAAGACTTGGCTGGGTGTGGTGGTGCACACCTTTAATCCCAGCACTTGGGAGGCAGAAGTAGGAGGATCACTGTGAGTTCAAGGCTAGCCTGGGACTACAGAATGAGTTCCAGGTTCTCCTGGGCTAGAGTGAGACCCTACCTTACAAGAAAACAAAACACAGCCAGACCCTAGTTTTCAGCAGTAACACCAAGGAAGGATCACTCGAGGCAAAGGTGGCCCCGGCTTTCTTCAGTGGAGATGAAGTGTTTTTTTTAGTCTTGGGATAAAACAAGCTATCAGAGCTACATCTCCCATTGTACTCTTTTTATTTCTTTAATTAAGTTATAATTTGAAATGATGTCAATCAGCCACATTGAAGACTATTATAAAACTTGGTTAACTTCAGACACTATGGAGTCTGACGAGACTCTTGTAGGCACCTCAGGCCTCTGTGAGGAAAACTGAGGCTTGGCTAAGGGACACATGAATCCTATGGCTTCTGTAAATTTTGAAATTACATTTTCTGTTGTGGCTGTTAAGAAATTCAGAGTGAATCTATGACTTGTCTAGGCCATTGTGAAAGAGGTCAGCCTGGCATGAATTCCACGTGCTAACCTGTTCCATCCTCTACCTTGCCACACTTATCTTCCAAATAAATATAAAATGTTACTACGTATGTAGGTATACACATATGTGTGTATGAATATGTGCTTATGTATGCAAATGAACGTGTTTGTGTACACAACTTCAGAATCCAGTAGGTGGAGAAAAGATCCAATTAGACATAAAAGTTGGTAATTTTGAAGAAGGAAAGTGATGAAACAGAGATCTGGCTCTTGGGGTAAAGACTTTGTAGAACACTGAATACCACGCTAAGAGTTCAGACTTTATCCTGTGTGCTAAAGCTAATATTTATTGCTGAGCAAAGCAATGGCAAGGAATCAGAGGTATTAAGAAAGTTTACTCAGGAGGCTGGGGTTAAGTTTACTCAGAAGGCTTAGAGGTTAAGGCATTTGCCTGCAAAGCCTAAGGACCCTGGTTTGATTCCCCAGGACCCATGCAAGCCAGATGCACAAGGGGCCCCTTACAGCTGGAGTTTGTTTGCAGTGGCTAGAGGCCCTGGTGTGCCCATTCTCTTTCTCTCTATCTGTGTCTTCCTCTCTCTCAAATAAGTATATGTATTTTTTTTTATTTTAAAAAAGCTTACTCTGAAACTGTGTGGAATGTAGGAAGAGAAAGAGCCAGGGAAACCATTAGTAGCTACTTCAAGAATCTTCACAGTGAGACAACAGAGCTTTGAGGAGATTGATGGACCCAGTGTTTTTTTTTGTTTTATTTTTTATTTATTTATTTGAGAGCAACAGACAGAGAACGAGGCAGAGAGAGAGAGAGAGAGAGAGAATGGGCACGCCAGGGCTTCCAGCCACTGCAAACAAACTCCAGATGCGTGCGCCCCCTTGTGCATCTGGCTAACGTGGGACCTGGGGAACCGAGCCTCGAACTGGGGTCCTTAGGCTTCACAGGCAAGCGCTTAACCGCTAAGCCATCTCTCCAGCCCGACCCAGTGTTTTAATAGGAGAATTAAAGAGAGAGCAGGCCTTAAAGGAAGAAAAGTGATGTGGCAAGTAAATACAGATTTGTTTTTGGAATAAAGCATGTGACATTCAAGTGAGCAGGCTATGTACTAGTCACAAACTTAGGGAAATAATCGATTCCATTTGGTCTGCTCTGCTCAAGTTGCCTTGGATTCTGACCTTGGCCAGCCATTAGAGAACCCAGACGATTTTGAACTTTCCCTTAGGTGGTAAGTTTTATTTCTTCCAGAAATTAAGCTGCTGCTGCTGATTCCAAATGGCAACTGCATACGTGGAAATTCTGCATACTATTCAAAGGCTTCCAACCTTCCCCAACCTGAAATCATTCAAACCTGGTGATGTGCAGAGATAGGTGTGTATTAAATACTGCTGTGTATACAGAGCCGGTTAGATGAACTGTTTAGGTTCCAGAAAAAAGAGCAGAAAAATACATGTGAAAACAAATCTGGGAACTGAAGAGCAATTAATTTGGAATGCACTAGAATTTTGAGTTTGCAATCTTTGGGGAATGTACTAAAGTGAATTTACCTATGAAGTTTTCTGTTTATTTTGCATGTGGGTATACATGATTGCGTGAATGCGCATGTGTGTGTGTGTGTGTGTGTGTGTGTGTGTGTGTGTGTGCGCGCGCACGTGAGGCCAGAAGACAACCTCATTACACAGGCATATTGCTCACTTCTTTTTGAAACAGGATTGGCCTGGAGGGCACTATTAGGCCAGTGAGCTACAGAGATCTGCTGGTCTCTGCCTCCCTGTGATGGGTAACAGGCGTGGGCCACCACACTCGGCATTTTACATGGGTACTGGGGTGGGGGGTGGTCAACCCAGACCCTCACGCTTGCAAGGCAAATACTTTATTGAATGAATTATCTCCCAGCCAGATTTTTTTTTCTAAGCAAACTAGCCGTATGGAAATTTCAGAAGGGGTTTATATATCACTAAACAAATACATTTCCCAGATAAATGGAAACATGAAACTATAATCAAGCTTAAATGCTTGCCTAAGTACATGCCCTACTCACTTCCACTTGGAAACATTTTATAGAAATGTGAGATAAGAGAGGAAAAGGGGGCCCTAAGCCCATCTAGGCAAAGTGCTTTACGTTACAGACAGAACAACCCCAGAGAGGATGAACCGCCCGCCCAACACCATTAACTTTGTTACATACTGAATCCAGCAAAATCACCAAGTGCTTTTGAGAGTCCACATCTAGCCCATCTCTAACACAGCATTAGTGATGGCAAGTGGGTTATATCAGCTTGACGGGTCACAGGACACCCAATAGTAACAGCACATCCACAGACTGATCAGAACAAGAGGTCTGACCCGCCCCCCAGTAAGAGGGAGCCTTCCCCTCTCAGTGCTCAAACGCTGGCGCTGCTCATACTGACAACTCTGCTCTTCCTCGTCTGGAGCCTGTTAGGTTTGGGGCTAGAACTTACACCACTGGCTCTCTCGGCTCTCCAACTGGCTCAGTGCAGATCTTAGGACTGGTCGACCTCCATAATCTTATGAGCTTATACTTATAATTAATCACATCCCCACCAAAACACACGCGGTGTTATGAGCTGCATCATCATGTTTTTGTCAACAACATGCTCTGTATAACATATTAAAATGGAGCTGAAAAAGTCTTATTGCATGCATGACTTGGGTAAAGAGATCCACGTGTGCTGGCAGGGGAATAAAGTACATACAATTATGTACAATTCATAATACCTAATGATAATAAACAGCTAGTATTAGTTCATATGCTTACTAGGCTGAACTTCATTAGAGTATACTTTTATTGACAAAATAATAAGCTTACTGTAAAATGGCATGCTGTGTTACTGAGTACACAATGACAAAAGCGCCTCATGGCACATCCTTTAGAATGCATCCCACTATAAAGAGACAGAAGATTACACACACACACACACACACACACACACACGCACGCACGCACGCGCGCACGCACATATATATCCTGCAAGGGAACTCTAGTACAATATTACATAAATTGTTAGTTCAACAAAAGAAAGTAACAATGGTCTCAATGGGATAGACCCAAAAGCCATTCTCACCCTCCTTCTCCAAGTGTGAAAAGCTAAAATACAATTTCCTGGCTTCTTTTGCAGTAGACGGCATGCTAAGTGTTCACAGTGCCTGCAAAAGCACACTCCCAAGAGGGTTTGCCTTCCATACTCAGTTTTTTCCCTGTCCAGAGTCTGGACACTGACTGGAGGGAGGGGACAGAAGTCACCTTGGGCCATGAGAACAAATGTCACAGCCCAGGGAGAGCGAAGGAGAGACAAGTGACTTGGGAACCCAGCCTGGTGGCCCAGGCCTGAAATGGCAGCTACTCAGGAGGCTGAGGCCTTGGTAACTTGGTGAGACCCTGGCTCAGAATGAAACGCCAGACAAACAGAGCTACGGGATTAGCAGAGTGGTGGTGAGCTTGCGTAGGATGCAAAAATGTTGGGGAGCTCTGCCATGTTCACGGCGCCTACAAAGCACCAGAGCCAAGAGCCTTGCCATTCACAAACAAGGATGCTGGTGGGAAACTGGCCTTCTGGCATCCCAAGGGACCCTTCTATGATTTCTGACATGCTTGCCAGTTGTAAACTGCTCACACTAAGGGGCCCTGGATCTTAGAGCTATCAGCAGAGATCCAGTTTTTCCTGCTTGCAATTCTTTATAACATGAAAACAATGATGCTTGCTCCCTCCGTGAGCTCATGGTCCTTTCTTGTGCAGTAAGAACAATCACCTCTCTCCACCGCACCGAGCAATCTTTACTTTGGATTAATGAAATAGCAGCAGAGTTTCCCGAGGGCCATTTCAGATACTGCCTGGGCAGTGCTCCAATCTGGTTCCATACAACATACCGCCTTGTCCTGGGTTTGACACCAGAAATCACAGGTGGCCATGGGACCGTGAAGGAAGCATTCGGTCTAGTCAAAAGTGAAATGTGACACTTGGTTCTGCCACTTTTTTTCCCCCTCATCTCGTGCCAGATGCCTATCTCTGAACTTCTGAGTTCTGGTTCCTAATTTATTTATACATATTGACATGAGATGAGATAATGATCACAGAAAGCATCTAGCAATGTAAACACCTTACAAAAGTAAGATTACTTCAGATAACCTGACTGCATGCAAAACAAAAGTAAATAGGTTCAAAATGAGGACAGTATATGAGTAAAATGAGAACAGCCCATTTAATATCTTTACAGCATTGACTTTGGCTCGTCTTCCTCGGAGAGTAAGAGTTGCTAAATAAATGATCTGTACCTGATAAAATGCTGCAGAAGAAAGCCTTATGGAAGAAATTTAAAAGAATTAAAAAATATTAGATAAATCTAGTATGGTTATTACTGAACAATAACTGTCATCAATCAGAACATAATTCAAACTTGTGAATCTATGCACCCACAGCCCTCTGGCCTTCCATATCCTTTTAATTATATGTTTAATTTCACATGTTTAATTTCTATATTCCCATGGCACTCTAAGCCCCATAGATCTTCACCTGTGGTTAAATCTCACCTTGGCAGGTGACAAAGTTCCAGGAAATAAAATGTGAGCAGCTCAGTGCCGCTCTATTCACCTTCCATGCATGGAGGGGCCTTTACTTAGGATTAAATAGCAGTGTTCTCTGAAAGGCCTTTCAGATTCCGCCTGGGGAGCGGTCCCGCCTGGTTGTATAGAACATACCTTGTCTTGGGTTTGGCAGCGCAGACAGTCGCACTCAAAGCAGTACTGGTCCTTCAGCTGTTTCTGGCGTTCATCACTGGTCATCAGCATGTCCAGGTAGCAGATGGTGAGCTGGGGAAACCAACAGGAAATGTGTTATGCTCACTGCCTTCAACGGCTATCACTACTGGTAATTATTAGACTAAACCTTGGCCTCATTATACACTAACTTGATAAGACAGAATGCTCCACTCATAGTCTCTCACCTAATCACATGCCAAATCTTAATGTATTTTGTCCAGTCTTTGTTCAGTGTGAGCACGTACTATGTATCTACTGGAATTAGCCTCATGACCTTTAAACATTTTTCTACCTTACCTTTCCCCACCTCCACCCCACTTTCGCTGAACAATCAAGTACCAAGAGCTGTTGCATGCTTGGTATTGCTAAGGCTTGGCCATAAATTCTATAACCACTGACAGTCAGAGAAGCCAATTCAGTCTGGCAATCAAAAGTGTGGCAGATGATGCAGCCAGATTGCTCTTAAACACTGATCGATTGTATAGCTGCCTCGTGGAATTTAGGACCATCCAAACTTGGTAGCTTTGAAATTAAGAGATAGTTCTCTTGCTGCTAAGTAAAAAAAAAAATGTGGAAGAATTTTCAAAGAAGGGAGAGGTTAATATTAGAGAGCAATCATTAGTGAGGCTCTCGGGCCGACTTCTTTGGCCGCTTTCAATCACAGTAACTCGGCCATGTCTCAGAGGGTACAAGGTCAAAGTGAGGTGACCTTTTTAAGGTACTCCACAGGGTTCTCTAAGCATAAAAACCATTTTTGCTTGGCCAAATCTCCAGTACACTGAAATCTGACTCAAAATTTCTAAACCAGAACTCCTGGTTCCCCACCGGCCCTGCCTCAGTTAGAGCCTTCTTAGTCTACGGTGGCAGCAACTCCCTTTTCATGTGATCCAGGCTGACCCTCAGAGTGTCTCTTGACTCTGCCATCAAACCCACCAGGAAATTCTGTTGGCGCTACCTCAAATAGAGATACATATATACATATATCCATAACCCACCACGATTTTACCTTTTCCAATGCTACATTCTGATCTGACCCACCACTGCCACTGGCCTATCGGATGCAAGCCTCAGGCAGGTCTCCCCGGTTCTTTCCCCATGCCCCCTCCACTTCAACTAGCTGGTCACAGAAATGCAAGACCAGAGCTTTCTCCTGTGTGAGATGCTGCAACAGCGCCCCCTCTTGCCCAAGCAGGACAAAGACCTTAGAATTGGTGGATTTCTACCAGTCCACGGTGCAAATACAACCTCCAAATGAACGAAGTAGTCATGAAAAGCCTCCATTTAGAAACGCTCTACTAATCTGTCAAGAATAATTTTATGTGACTCTAAGAACAAAACACTGGGCTTTTACTTTTTGTTTCCATCTTCCTAGCAATTCATTTTCAATCATTTGATAAGAATATTGGTCTGCAATAAACTAGGGAAACCATCAGCCCACGCAAGCTGCCCACTCACTCCCTGAAGACATAGTCCCCTGTCTCGCGTGTCCCTGCTCCCGGAAGCCTGGCTTTCTTGCTGTCTCTGCACATTCCGGCCTCCACCCTGTCCCCTGGTGGTTTTCCCTGCTCTGCTTTCAGATGCACCACAGTGACCTCTCTCATCTTCCATTTCAGTCAAACGTCACTTTCTCAGGGAGGCCCAACCTGCCACTGATTTAAAATGACAACCAGGTCGCCGCCACACGCAACGCTCCTACTTCCCTTGCCCTGGTCTGACTTTGCTCTAGTCCTGTAAAGTTGAGTACCTCAGCTTTGATGCCATTTTACATAAATCATTTATCTGCTTTGAAAAGGAAAAAGTGAGAGAGAGAGAGCAATTATGGGGGTATGTGTGGTACAGGAAGAAAGGGATGCTGTAGGAGAGGAAGAAAGCAGGACTATCTTCTGAAGAGCTGATAAGTTCCCAAGAGCAAACACTCCATGTGGTTTTCTTATACTGAAAAGAAAGTATCTCATTCTAGAGAGCACGATTTTACTTGTTTGAAGTCACAGTAGGGAAGAGAAGCAGAGAAGGCCACCTTTTATTTCCTTCTTTCTCCTTCCTTCCTTCCCTCCCTCTTCTTGCCCCTCCCTTCCTTCCTTCCTTCCTTCCTTCCTTCCTTCCTTCCTTCCTTCCTTCCTTCCTTCCTTCCTTCCTTCCTTCCTTCCTTTATTTTGACAGAAAACAGCTTTGGGAAGGCCTTACTAAAGATGCAAGGGGAGGAGGATGCCTGACCACCCAGATCTGTCAGACCCACACTGGTCACCAGGGTGACGGACGCCACAGCCTGACCTGGGTGGGCAGCTATGCGATCTTTGCAAGTCACGGAGTCTCAGCACGCTGCCTGGCATACAGCAACCACAGTGCCTGCATGTGCACAGTGTGTGAGGGCATGGTCTATCAGGGGAACAGTGAGAACCAGCAAAGGAGTGGGATTTGCACCAAATCTGACTTAACCTGCAGAGTACAAGCCAGAATGAGGTTGTTCCCTCCTTTAGCCAATACCGTGGCCACTTTTTAGTTCCCTCCGTTGCTCTCTGTGTTTTGCCTCTGGGGTCAAAGTGCCATACTATGAGGCCAGTTCTTCCTTCCAGACAATGCCAGGTTCCATGGTCCAATGGTCAGTTTCTCTCTCTCTCTCTCTCTCTCTCTCTCTCTCTCTCTCCCTCTCTCTTTTCTTTTTGGTTTTTCAAGGTAGGGTTTCACTCTCGTCCAGGCTGACCTGGAATTCACTATGTAGTGAATGTAGGCCTTGAACTCACGATGATCCTCCTACCTCTGCCTTGCGAGTGCTGGGATTAAAGGCATGTGCCACCAGGCCCAGCTACCAGTGGTCAGTTTCTAAGTACGTGTTCTGAAACAGTACACACAATCTTGTCCTCAAGCCCCCAGATCTCTGGTCCAGGCTCCCTACATGAGGCGACATGGTACATGTCTATGCTCCCTGCCGTGCACGTTCTAGGACCTTGGTTCTCATTCCAGCCCAAGCAGAGAGAGTCGCTGGCTCTGCGATCAGATCAGGCCAATGGCAGGAGACTTGGGTAATTACAACATGCCCAGTGTGAAGCCATCAATGCCAGGGTACTTGATGAACCCAAGACTGCAGATTACAAGGGCCAAGACTCATGAGTAATAGTTAGGGCCAGGCAGTGAATGGGAAACAGGAGACTAGTTATTTCATTTAACCCCAATAAATGGACTCACTCAGCCTCTGTCAGTAGCCTGTGGATGCCTGCGGCCTTTACCTCAGCTGCGCAATGGCTTTCTAACTGGCCTCTTGCTGCCTTCTGTCTACCTTTCATCTTCCAAACTGCTCTCTCCCTAACACTCACGTCTCATCATGTCGTTGCTCCACATGAAGAGTCCTGGAGGTTCTCATGGTCTATGGGACTAAGTCACAACAAGGTTTTCCACTGCTCACTGCAGCCTCACCGTCTTCCCCTAGAGCTCGTGCCAAATGTGTGCCAGTCTGCCTCTGGAACGTGCTCGTGCATGGCTGCCATAGCTGGCCAATGCCCTTTCTCCACCCCCATCTTTCAAGGCTGGCTTGATTATACCCCTTCCAATGAAAAACTGCCTCTTCGGTGGGAAGGGACTATTTTTCTCTTTTGCCACTAAAGTTTACAAACTATACTGTATCAAAGCTGAGTGGCTTAATGTTCAAAAAAAAAAAAAAATTCTGGAAACATAGCCAGATTACAGGTAATAGCAGCTCTTTCTTTCTTTCTTTTTTGGAGGCAGGCTCTCAGTCTAGTCCAGGCTGACCTGTAGTCTCTTGGTGACCTTGGGCTCATGGCAAACCTCCTACCTCGACCTCCCAAGCACTGGCAGTAAACTGTGTGCCATGACGCTTGGTTTGTCAAGTCATTTAGAAAATAATTTTATTTATTTGCAGGTGTGCCTGTGTATGTGGAGGAGGTCTCTTGCCATTGCAAATAGATGCCAGAGACAGGCGTCATGTTTTGCATCTGGATCTACGTGAATACTGGGGAACTGAACTTGGGTCAGCAGGCTTTGTTAGCAAAGCACCTTTGACCACTGAGCCATCTCCCCAACCCAGCGAAATCCTTCCATGAGTTGAAGATAAAAGCCTTTACGTATGGACTGATAGAGTCATAGGCTGTAATGAAGTAAGCTTCTCACTGCGTGTTCATAGAGTCATAGGCTGTAATGAAGCAAGCTTCTCACTGCGTGTAAGGCTCATTTAATGGGAACACACATGTGAAACTCAGCCATTGATCAAGTGATACTTTAATGACAACGAACAAAACTGCATTAAAATATTCAGGCCACTGATCATTACTCTGCTACGTAAGCATAACTCTGATGGAAAACAGTCAGTCATTTCCAACGCTAGCTTAATATCAGCAGAGAAATCTTCTGGATCTTGAATAAGTTGCTTTTGTTCAAATATCAAGTAAAATGAACCCCTTTTCACTGCAACTATCTTTCCCATCAACAACTGAGAGCATTGTACAGCCAAATCAAGATTAGATCTCAGTCTCATTTCTGGAATTAATATTGTCAGAGTCACAATGTTTTCTCATACAGGTTCTGAGCCAGAACAAAAAAGAAAGACATTAGAATTTTTTTTTTTTTTACTTCTTTTAAAGTCAAACCTGAGTGTCAGTTTTGTCTCTTTGTCTAAAACATTCTCTTAATTTTAGCTTCGGACTTCTCTAGTCATCTATCCCACATCCTGGGCACTGCTTGGCTCCCCTACTGACTTCAGGCTGCCATCGTCACCTCTTGCCCGGTGAGAGACACCTGATCACAATCCTCTAATTTTGTATACACACAACAAATGTTATCATGCCATTGGGTGTCCCACTGCCTGTTCCTCCCCTTCTGTGAACACTTGCTGGGTGCCTCCCATATACCAGACACTGTTAGGGAATCTTCAGCTGCACATAGTTCTGTAACAAATGCTCATTGGTCTGGAGCCCAATAGCCCCCAGCACTGGCCACATTGAGGTACTGTTAATGTGAAGTGCTTCTTATTCTGTAAACTCACCATCTTACCTCCGGCCTCTATCTCATGGTCTGTGACTCATTCCCCTGCCTCACCAACTTTACTTGCAGACCTAAAGGTCCCTTCTCTGGAAGTTTTCCTTAACTACTCCCAAGTCTTTTTGTTTGTTTGTTTCACTCTAGCCCAAGCTGACCTGGAATTCATTATGTAGTCTCAAGGTGGCCTTGAACTTACGGCGATCCTCCTACCTCTGCCTCCCAAGTGCTGGGATTGAAGGTGTGCGCCACCACGCCCGGCTCTTGCTCCCAAGTCTTGACCCCTGACTCCTGTCATGTACTCTGCTTGGAGTTTCTATAAAACTCTGTCAGCTGTGCTTCTCATGTTCCATTATTGCTTCCGGTTCCCTGTCACCTTCCTCCTGAAGGTCCTCCTCATCTTTATTCCTCAAAGTTCCTGGAAATGCCGCCCAGCTCTCATCTCCCAATGAGCCCGCAGTGAATTTGGAACATGATTCAACAAGCAAGTAAAGACTCCTGAAGAGCCAGATCATATCAATCCAGAAACACTCGAGAGCAAAACGACATTAGGGACATTGATATCCAATTAGTACAAATCATAATTCCCCCAAGTGATGGAACTCCAAAGAATGGGACAGTATGACCAGTGGCTTCTCCTGCACTGCCGAGACAGTCCCGCTCTCTTCCCTGAGCCATGTTCCTTCTGAAGGGATAACCTGCAGCAATCCAGGATATGTGGTATGACACGTGAGCCGGGGACTCACAGGACCATATCACAAACATCTCTAGGAAGTAGCTGGATAAGAAGATAAAACCTGGGCTGGAGAGCTGGCTTAGCGGTTAAGGCACATGCCTAAGAAGCCTAAGGACCCAGGTTCGATTCTCCAGGTCCCATGTAAGCCAGATGCACATGGTGGCACATGCATCTGGAGTTCGTTTACAGTGGCTAGAGGCCCTGGCATGCCTACTCTTACTCTTTGTCTCTCTCCCTCTCTCTGTCTCTAATTAATAAATAAAAAATAATATTTTTTTAAAAAGAAGATAAAAACACCAAAGCCCAAACAAAGACAACCAACCACTTCTGTGACCACAAAAATGCTTTAGTCACAAAGCGCTATAAATGGTGCTGGTTTGAAGTGAAATGTCCACAGGTGGTCCAGAGGATGGTTTCATGTAGAGAAAAACAAAAAGTAGGAATTGTCCAGAACAATGTCTGGTACAGTAGAACCTTCTATAATTTTCTAATTTTCCTTATCTGAGGACTAAAATGTCCCCATCTCAAGCTGACAATGGGACAGTTTTAATGTTTTGTCCTCCCTGGAGCCATGAGATACACCTAAAGCTTAAAAGTGCCTCAGGATCCAACTCTATCTCTTGTTGTATTTTTTTTTTAGCAACAACCAAAAGTTTTTAGCAACTGAGAGATAAGGCCTCACTACTCCTCTTAAGTTGTTTATGTCAAGTATTTCATCACAGCAATGCAAAAGTGACTTCCACACTAATATTACTGAAAATACGAAGTAGCTTTCTGACCCACTTTGAGGTCATATACGACCCAATAATCCAAATTCACTATAACATCAACAGATCTCTCAGAGTGCACTGGTCCTGAAAGCTGGAAATTTAGCAAATTTGCTGCGTAAGAGGCAACTTACTCTGATGAAAATTGGTTTGGAGGGAGTCTTGTCAAGCCCAAATTCCTGTTGACATGAAACATGGAACCTCTGACTTTAGGCTTTATTGGCCGAGTGCTGTGTAAGTGCAATAAAAGCTTATGATTCTCCATTTTCCTTGTGATAAGTATCCACGTTAGCAAATTGGAAGGCAGAAGGAAACTGGGTTCTAGAAGGTGTAAATATCTATGACCAGGAGCTCAATAGAGGCAATAGCTGAGCAAACACCAACGACCCACCTGCTGCTGTTTGTGAGGCTCTGGGCTTTGATGAAGGTCCCTCACCTGAGAGGCTGGCTTGCCTATCCACACACCTGGAAGGACAGGGTCCCACTACTGGTCCTGGGACACCCTTGCATCTTTGCTGAAAGAACTACTCAGAAATTATGATGGGTTTGTAAAAGCCAAATGTCAAGAGCCCGAAAGGGTGAAGCCTGTTTGCTTTCTTAGCACAGAATTAAAGATGTATAGTCATCTTTAAAATATGGTTAGTGGCCTTGGGCATAAGCCCTGGGGAAGCTATTAACAAGCTGCCTCTCTGCCCTTAGAAACATGGCCACTTGCTGGGATGTGACAGGTCACTGAGCTATTGCCAACAAAGAGACTGAATGACTCCCATGCATGTGCATAAAACATGCACCCTCTGGACACATGAACACCTCTCAGATATATGCCAGAGAACCATCTTGTCCAGAAACCTGATGACTAAACCAAAAAACATTGGTAGGTCCATCTACAGATTGGGCTCTGACTGTTTAACGGAGAGAGGTATCTGTACCCTGTTGGGGTGAGGAGCTATCCCTGGAGCTCCATTGGTTTCAGGAATGGGCCACTGGGCCACCAGGAGAGAGACTTTGCTGTGAGTGGAGGGGGAGATGGGGGCAAACACAAGATTCCTTACCTCGTCTCCCGCCTCAATTTCTCGGACAGCGCGCAGTAAGAGGTGGGGGCCATTGAACACAATGGAACAGTTGGGGTCACAGCTGTGATTGAGCAAAGACACACTGAAAGAAGGGGAAACAAAGAAGAGGGGTGTCATGGGCGCTCAGTCACGTTAAACAGCCACAATTTTTTAAAAATATTTTTTGTTCATTTATTTATTTATTTATTTGAGAGCGACAGACACAGAGAGAAAGACAGATAGAGGGAGAGAGAGAGAATGGGCGCGCCAGGGCCTCCAGCCTCTGCAAACGAACTCCAGACGCGTGCGCCCCCTTGTGCATCTGGCTAACGTGGGACCTGGGGAACCGAGCCTCGAACCGGGGTCCTTAGGCTTCACAGGCAAGCGCTAAGCCATCTCTCCAGCCCAACAGCCACAATTTTAACATACTTTCGGTTGGGGTGGGGTGGTGATGGGTATGGTGAACAGGACACAGGGGGCCTGAGGACTCGACATTCACAGAAATGACCCAAACCTTCTTCATAGGAAATAGAATGCTTTGCAAAATAGAAGAAAATCAGGGAAGTTTGATAATAAAAGTACTATTGTGTCCTTATTGCAGTGGGGAAGTGGTCTCACTGAATACCAGCCAAGAAGATAACCCAACATGAAGATGGGAGAAATGGACTAGCAATGACATCATCTGTGAGAATGCAGCAGCCATCGTGGGGGTTCACTGACCTTCCCCCCATGGGGCTCAGAGGCTCACCGCTGAGTTCGGCTGGAGGGGGAGAGCTCTGCCTCTGCTAGAGATCCGCACTGAAGACAGAGAGGGGCATATCCTTGTCACAAAGCTGAGGTGGTCCTGCGAACTAGAGCCACATGCTTTCTGGCCTGAAGCCTCCTCGTTTTATTTTCCTGGACTTGCATTTCTTCCCATCTGGGACATGGGATGACTTTAAGCTGCTGCCATGGCGTGATCATAATTAGGATAGGCACATGCTATGTAGAAAGGACCTCTGCAGTACTGGAGCAGGCTTATCGAAGTCAGTCAGAATGAAGCAACCTTTTCAAGGATACTCGATTCACTGCCGGGGGCTGAACTTGAACCTGGAGGCCTGAGCCCAGAACTCAGTCTCTGCTTTTCGAGACCCGGGTTAGGCACTGACCTGACTTCTAGCTAATGGCACTACTGACAAATAAGAAAAGGAAGCTGAATTCCCAGACGCAGTTACAAGCAAGGCTGTATTTACGTGAGGCTCCCAGGGGCATAGAGACAGAATGAAAGTAGGAGAGGTTCTGTCACTGGGGTGAGGGCCATCTAGCAGCTCGGGAATAAAGGCTGTCGATGGAAGGCTGGAGAAAGCACTCAATCAGGCCTGTCCTGACAGCTCTCCCGTCCTTTCCACAGAGCACGCTAGTGCGACTCAGTCTGTGGACTAAACACACACTTTAGCCCCAAGTCTGGGGAATGAGCTCAGGGTAGACGTGGAGGGGCAACCAACCCTCTGGCTGATGATTAATTAGCACCCACAAGCCTCAAACTGCTCCGAAGTCTGCTGAGAACAAGCTTTTAGGTCTGAGGTCTACCTCTTCGTTAATACCATAGCATATAATGTGGGGTTGTAAAACTGAGCAGTTTTACAACTTCTTGTAATTTATTGCTGTTTTGAGCTTAGCTGTTGCGCTAGCTGCTGCCATGGGCTTTCTAAGTACCTCTAAAAGGCTGGGGAGCAGGGTGGGAATTAGTTAATGAAACACCCTCTGTCATACCTGGGGTACAGGCCAACGCCAACCTCCTGCATCTCTGCGTTACAGATGGTGAACGAGTTGCAGATCACCTGTGAAAACAGGGAGACAGCCATGGTTACAACAGCCACTTAAGACGCTCCACCCGCAAGGGCACAAGCATTCCCAGCATGAAATGCATGAGCCTGATGGTAGCTGCCCTGGAAGGGTCTATCCACAAAATGGATGCTATGTGATTGACAAAATAACTTCTCTAGGGCACACTCCCTCCCAACCCCAAGGGGTGCCAGGCATTTAAGGGGCAGAAATACCACCATCCTAGGAAAACACACAGGCACTATTAATTGTAGTCTAACCTTCCCCAACTCAGAGTTACACAATCCATGTAATGTTCAAAATTCAAAATACAAGTGAGCTACTCATAGAAAATGAGACCCCTGTCCTGTCAGTGTTTTTGAACCGCCTGCACATTTCAAATGCTACTTTATCCAAGGAATACAACAGCCTGCTTGTTTGTGTTTCTGCAGAGTGAAGTCCACCCTGAATGGGTATGTGGGTTGGGTTGGTCGCAGACCACAGGAAGCCGTTTGGTCAGGCCGCAGCGTTACTGGACACAGAGAGGCCCTCGCTGGGCGTGTGGCATTTCCCATGTCCTTTGGGATGATAAGGCAAGGCAAGAAATAAAAAACGCAGTCATTGCACTCAAATGCACACATGAGGTTTGTGCAGTAGGATGAATGTGTCGGGCTACAGAGGATGTGGAAAGGGCTTGAGTCACAGCATGTAGACACTGGCCCCATACCACCACCTAGACAGCCACCAGGGAGAGCAGCAAAGATAATCAAGTGTCTGCCCTCACCAAGCTCAAAGCTCTTCAGGATGACTTATTTATTTATTTAAGAGACAGAGATGCAGATAGAGAATGGGCGCCAGGGCCTCTAAGTCACTATAAATGAACTCCAGACGCATGCGCCCCCTTGTGCATCTGGCTAACGTGGGACCTGGGGAACCGAGCCTCAAACCAGGGTCCTTAGGCTTCACAGGCAAGCACTTACCCGCTAAGCCATCTCTCCAGCCCGATCTTTGGGATTTCTTAAAAACAAACCGACAAAAAACAAATGGGCTTGGGGAAATGTCTCAGCAGTTAATGCGCTTGCCTGGCAAAGCCTAACGACCAGGGTTCGATACCCCAAACCCACGCAAAGCCAGATGCACAAGGTGGTGCATGCGTCTGGAGTTCGTTTGCAGAGGCTGGAAGCCCTGGCGCGCCCATTCTCTCTCTCTCCCTCTATCTGTCTTTCTCTCTGTGTCTGACGTTCTCAAATAAATAAATAAATAATTTTAAAAGAAATCCCAAAGACCAAAATGAATCACATGTGGATAAGTGCTAAGGTGAGAAACAGGGTCAGAGATGCAAAGAAAAAGGTCTAGAATTGAGATAAGGTGGCACTTAAGCAGCATGCTGAAGGGGCCATGGAAACAAAGACAGGTATACGCAGGCGATGCAGGTACATGTCTGGAGAAGGAGCAAGCACAAAGGCCCTCTGATAAGACTGTCGTTAAGTATGCCATTGCAGCCAAAGCAAAGCAGGTGAGAGGAGGGAGCTCAGGGAAGCAGCTAGATCCCATGGCTAACCACCATGGCAGGAATTTGATTCTGCATCACTCTCTGAGGCAGGGACTGAAGGGGTCTGCCTTCTGTTTGGAAAGAATCCCTCTGACAGCTGTGTGCAGAATGCACTGCTAACGGCAGGGACAGAAGTAAGAACACAGGTCCAGAGGTCATTAGCAGCGGGAGGGCGAGGAGCAGGCTGCGCCGGGGAGCGGGGAGAGCTGACGGGAAAGCTTGAGGTTTGGCCTGTACAAGTACCAGGCAGCGGCTGCCACTGAGGGGCACCGGGAAGGATGTAAGAGGAACAGTTTCAACTGCCTTGGACTCAGAGGAGGCCCGGGAGCTCTGCTCTGTTATGCTGGATTTGAAATGGCCCCGGTGATATCCAAGACAAGACTAAAGAATGAACAAACGGTTTTCAAGGGGCCAGTAGGGCCAGAGATACAGATTTATGAAACACAACGGAAGCCATGAGAAGGAAAAAGCAGCAATCTAGCGCTTGAGCTAGACCACAGCTCTCAATGGGCACTGCCGGGTTGGCCAGCTGCTCTGGAAGGAAAGGAAGAAACACAAGGGCTGCAGAGGTGCTCGGTCCTCGGAGACTCCTTTCCTGCTCCCCACAGCTCCAGCGTGCAAACTGGAGAAAGGGTCTCCCTGAGCCTGACGAAAACACAGCATCAAACTGGGAAATAAACTGGCACACAGACACACATTTTAAGCAAACACCAGCTAAATGGTTTTATAGGTGTCTGATTTTGTTTTTTTTTTTTTTTTTTTTTTTTTTGAGTAAGGTAAGGACTTCCTAGCTTCCTAGCTAGCACAGGTAGAAAATTCACTATGTAGTCACAGGCTGGCCTTGAACTCGCAGCTTTCCTCCTCCTGTCTCTGCCTCTAGAGTGCTGGGATTAAAGGTGTGTGCCATCATGCCCGGTTTATAGGTGTCTGTTTTGCATTAAGATGCAGGCATACTACCTGAGCATAAATGTATGTGCAATGGATGATAAAAATGCAGGACAAAAGATTCTATGGCTGTCTTTGAAATCTTAAACATTATAAAGTGGCTATGAATTTGAGAGATGGGAATATGCATCCTAATGTGCCCTTCAAAGTATCATCAAAGCATTAGGAAAAGTCACCAGCAAAAAGTGAGATCGAACAGATCAATTTGTTAACATCTGATCAAAATTTAAATTTCCCTCCATTTTGAAGATTAGAGGTTTTTCAAGTGTTTGTTCTGATAGAATTTGTAAAGAGGAAACACTAGCAAGAGAAAGTTAGACCGGCGGTCGTTCTCAGAAGAGGTTTCCTCATTCCTGAACTTGGGTGACCATTCTGACCCCTTGAGCAGCGCACACTGAACCACGGTTTGCCCAATTACTCGGCACCAGACAGAACCAGACCAGAGGGAGTGGTCATTTATTACTGTATTTCTCACCTGGAACAAGGCCTGGTACACAGAAGCCACTACTGAGGGTATTTCAAATACAGGGCTGGTTGCATGGACATTCTCAGGATTCTTGGAGGGGTCATTATCAAGCACAGGGTCAAGGAAGATGCCAGAAATAAATCACAGGAACTCACTGAGTATGCTAAGGGAGAGGCAGAGTTCATGTCCATGGACAAGGGAAGACACAAGTTAGCCTGCCATCGCTTAATCTTTGTATATCACTGCTAACATCCTTCTGTCTAGTCTTTCTCTCCAGTCTAGCTCATACTTTATTTCATGGCTTTTGCTGTTAGCCCAAGAGATGGGCATACAACCTCATTCACTGGAAGAGCACAGGACATGTTTGACTTTCTGCTTAAAACCAAGAGGCTGGACCACAGTGAAGCTCAGTGGCAGAGTACTTGTCTACCATGTGTAAGGCCCTGAGTTCAATCTCCAGCGCCACAAACAAGGGGAGGGGCTGACACACTGGGCATACATAAAAATTTGCCAAATGAATGAGACTCTCCAGGTTTCTTTTTCATAAGCTTCTCTTGTACCTTCTCCTTTTCTTTTTTACTTCCTTACCTCTTTTCTTTTGTCTTATTTTCTTTATTATCACCCTGTCATTCTCAACTCTCAATCCTGTTACATTGTACAATATAAGCAAGGCATTTTGAAATTTTATTTAACAGAATCCAGACAAGTCTTCCTATGTATTATTCTGAGAGGCCTACACTTGTCCTCTTGAGCTGGTGAATAAAAAGCACAGTTGTTTGTGATCTTGCACCTTTATTAAAAGTGTGGGTCCATTCGCAAGACGTAGAGTCAGAAGAACATCATAGGAAATATTTGACACAGGCCCCTGGCAGCCACGATGGACAGCTCTTGGGTATCAAGAGGTAAATGATGGCAGAGGGATTGGCGTAATGCCTTCAGGATTAAAAGTGCTTGCTTGCTAAGTCTACTGGCCCAGGGTTCAATTCCCCAGCACCCATGTAAAGCCTGACAGGCATTCATTTCCAGCAGCAAGAGATCTTGGCATACCTACACCCATCCACCCACCCCCTCCACACACACAGTACAAATAACTTAAAAAAAGAAAAGTAAAGAAAGAAAGAGGGAAGAAGAAGGCTGGAGTGATGGCTTCGTGGTTAACCCTGCATCATAGCCAAAGAACCAGCTACTTCCCAGCTTTCTCCTTCAATGACTGACAGCTATGTAGCCCATTTCAAATAAAGGTTCCATTTTCAGATAATGAAATAAAATCTGGAACATCTCAATAAGAGGAAGCTTGGTTTCCAAACATAAACATGAAATGGTTTCCTCAAAGACCCTTGGCAGTGCTTTCCTAATTTCTCTGTTTAATGCCTGAGTAGAGCGTGTGGCACACAGGCCTTAGCACTGGGTTTGGTAGTCAGCGGGTCTTTAGGGGAACTTTCGAAAGAGCTCACTGCACTTCCCTGTGAGAATAACAACAGCAGAGGAGGGGGGATAGAAGGGGGAACATTACCCAAATGCCAGCTCGCCAGTCCCAGGATTAACATGTGCTTCTAGAAGGCTTGCTTACAAGGGTAAGAATAATTGTGGCATCTTTCCCTGTTTCAATTTTTTTTTTTGGTTTTTCGAGATAGGATCTCACTCTGGCTCAGGCTGACCTGGAATTCACTATGTAGTCTCAGGGTGGTCTCGAACTCTAGGTGATCCTCCTACCTCTGCCTCCCGAGGGCTAGGATTAAAGGCGTGCGCCACCAAGCCCAGCTCCTGTTTCAATTTTTAAGAAACAGTAACTAAAATCATTCTACTGTCCCTTTATGAGGAAGGTGCTGGACAGCCTTGATTCTGTATCTGTGGGCACGTGTGTACGTGGGGGACACAGGACCTGTGTTCACGACTCAGTCACTGAGCCTCTTCTCTGTAGCCCGATGTCACACAGTTTGCAGTTGCTTAATCATATACGCTTTCATCTACAAAGCTAACAGACCACTAGTTAAAAACAAAAAGCAAGCAGATAGATTCTGAATGTACAGGAAACAGAAGTGAAACCAGACAAGAAGAACTACACCAATTAAATTGCACAGCAAAGGAAACAAATGAGTGAGGCAACAGCTCAGAGAGAAAATGCCTGCAAACCATGCTTTTGATAAGGGCTTAGCTCCTAAAATATAGAAGGATCTCGGCTCAATAGCAAGGAAACAGCATCATTAAATATGAGCAAAAGACTTCAATAGACACTTCTCAAAAGAAGATACATAAAATAACCTTAAAGATTCATGGGAACAAAGTTCGACATCACCATAAACAAATACAAAATAAAGCCAATATGAGTTGCTACCTCAGATCTACTGAATAGCGAGTATCAAAAAAGAGGATAGAAAAATGCTAACAAAGATGTGAAGTAAAGGGACCTTGGCATATGATTGGGGAGACTGCAGATTAGTAGAGCTTCCAAGGGAAATGGCAAAACTAGAACTAACCAATGATGCTTCCATTCTAACTGTGGGGATACATTTAAAGAAAGTGGAACGAGACATGTGCAGCCCACGACTACTGCACCATTATCCACAGTAGTCACGAGGTGAATAGACCCCCATGTCTGTCAATAAATGAATGGATAAAGAAAATGTGCGCACATACACCATCAATACTTTCTGGCCTTGAAACAAAACGAAATTCTGTTATTTGCAGCACCATGGATGAACCTGGAGGGCTATGTTAGGTGAAATATAGCACAGAAAGACAGATTCTGCATGAGCTCACTTTCACGTGTAAACCAAACAGTTGGACTCATGGAACTAGAGTATAGTCAAATGACCAGAGGGGGAAGGGCACAGGGCTGGCCAGTGGGGACACAGCTTCAGTTAAACTTACTCCTCATAAACTTCTGAGCTCGGGTACACACAGGAGACATTTGCTGAAAACAACACACTGCTTACTCTATAAGTTTCCCAGAGTCCATTTCAATGTCTCATCTCACAAAATAATATGAGGCAATAAGTATGCCAATTAGCTTGATTGAATCATACTATAAATGTATACCTATATCAGATATCACAATGTACTCCATAAATATCCACAATTACTATTTAGCAATCCAACATTTAAAACTTCAACAGAGGAAGCAAGGATGTTGGCAAACAAGGGGAAACAAAAAAGATAACTTTATAGACTTGTCTCGAGATGTTTTGCATAATAACCTTTATCTAGTTGCAATTCTTACAAAGCATCTCTAGATCTCTCTGGTATGTAAAACATGAGAAAGAGACATATAGTGAACATGCAATTCTATTATTAACAGATGGCATGAAGATATTAAAGTCTCCAGTGTGTTAATGGAAATGTACTTGCTTTTATCACCTAAAACCTCTCTTTTCATGATTTAGGAAAAGTCCACAAAAATTATAAAATGTAATTTATCTAGTTTTTCCCTCTCCCCCACCCCTTTTTAAGAAAAGGTCTTACTATGTGTGGTGGTTTGATTCAGGTGTCCCCCATAAACTTAGGTGTTCTGAATGCTAGCTCCCCAGCTGATGGATATTTGGGAATTAATGCCTCCAGGAGGGAGTGTATTGTTGGAGGCAGGCTTATGGGCTTTATAGCCAGTTTCCCCATGCCAGTGTTTGGCACACCCTCCTGTTGCTGTGGTCCATCTTCTGTTGGCCAGAGGGTGATGTCCACCCTCTGCTCATGCCATCATTTTCCCCTGCCATCGTGGAGCTTCCCCTCGAGCCTGTAAGCCAAAATAAACCTCTTTTTCCCAGAAGCTGCTCTTGGTTGGGTGATTTCTAACAGCAATGTGAACCGGACTGCAACAGTAAAGTGGTACCAGGAGTGGGGTTGCTGCTAGACACCTGACTGTGTGGCTTCGGCCTTTTGGAGCTGATTTTCAAGAGGAATGTGGGAGGATTTGAAACCTTGGCCTAAGAGATGCCTTGCAGTGGTGTAAGTACAGCTTAATGGACTATTCTGGTCTGAGCTCCATGACCTGAGTGCAGTAAGAACTATGGACTGTGAGGTTTGGCTTATGAGGGTGAGAAAGAGCTGTGCCTGGACTGAGCTAGCAGCTTGTGTGAGAAGCTTGCTCTTGTGCCCGTGTCCTGAGAAGTTGTGCAGGGTTGCTTTGCGTAGAAATGAACTGGTGTGAGCAGAGGGATATGGCACAGAAAGAAAAATCTTTGGGTGAACTGTTGCCCGTTTAGCTGCAACTGAGAGATTACAACCTATGAGACTGGGCTAGCTGACCTGCGCTGGGGCAACAAGAAGAATGTAGACTCTTTTGAAAGGGGCCTGGGTGCTCAAGGAGTGTCCTGTTCTTCAAAGTCTGCTTTATTCCCCCCTGGATTAACAAATTGGCACCCTACCTGTTATCATGGAGTATAAGAAATGCTGGAAAGAGGGTCATTGAGTTTGCAACATGGTCTTGTTTTGGAAATGGCCATGGGCAGTGTGAAGCAGGTTTGCTGGTTACTTGCATAGAGACCCCATGGGGCCATGAGGATGAACCGTGGCTTGCAGTGGAGACCCAGTAGAGATGCCGGGACCATGAGATGGCTGCCGAGGAGCTGCTGGCCCCGATGAAATTTCCCAGGACTGTGAGTAGCCTAGCTGGAGGGGTGGAATTGGAATGCCAGAGACTTATTGCTGGTTAGAATTATCGGACTTGAAGATTTGTCATTGGCTAGAGTTGCAGGACTTGAAGCTGCAGAGTTTGAAATTTGCCCTGGTTGTTTTAAATCTTGTATTGGTTGAATGTTTCTTTGCTATGCCCAATGCCATCTTTTGCAGTGTGAATATTTATTCTGTGCCATTATGGGTTTTTTGAGGTTATTTTTTGGTATTACGGCTCACTTAAAAGATCTTGAACTATGGGGATGTATGAACATCATTGGAATTGATAAAAACTGTGGGGACTTTTAAAATGAGATGAATGCATTGCATTTTACATCATGTATGATTATCAGTTTATGGGGGCCAGGGGCGGAATGTGGTGGTTTGATTCAGGTGTCCCCCATAAACTTAGGTGTTCTGAATGCTAGCTCCCCAGCTGATGGATATTTGGGAATTAATGCCTCCTGGAGGGAGTGTATTGTTGGGGGCAGGCTTATGGGCTTTATAGCCAGTTTCCCCATGATGCCAGTGTTTGGCACACCCTCCTGTTGCTGTGGTCCATCTTCTGTTGGCCAGGGGGTGATGTCCACCCTCTGCTCATGCCATTGTTTTCCCCTGCCATTGTGGAGCTTCCCCTTGAGCCTGTAAGCCAAAATAAATCTCTTTTTCCCAGAAGCTGCTCTTGGTTGGGCGATTTCTAACAGCAATGTGAACCGTACTGCAACACTATGCAATCAAGGCTAGTCTTGAACTTGTGATCTACCTGTCTCTGTCTCCTGAGTGTTAGGATTACAGGTGTCTGTCCCCATACCCTGGCCTAGCTAGCTTCTTAAAGTGCAAATTGTTAACCATATTGAACATCAAATCATGAATGAAAGAAGACTCCTAAGGCCCACAGAAATAAGAGTTCATTTAAATATCTGTGATAAGTTCTGAGGAGACAACATGTACGTAAAGTACTTGACTTGCAAACATGCAGGCCCGATCCCCAGAAAACACATGAGGAAAGCAGGGTATGGCAGTATGCACTTATTATCCTGGTGCTGGGGAGGCAACAACAGGTGGATACTCGAGGCTTCCTGGCCATCCAGTCTAGCCTACTTATGGTTGGGCTGCAGGCCAGTGAGAGACCTTGTCTCACAGAAAACATAGAAGGCATGTGAGGAACAACACTACAGATTTCCCCCATCCCACACACACACACACACACGCACACACATATTGTACACCCTCACACATGAACATGCTCATACACATACTGTTGATAATGGTTTTTTATAACTACTAATGTAAACCCATCAAACCATATGAATCATTTTTTAAACAGGAAGATTATTTTTCTTTACGTATTATAAGTTAAGAGTACTTAATTGCCTCGGGCTGGAGAGATGGCTCAGGGGGTAAGGCACTTGCCTACCAGAGCCTAATGTTCCAAGTTTAGCACCCCAGGACCCACATAAGCCAGATGCCCAGAGTGAGGCAAGCATCTGGAGGTTTCTTGCAGTGGCTGGAGGACCTGGTGCACCCATATTCTCTCACTCTCTCTCTTCTTGCAAATAAATAATGAAAAATATATGAAAAAGACTTTTAAAAAGAGATTATTTAATTGCCGAATCAATCCAAGTAGACTATAAAATAAAATAATCCTAAGACAACTTCCTTATCTCCCCCATATAATACTCAACTATTTCACCATCTGCAATGTGTCTGTCACATTTCAGGCTCTGCCCCGCAACAAAGCATCTAAGGTATATAGGACATACAGTTAACAAAGACATGCCAAGGATGAATCAATATCAAGGCCAACATCCTACATGTGGGATCCCGGTCATACAATTGTATTTGGTACCTTACCTCTCTCCCAGGTCATAGTGCCAAATTTAAGCAAATGAAGCCCCTTTAGCTAACACATTTACTTTGAGAAAACTACTTACGTTTTTATTTACCATCCTTGATGACAGAAAGCAAAGCAGGAATGATAGTCACAAGCTCATGTGTTGTCCTTTCTCTGAGGCTATTACCTGGCATGTAGCTTGTTAAAATCATCTTACGGGAAAAGCACTTACCATGGATGTCTGCCCAATATGAGTAAGTGCAGAAAGCTCTGTAATACCATTCCCAACATGTAATCTGCCTCCTACATCCTGAGGCTTGGAGCTGTTATGATACTCTTAAATAATTGATTATAAGATATTGTCACAGGTTTCTATAGCTCTGCCATAGGGTTTTACAAATTTTACCTAGACGTGCTCATATCTGAAAGTTTATCACAATAAATTTAACTTTCTCCCACATAGCCCACTTTAAAAAAAAAATTCTTCCATGTAGCTTCAATCCAAAAATTGCTCTCTTCCTGATAGCCTAGTTTCACATTCCATTTTCATGTAACGGGTGCAGCAATCAACTCCAGGCGGTGTCAGGACTCCTCACTATAGTCTGTCTTGGTCGTGGTCCTAAATTCCTAAATGAGGTGGGTTGGGTGCTATATATCACCTGATTGAGGCTGGATTGAATATAGCACAGCATGGCTCACTCCATCTGTGTTTTTCCATCAAGCTAATGGAGAAAAGAAAACTACAGAAAAAAAAAAAAGTTCCATGTGAAAGTTAATACTGAACACTCACCAACTGCCTAATGCAACCCCCAAGGGCGAGATCAATGCCCGGGTGTGCTGAGGTTACGGTCTGGATGCAGAGAGTGGCGTTCACTCTCTATAGGAGAAACGCAGGCAGCGTGGGGCTTCCCATGCTGACCGTGTCCAGCGCCGCAAGGAGGGAAACCCAGAAGCACGCAGTTCCCATTACAGCATGTGACATGCTCATGACTTACCTGCAATCTGTGTAGAACCACATAAAGGTGCTTTGGGGACCAGTATCTAGGGGTGTTTCAGGCAGTGGCGGCGGTCCTTCTGTGACTGCACACACACCAATGCCCGGAATCTGCCCAGTGACTCAGTGGGCAGGAGCCAGGGAAGAGAGGCCATGGGTCAGAGCAAAGAGTCACAACCTCAACGAGGCGCTGCAAATGCTGCCAGAGCCGAGGCTCTGAGTCCAGACGTCCTTCTCGTGACATCTCAAAATGTGCGCGTTTGTAGAAATAATATACAATAGGGCTGGAGAGATGGCTCGGTGGTTAAAGGCACTTGTTGGCAAAGCCTGATGGCCTGGTTGTGATTCTCCAGTACCCACATAAAGCCAGATGCACAAAGTCACACTTACATCTGAGTTTGTGGGCAGTGACGAGAGGCCCTAGCACGCCCATACTCACTCTCTTTTTCTCTTTCCCTCAGTTTGCAAATAAGTAATTAAAAGCATTTTTAAAAAATAAGGATAATGGGCTGGAGAGATGGCTTAGCGGTTAAGCACTTGCCCATGAGGCCTAAGGACCCTGGTTTGAGGCTCGATTCCCCAGTACCCACGTAAGCCAGATGCACAAGGGGGCGCATGCATCTGGAGTTCGTTTACAGAGGCTGGAGGCCCTGGCACACCCATTCTCTCTCTGTGTCTGTCGCTAATAAATAAATAAAAATAAATTTTAAAAAATAACATATCATAAGAAATATAAAAAAACAAGCCTTGGGTTCATATGAAATGTTCCCCATGGCCTCAAGTGTTTGTCGTTAAGCCTCCTATCTTAACCCTCACCGGTGGAGCCCTTGGGAGATGGGACCTTGCTGCAGGAGGCGTGCCACCGGGGGGTGGACTTTGACTTTGACATTGACACTGGCCATCCAGAGCTAGCTCGCTATTGCCATTTTCTCTCTGGGTTGCCAGTAGGCAATGGGAGCTGGTCATGCTTTCTCCACCACAAGGAAGCGTCCCCTCACACCTAGAAGCCTGAAATAAATCCTTTCCTCCCATAAGCTGCTCCTGCGTGGGCATCTTGTCCCAGCAGCAAGATCGTAACTGCTCCAGTGGGGCATTTAAAAGACAGTAAACCATGGTCATTGCTGCTGAGTTTATACAGGATCGCCACCTTCCTCTCAGTCTTGTCTCTGGACCTTGTCACTCATCCTGTCCACTGAGTTTTCCACTCTCCGTGCCTTCAAGCTTTGCGAAGCTGGCAGGTCTCATCTCTCTCCATAGCACAGTCCCCTCTCTTGTCCATCCCTGAACTGCCACTGACATTTGACGCTCAGGTTTGTGGCCCCTTCTTGGGATAGGCCATCAGACATGCCCAGGTGGAAGAGGGAGACTTCTTGGCTTGTGCACCACAAAATATGCCCCCATGTCCACCCCCACATTGGGTGCACTGCAGCATAGCGATCTCTTTATGTCTGAACTCTGAAAGGGTAGAAATTCTATTCCATTCTCCTGCCGTGTTCAGAAGCCGAGACTTTGGTCCCTTGTGTCCCCGTCCTTCTACCTCTGAATGTCAATTGGATGTAGTGACTTCTTTCCAAAGAATAGAGTATGGAAAGGATCAAAATAGCAGCTACACAGTGGGCGTGTCTAAAACATCCCCGCAACCAAGTGGCCCAGTGAACTTTTATCAGCAGAAAGTCACGTAGACATCACAAACCCCCACGAGAGAGGGGACACTCCACCCCATGGTGTTCTTTCCACTTCTGCCTGGTGCTTCAAAAGATACCACAGAGATCCAAAGTGAAGGCTATCTACAGAATATCCCAAAACTGGGCTGGAGAGATGGATTAGCAGTTAAGGCATTTACCTTAAAGCCAGAGGACCCCAGTTGGACACATGTAAGCCAGCTGCACAAGGGGGTGCATGCGTCTGGAGTTCGTTTGCAGTGGCTGGCATGCCCATTCGTTCTCTCTCTCTCTTATATATATATATATTCATATATATATATATATATATATATATATTTATTTATTTATTTATATTTATATATATTATATAATTATATATGTATTATATATAACATATATATATATGTTTATGAGAGAGAGAGAATATTCCGAAACTATCAAGACCATGAAAACCCAGGAAGACCACCAACTCTTGTCAACCTTAACAGACTATGTGGAGTTGGTGCCCTGTGGTGCCCTGGATGGGATCCTGGAGGGGAAACATGTTCAAGTGACAAAAACTTGAAACTACTGAAAGACGCAGATGGAACCTGGCAACGCACCATTGCTGGCTTTGAGTTCTGACGTGCCCCATGGCAATGTGAGATGTGCCCCTGAAGGAAACTGAATGCGCACATGGTGGTTCTCTGCACTGTCTTTACAACTGTTTTGAGAACCCAAAGTGATTCCATAATAAAGAGTTTATGCCAAAAATAAAAGAAATTCTATTCCATTCTCATGGGGAAGGGATAAGAATGGCCCAGTCTCACACTGAGCACTAAAAGATGCATGCTGAGTAACTGTGGACAGAGCACATTCACTTCCAGTGACTTTGTTGGCAATGATCGTTAGACAACAGCAACAGAGCTGGCCAGGTAGGGTGGTACCTGCCCGTAATGCTATTTGGGGAGCTGAAACAGGAGGATGGCAAGTGTGAGGGGCAACTTTGGCAATTCAGCAAAATCCTGAATCAAAATTTAAAAACTTGGGGCTGGAGCGGTGGCTTGGCGGTTGGGGTGCTTGCCTGCAAAGCCAAAAGACCCCAGTTCGATTCGCCAGAACCCACGTAAGCCACATGCACAAGGGGGCACATGCATCTGGAGTTAGTTTGCAGGGCCCAGGAGGCCCTGGAACACCTATTCTCTCTCTCTCTGCCTGCCTATTTCTGTATCTATCTATCTCTCTCAAATAAATAAATACAAATAAAACATTTTTTAAAAGTTTTAAAATCAAGGAAAAGAACAGGGGATGTGGCTCAGTGGCACAGCACTGCCTAGAAGACATGAAGCCCTGGATTCAGCCCTCAGCGCTGTAAAACAAGCACTTACCATCCTCTCTCCTTCCTTCGCTTTTCCTTCCTGCTCTAGTCCTGGCTACAATAATGCCTTACCAGCAACCTACAGAGGCAAGCTTCAGGAGCAACACAAAGGTATAAGAACCCTGTAACCTGCAACTCTGAAGTCAGCAGGGAACAGACCTATGAGTCGAAACAGTTCCATGTGAGGCCTGGAGAGATGGCTCAGCAGTTGAGGCACTTGTCTAAAAAGCCTAGCGACCAGGATCCTCCAGTACCTATGTAAAGTCAGTTGCACCAAGTGGCACATGCATGTGGAGTGTGTTTACAATGGCTAGAGGCTCCTGCACACCCATCACCCCCTCTCTCTCTCCTTGAAAATAAATAAGTAAAAATATTTAAAGACAAACTCCATGCCACCCTTACTAGTGACCTGCAGACTAGTCCCAGGCCATAGTAAGCAAGGAAGGTGAGAGAAGGCTCCCTAGAGAAAAGATGCCAAAAGAGGTGTCTAAAACCTAGAATCAGAAGTACCACTTAGGGCTAGAGAGATGGCTTAGTGATTAAGATGTTTGCCTGTGACATCTAAGGACCCAGGTTCAATTCCCCAGGACCCAAGTAAGCCAGATACACATAGTGGCACAGGCATCTGGAGTTTGTTTGCAGTGGCTAGAAGCCCTGGCATGCCCATTCTCCCCCTCCCCCCCGCTTCTCTCTCCCCCCTCTTTTCCAAATAAATAAATAATTTAAAAAGTACACCTTAAGCTTCTTATTACTGATGGAGAACAATGAGAAAACACCAATCCAATAATAAATTCTAAAGCTTTCTCATTTTTCTCTTCAGCTAAAGAGAAGAGAATTGGCATAAACTCAATACTTGGACAAACGACTTTAATTTTCAAAACTTGAAGGTGATAACATCTGATAATACCAGACACCACATGAAGAAGTAAATGGAACAGAGGGGCTGGAGAGGTGCTCAGCTCTTGCCTGTGAAGCCTACGGACCCCGGTTCGAGGCTCGATTCCCCAGGACCCACTTTAGCCAGATGCACAAGGGGGCGCACGCGTCTGGAGTTCGTCTGCAGTGGCTGGAGGCCCTCGCGCGCCCATTCTCTATTTCTCTCTATCTGCCTCTTTCTCTATCTGTCACTCTCAAATAAATAACAATAAACAAAATAAATGGAACACGGGCATGACATCTTGCCGTAGCAAGTAAGTGAAATATTCCCATGCTTACACCTTGGTTAAAAAAAGACACACAGTGGACTGGCAAGATGGCCCAGTGGTTAAAGACACTTGTTTGCAAAGCCTGATGTCCCGGGTTCTCTTTCCTAGTACCCACACAAAACCAGAGGCACAGTGAGGCCCTGTCGTGCCCATTCTCATTCTCTCTCTGTCTCTCTACTTATAAATAAATATGTTACTTTATTTTTTTAAGACTCACAAACCTCCACACGGTATCCTGTTCTCCTGCCATGCTTGGTCCCCCTCACGTGGGAGGTGCCAGGCAGTGTCTCCATGAACAGAAGGCCAAGAACTCAATGTGCTACACGCTCTCAGGCATCGGCTGAGAAAACTCAGTTCAAAAGGAATTACACACAACAGTCAGGGAAGAGGACTAGGCAGAGGCAAGGTCGAGGACCCTGGAGCCATCAAAAACAGGGGCTTGTTTACTCATTTATTAAAGGTTCACCATGTGCCAGAGGCATTCGTAGGCACTAAGAAGGAAGGAGAGAAACTGCCTTTTAAACCATTTTGCTTTATTTCCTTCTCCAAATAAGTCCAATAAGAAAGTAAAATATGTCACCTTTCTGTCTGATTTTGACAAATTTTAGCCTTCCTCACCCAAAGATGATTTGCCTGACTATTGGCCATACTTCTTCATAAGTCACTCTGTCAAAATACAAATGGTAATGATGCAGGGTGGCATCTTACTCTATCCTATCATTTAGAAACCAGAGTCCGCTGCTCTTCAGTGGCCCTGGGAGGAATGCAAGCCTCCACACAGGCTCCAATCCTGCTCATGAAGGATTGCTGGGGTGTATGAACGCCAGCTGGGGGGCATGGCATCAAATGGATGGCTTTTGAATTCACTCTCTGGCTGCCTAACTGCAGCCACCAGGATTCCTAAATTAGCGCCACAAAAGGGAGGTATATGCTCTTTGAGAAAGGGCAGAAAGGATTAATCAATTATAAGAGAGCAACTGGCTGGAGGAAGGAAGAGAAAATGAAGCCCTGACACTTTGTCTTGTTGAGTGTCTCTGGTTTTTGTAGCCATTCACATGTGGAATGATCAGATAGATAAAAAGGACCATTCCTCCCAGCTCAGCTCTCCTCCCATCTCCCCCTAAATAAAGCAAACCACTTGCTCTTGTTTCCAGAATCCCCTCTGCCTTCCACAGCCCATGCACAATAACCAGGAAATATGTCACTTCATGTGGGGGGTGAAATATGCTAAACTGTGCATAACCTACATTTCGAAACCACTGGCCAATTTGTTTTGAATAGGAAGAGCCTAGACATAAAAGACCAGAACTAACCAGAAAACTATACACCAAAGGTGTCGTGAGAATTAACTGGAAAAAAAAAAACCTCCACGGAGGCCTTGGAATGGCTCCTGGCCCACAGAAAGCAGAGTAACTGGTAACAAGAACATAATTATAACAAAAGTTCACCAACTATAAGGCAACTTAGTAAGGTGCCTTGTGTTAAGGACACTAAGAAAAAAAAATCACTGAACCCTGATAGGCTATCAGTTGTAAAACAGATTTTAATTTCCAAGATCTTGGATTAATGAAATACATAATCACCACACTCTTAAGTTCCTAGAAGAAGAAAATCATACTCTATATAAATTTTATCTAAGCACACAACATTTATGTCACTATAGGAACCCCAGGTCCTGTGTTTCTGACCATCTTTCTGTCTCCTGGAATCTCACTAAGCAGCTAGGTTACACTGGCCCTCTCCCAAGACTTTCAGCATCACACAAGGGTGTTGACCCCTTTTAGTTTCACAGTTTTGCTGGGTTCTTTTTTTCCCTACCACTGTCTAGTCAGTCAAACCCCAAAATATGACCCTGGTATAAAGTTACAGGGCTTGTGCCAAGTCAATAGGCTTGCCAAATATGGCTATATTCTGGAGGTGACTTAATACACATATGTTCCCGACAGCATCCTTCCATATAGAATTAAGCCATGCAATTTGCCTTGGAACTGAATTTAAATGAGTTATTTTACCACTCAAATTCTCATTGCTTTTCTAACTATTACATGGCTCTCTAAAATAATCAAGTGAAAGCATTTTGGGGGGTAGACTGGGTAAAGGAGTGGGAGATGGATTTCACAGTCATTCATTAGCCTAACGTTGGAATAGCAGGGTCTTTATGGAGAGCACTGGCCATCCACACAAGAAAACTGAAGGACATGCACAGACTTTTACTAGAACCTGCCTACAGCTCCGTGGTAGAGCCTAGCCTGTGGGAGGCCTTGGGTTCAATAACAGGTGTCTCAAAAACATAATAATAATAATAATAATAATAATAATAATAATAAAGATGTTTAAACTGGGCATGGTGGCGCATGCCTTTAATCCTAGCACTCAGGAGGCAGAGGTAGGAGAATTGCTGTGAGTTTGAGGCCACCCTGAGACTCCATAGTGAATTCCAGGTCAGCCTGGGCTGGAGTGAGACCCTACCTCGAAAAAACAAAAAAAAAAAATAAATAAATAATAAAGATGTTTAAAAAAAACTACACAGGAACAGAAGAAATACAGGAAAATACATTGTTTCTGCATCATCCTTGCAAAATGCAAAGCTAGGGAATAAGTAATTAAAACACCAGCGCTTGTTGGTTATTCAAAAATCTGAGGGAATTATCCATGAATGATCACTCTCTCCTAATGCATGTGTGCCTTTCAGATATTTAGAATTTTTTTTTTAAATAGCTATACACAATTCTCAGCCATTGGCAGTCTGAATATGCTGCCTATGGTCTGGCCATTGAAACTCTATATTGTTCCTTTGGTTTGCCCTTGTAAAACTCTTGTTCAGGGGCTGGAGAGATGGCTTAGTGGTTGAGCGCTTGCCTGTGAAGCCTAAGGACCCTGGTTCAAGGCTCGATTCCCCAGGACCCACATTAGCCAGATGCACAAGGGGGTGCATGCGTCTGGAGTTCATTTGCAATGGCTGGAGGCCCTGGTGTGCCCATTCTCTCTCTCTCTCTATCTACCTCTTTCTCTCTCTCTCTCTCTCTCTGTCACTCTTAAATAAATAAAAATGAACAAAAATAAAATCTTGTTCATACACTCACTCATTCAGTCAGTCAGTCACTCCATGTGGTATACATGGGTATGTGTATATGTGAATTCGTATGTGTGCAGATGAACTGCTATTTGTGCAGGTATGTGTGTACACATGCACATGGAGACTAGAACTTAACATCATATGTCTTCCTCAATTGCTCTACACCGTATTTTTGGGGACAGGATCTCTCTGTAAACCTTGAGCTCAGCAAGATAGACAAGTTAAGCCATGAACCACAGAGATTCCCCGTCTCTGCTTCTCCAGCACTGAGATTACAGACGCATGGCTCCATCCCCAGTATTTTACATGGAAACTTGGGATTCAAACTTGTGTATGTGTGTGGGAAGCACTTGACCCACGGGAGCCTGCTCCCCAGAACTTTGAAGAGATGGGCAACTGTTTTTGGTTGTTGTTATATAAATGAACCCATTTATTGCAGGCCAGGGCCGTCTCAAATGATAGGGCTTCTACTGGTCCTTCAGGTCCTTCAGTCTTCTGGTGGCAGACGTGATAGCAGAAGTCGTGATGTAGCTCCAGCCCCGCGGGCCACTGTTTTCATGCAGGAACCGCAGTGCCAGATGTCCACAGCCTGTTGTTTCATCTTGGTTTTGCCACAGAAGGAGCACGTGGACTTGGCATGCTGGCTGATTTCAATTTTCTTCACCATTTTCCAGAAGGAGGCACCACAGCGGGTCCCATACCTACTGCCGATGCGAAGCTTCTTGGTGCAGTTGGCCACGTCGCTGTGACCCGAGCCAGACCACAGAGAGCCACAGGCAACTTTTCTAAATCGGAGGTTCAGCCAGGTGTCCTTCTGCTCAGTGTCACAGCCCAAGTCTCCTTTTCTTGAGCTATACATATTTAATGATTTTTAATTTAAAAAACCTGAAAATGATCCTTTCTCTTCCTCCAGCTTTATTTTGCCCAAGCTCTCTCCTCATTTTCCCCAAACAGCTAAATGTAAAACAGAACACACTCAGCGAAGGAAACAAGGTTTGATAATTATAGTAAACATAATTGAGTTTGCAGAAGTGATGTCTCCAACTTTGAATTCAAAGACAATGGACAGCATAGCAGTTCAAATGCAAATGAGTCTTTGGTTTCTGAAATAAAAAGTTTTCAGTGATGGGGAAAAGAAATGTTTCTTTACGGAAAATACAACAGAGCTATTCCCTGGTAAAGATTCTTTTTGATGCCAGTTACATCTTAATAAAGCTTAGAAAAATAATTGAAAAGCCTATTAGAAGGGAAGTAAACCAAAGTATTATCAATAAAAGATAAGTCTAAAAACCTAAAATAACAGATCACAGGGAAACTGAGCAAAAATGAAAGAGAAATGATGCATTGAAAGGAGGGGGTTAAGAGAACACAAAAGAAAGAAGAAGATTGACAAGAATAGAAAAAATATAAGAAATAGAATGATTTACATGGCTTTGATAAGTTTTAGTTCATTGTCAACCTAAGTGGAGAAAAACAAAAAAGCTAATTTTCAGAAGCAAGTGAATGAGGCGCCTGTCTATGGGTAAATGTTGAGGGTGCCAACTGATGCCCCATTGTCTCTTATGTGCTAACTGAACTAACTTCAGAAGACTATGATGCCAGCTCCCCAAATGTCCTGGCTAATGACCAGTGCTCAAATGCACTAAGCGTGTCTTACAGGGTCATACAGATAGATGGGCTTTTTCTCTAAGAGGGAGCAGATGGGGCAGAGGGTATGCACTGCTCAGAGAACTGCCAAAACTCTACCTAAAATGATGAGCCCTACCTTCCCAAATGCCCTCAAGTGCTTATAGGGAGCGCCAGCAAAAGCCTTTGAACCAACCAACTGCCCTTCCTTGCACAGGTGGCGGTATACACCTCGAAGCTGTGTCGCCGTATCAAGGGGAAGACTAAATATCCTCAGGTTTAGTAAGAAACTAGATCCATGCAGAAAGGTAGTTATCAGTGTAGGTAGCAATTAGAGGCTGAGTAGGATGCTCTAAGAGTATTAAAAAAGAAACCAGAGGGGTCGGAGAGATGGCTTAGCGGTTAAACGCTTGCCTGTGAAGCCTAAGGAGCCCGGTTCGAGGCTCGGTTCCCCAGGACCCACGTTAGCCAGATGCACAAGGGGGGCGCATGCATCTGGAGTTCGTTTGCAGTGGCTGGAGGCCTTGGCGTGCCCATTCTCTCTACCTGCCTCTATCTCTCTCTGTTACTCTCAAATAAATAAATAAAAAATGAATAAAATATTTTTTAAAAAAGAAACCTAAAGGTATGCAATCATCAAATCCCAAAACATCCCAGGAAGTGACCAAAATAAACACCACTGGTCCAAGTCTTATCTCCCCCAAAGCGGAACTCAAACTGGCTGGAGCTCTTTGGCCTTAATACAAACTATTATCAGTGTATCAGGAGAAAAAATTGCTTTTATTTACTTCATCTTGAAAATTTGCCACAGTGGGAATCTTCATCATATACTGACATAGTGTGCTCTAAATAATACCGAAGCTTCAAACTAACAAAGTTTTTTCTTTTTTTTTTTTCAGGATTTAACAGTGAAGAAAGGGGATAATGGACAGTAATTCTCAAAGGGTTGACTTTTATCAGTTAAAAACAAAATAAAAAGTAGCAATAATAGCTGGGTGGGGTGGCGCACTCCTTTGATCCCAGCACATGGGAGGCAAAGATTGGAAGATCACCGTGAGTTTGAGGCCACCCTGAGACTAATTCCAGGTCAGCTTGAGCTAGAGTGAGGCCCTACCTTGAAAAACGAAACAAACAACAACAACAAAAAAAGTAGCAAGAACAAAAACCCCCTAAGTATGATCCAAAGCTGATCTGTGATGGCCCTATCACCTGCTCCTCAAACACAGCAGTTTACCTCTTAAGAGAAACCCAGGAGTTTAACAACGAGTGAGATTAAAATGTGGTTGGTAAACTGTTCCCAAAGCATAACAGAACTTTTGAAAGGTTTCCCATAATTCCTATTTAAATTAATTTTTTTAAACTTCTGAACACAGTGATTCTCTTTATTTTAATGATTAAAAAACAAAGCCGGGCGTAGTGGCGCACACCTTTAATCCAAGCACTCGGGAGGCAGAGGTAGAAGGATCGCCATGAGTTCAAGGCCACCCTGAGACTACATAGTCAATTCCAGGTCGGCCTGGGCTAGAGTGAGACCCTACCTTGGGGAAAAAAAGATAACAGCATGTTATCTCTTAAGCAAAAAGGACTTAACATGGAGTTCATCACTACTTTGTCAGTTCAACTCATAATTAACTAAATAACTAATGAATGCTTGTTGCCCTGATAGGTCAACATCATAATTAGGGACAGTATGCCCCCTGGTGAGCCCTAAACCACTTGCCAGGGTGTAAGTGTCTGATAGTCAAACACTGCTCACCTTTCCCAGACAAGTGGGTTAGCCATGCTACCTAATTGCAGCCGGGGTCTCTTTCTCTTAATGAGTCCATGGATTGAGGATATAGGCCAAGAGAAGATGGGGGAGGCAGTGAGAGCCAGCCACAGCAAGAAGGTACGAGAGGGAAAGACTTCACGCCAGCTCACCCGCCCGCATGCCCACCGCTCGCTGCCACTCTCGCAGCCGTTCCTTCTTTCCATCTCTGCGGCTGCCACGTGTCCCCATCCTTGGCTTGTAATTGGGCAGTCCCCTGGCTCGGCTTCTTCCCAATCCGATCTTTAAGTAGTGACCGGCTAAATCTTTCTTAGGAAGAGATCCGATTTTTCCAGACAGAAGTATGAGATCTACGCAGTGGCGTGACGGAGAAGACCCACTGCGACCTCTGCTCGTCTGGTCTTTCCGTGACATCCGACAATCAGTGCACGTTTCAGTGATCTGGATTCGTCGGCCAGCATGCGCCGGCCACGTCCGCTCCTCCTTTCAGGCTATGTCCCTTTTCATCGCATTCCCGATTTCTCACCAACCATCTCTTGTAACTTTACTCATCCTTTAAGATCAAGTGCAAATGTCAACTCTTTCAAGAAATTGTTCTGCATTCCATTAAATGCGTACTACATATTCACATAACACTTCATTCACACATTAACATCCCACGGACTGCTTTGAATTAAAGCTAATTATGAAAACATCACTCTCTGCCACTGCACACTCGGTGTCTAAAACTTGACTCTTAAGAACGTTTTGTGACATTTGTTTAAATAATTATCTTTTCCTATTTGTAAATTCCTTGAGGTCATGATCCTTATCTCCTTTGAGTGAATGGTTAACATGAAAATTAAATATGATATACATATAATGTTTATTATAGTCATATTGTGATACTATATTTCATGATGTTTTATTATGTCAAGGTTCCATTCACCCACCATCCTCTGACAACGAAAACAAAACCTCTTATACAACAGCACACTATCCTCTGTGCTTATCTTGTGTCCTTTTCTATATTCCAGAAGCAATTGCTATTCTAAATTTGTTTTTGTTTCTTTTTTGACATAGGGTCTTGCGTTAGCCCAGGCTGACCTGGAATTCACTATGTAGTCTCAGCCTGGCCTTGAACGCACAGCAATCCTCTTACCTCTGCCTCCCCAGTGCTGGGATTAAAGGCATGTACCACCACTCCTGGCTAAATTTTTGTTTTGTTTTGTTTTGTTTGCTTGTTTTTGTTTTTCCAGGTAGGGTTTCACTCTCTAGTCCAGGCCAACCTGGAATTCACTATGTAGTCTCAGGTGGCCTCAAACTCATGGTGATCCTCCTACCTCTGCCTCCTGAGTGCTGGGTTTTAGCAATGCATGTTTTTGGCTTCTTGTAAGTGAAATTCTACTGCATCTATTATTTTTACAACTTTCTTTTTTCTGACTCAGTAAATTAGGCACCTAAGGTTCATGTATGTTGCTGCACGTCATTATAGTTTATTCATTTTCACCAAGAGAACCTCTTGTAAATGTGATGTCTGTGAAACATTAGAGGAAAAGAATGTCCAAGTGAAATTATGAACGCGAAACACAAACAAAAGCAACACCCAAATGTTACTTATCAGGAGGATGTATTATATTTTTATGCTAGCACCTACAAGTGTTTCTATTATATAGTATGTCTCTACAAATAATACTTTTTAAAAAAAAAAAGGGAAATGGAAAAAATTTTGAGAAAAAGTATGACTGGTTCTCTATGGTCACCTCCTCTTTAGAACCTGCCATGCTCAGTAAAGATAGTTTACTGTAAATATGTTTTAGTTAAGAGCCTGAGATATTTATCCACAAGATCAGCCCCAAGGCTGTAAGTGAACAGGCAGCTCTGAGTTGAGACAAGGAAATCAACAGAAACCATGATACAGTGATCTGCCCAGACCTAAGGGAGCAGAACATTATTTTTTAAAATGTTTCTATTTATTTATGGAGAGAGATGGGGAGTGGGAGAACGGGTGTCTGAGGGTCTCTTGCCTCTACAAACATACTCCAGACGCATTCACTACTCTATCTCTGACTTCATGTGGGTACTGGGGAACTGAACCTCTGGCTGGCAGGCTTCATCAGCAAGTGACTTTAACCTCTGAGCCATTTCCCCAGTTCTAGAGCATCATTCTTATGGGGGTAATTCTATATGCCTGATAAACCACTAAGGTTTGCAAGTGTGACTTTCTTTCCTCTAAATGTCATTCCCTAAAACCCTAACTTCACGCCCTCTCCCTGTCTGTGTTCTCTTCTTCCTTCTCCTCCACAGCTCCCCTCACCAGGTATGGACCAGCTATGGAGCACTAGGAAGAATATATGGATAATGATGTAAGCGATTTGTTTGTTTGTTTTGAGATAGGGTCTCACTCTAGCCCAGGCCAAACTGGAACTTACTATGTAGTCCCAGGCTGGCCTCGAATTCACAATGATCCTCCTACCTCTGCCTTCTGAGTGCTGGGAATAAAGGTATGAGCTACCACGCCTGACCCTAAGGTACTTTTATTTATTTATTTTTATACTACTAGGTATTCAGAACTAGATATGACTCTCTCTCATAGAGTGGGCCTCGAATCTAAACCAGAGAACATAACAATCATGCCACTTTTATACTAGTGGGCACACCCTGCCTGCTGTATGTCTTAGAGGGTCTATGGCTGGGTAAGACCACTGATGCCTGTTCTCCTGCAGCATGGCACTTCTAGCACTAAAACAGCAAGAGCAGGGAGGAAGTTTCTAGCTCTGTTCCAGCATGATTTCTCACTCAAACCAAACATGCAGTATCTGTAGCAATAAGGCCTTACCATCTGTGAACTAGCTACCTTTGTAATATTTTATTTTTATTTATTAGACAGAGAAAGAGAATGGGCATTCCAAGGCCTCCAGCCACTACAAATGAACTCCAGATGCATGCACTACCTTATGCTTATGTGGGGTCCTGGGGAATTGAACCCAGGTCCTTTGGCTCTGCAGGCAAGTGTCTTGACCTTTAAGCTATCTCTCCAGCCCCTAACTACCTTTTCGACTTCCGTTCCCTGCCTTCCTATCTCCTGCTCTGACTTTATCCTGTCATAATACATTGTTTGGAAGCAATTGTCCCTCACTATACCGTCATTCCATCAAACGCAGCACACCCATCAGAAAGCAGTGAAGCCAGTCTTCTTGACTTTTTAGCATGCTTCATGCTAACTCTTCGGCAGAAGAACCCCCTTAGAAAAATAATCCACGCCCCAGCATGTTATTAGACTATTTCTCATCTTACTGAGATAGAAACCAACCCTCAGGGTAACCCAGCCCAGGAAGATACAGGGAAGACAAATGATACCAGGCCAAAAGACAGTATTCATTTGCAGGACTAGCCTTTCCAAAGAGCTGACATGGAAAATTACAGAAAGGAATTAAATCCGAAGGTAAACAGAAGATTGTCAACTGAAGACAAGTTTTTCTATAAAGCTGAGCATTATTCACAGAAGTTCATCTCTCTCTGTCTGACTGTTCCATTTTCCCATGATTATAATTTGGACCTGTCTATTTAGCAAAGAAAAGGGGGGGGTTACTGTGACACAATAGATGTACAAGTAAAGCGTGCGTGCAGACTTTCCTTCACTCCTGTCTCACCTTCTTCCTTTCCCTTCCCCACTCGTCACTGAACGCATGCCCCACTGCCACACGCAGAGGAAACGTCCAGTCAGTCTCAGCTTCTATCCTGGCACGCCTCTTCCTTCTTCTTTTGAGCTTCCGTGTCACTCACTGCAAATGACTCGCCCTTCTTTTGCACCCTGGATCCTTCCCAGGATTTCTCTACCTCTTACATCTGTTTTGACAAAGGCGCACCCCCTGTTCCAGATACACTGCTTCTCTACCTGAGCAGGCTCAAAACCCCTTTTCAAACAAAAGGAATCTGTCATAGCAATACTGTCTCCTCCATATATGTCAATCAAACCCAACAACTTCCCTGACTTTCTGTCTCCTCGCCTTCTCTTAGAGTAATCCTCATCAAACGTCTTAGTTCACCTGCTAAAAACAGGATATCTGGAAAAGTCATAACTACCTAATTACCTTTTCTCTCGGGCTTTAGGAACTAATAAGAGAAATCTTTACTTTTCACTCCAAAATATACAACTATGTGGTCAAGTTAAAAATGGCATGGGTTCGCTGGGCATGGTGGTGCACGCCTTTAATCCCAGCACTCGGGAGGCAGAGGTAGGAGGATCGCTGTGAGTTCGAGGCTACCCTGAGACTCCATAGTGAATTCCAGGTCAGCCTGGGCTAGAGTGAGACCCTACCTCAAAAAACCAAAACAGGACCCGTGTCTGTCTCTTCAGGTTCCACGTAAGTCAGATATGCACAGCGACATAAGTGTGCAAGGTTGCACACGTGCACAAGGTGGTGCATGTGTCTGGAGTTTGATTACAGTGGCTAGAGGCTCTAGTGCACAAATTCTCTCCACCTCCCCCACCTCCCCATGCGTGCACATATATAAAATGGCCAGCCTGTTGGGCTTGTCTCAAAAAAAAATGTTTTTTTTGAGGCAGGGTCTCGCTCTAGCTCAGGCTGACCTGGAATTCACTATGGAGTCTCAGGGTGGCCTCGAACTCACAGCGATCCTCCTACCTCTGCCTCCTGAGTGCTGGGATTAAAGGCATGCACCATCATTCCTGGCTGAAAAATAATTTTTTAAATGGCATAGTCATTGCTAGAAAACCTCTGTTGGATGTTGCAGTTCACAAAGCCAAGGTAGTGAGAGTCTGGATGGAAATATGTAGAAACATTGGGCAAAGAGTGGAAACAAACATTTTCTGGCATCAACGCTGGGCCAGGCACTGCTTGACGTGCTTGTTTATACCCCTTCACCACCACAAAGGCTGGGAAGGGCTACTATCCTCTTTTTATATGTATATATTCTATTTATTTATTAGAGAGAGAGAAAAAGGAAGATCGCGAGACAGAATGGGTGCACCAGGGCCTCTAACCGCTGCAAACAAACTCCAGATGCATGCGCCACCTTGTGCATCTGGCTTACGTGGGTCCTGGGGAATTGAATCTGGGTCCTTGGGCTCCGCAGGCAAGCACCGTAGTCGCTAAGCCACCTGTCCAGCCCTGTCCTCTTCTTTTGACAGAGCAGAGCACTAAGGCTTAGAGAGGCTTCACAGTAGTGTCAGAAACTGAGTCTCAGTCTGTCTGAGCTTTGTGTTGGAAGCACAGATGAAGGCGGCGTGAGAGGGAAGAAGCCCAGGAATTAATATTCTGACAGCGTTAACACACATGATGCAGGCTGCTTATCAACTCGGGCTCCCGCACGCTGTGGTCACCCCTCCTCTTATCACCTGCCACAAATCTCTCAGTGTAACCCTACAGTTCACTCTACTGCTCTCTAAAGTGCCTGATGATAGATGATGCTCTGCCTCCGAATAGACTTTCTCTACTGTGAAATGCCCTTGGTGGCCCTGTTTCCTCTATCCATCTCTTAGCCCAGAATTTAGCTCGGGGGTTGCTTCCCTCAGGAAGCGTTTCTTCACCCTCTAGGCTGATCCAGATTCACCTCCCTGGGAAAGGACAGACCTGTCCCATGACATTTATCCGCTGAGCAATGATAGCTGATCTGTTTCTCCTACTAACAAAGATGACTCCAGGATGATGGCGACCACGCTTGGTTTGCTTTGGGTCTCGAGCACACCCAGTATAGTGAGGGGAACATCGATGGTGCTCGGTGGCTCCAAAGAAAAGAACTGAGAGAAGGCAGCAAACATCACAGGGCAGTAGATCTGGAGTCACGATGCTAAAGTCTGGGAGCCAGAGTAGACCATCTCACAAGGTGATGGTCTAAGTAGAGGCTAGAAAAGAACCCATCAGAAGTGTTGAAGAAGGCAAGTTACAGATGCTGCTGCAGGACCCACCCATCATTCCAGCCCTGCACTCTGGGCATCAGATGGTTCCAGATCAGATCAGCGTCTTCTGAAGACAATAATTAAAGAGATAGCAGGCAGGAGACTGGCTTCTAACTCAGGCTGACCCAGGTCATCTCATCCCAGTTTCTCTGTTTTTAACATGAAGGGGGAGAGGAACCCCCCTAGATGATCTCCAGAACCCAAACACCAATTGTAAGAAAGTAGCTCATTTGATTCCCATGATACACTGTGTTCTCACGGGGCACACTGATGCCCAAACGCTCTATCCATACATCTTTACCAAAAGGCTCCTCTGTCGGATGGTTCCTTTCTCTTTGAGCCAGCTTCACGCTGCTGGCAGAAAACTCTTGACCAAGAAGAGCATCTTGGGAGAGGAAAGGGTTTATTTTGGCTTACAGACTGGAAGGGAAGCTACATGATGGCAGGGGGAAAGGACAGCATGAGCAGAGAGTGAACATCAACTCCTGGCCAACTTCAGGTGGACAGCAGCAGCAGGAGAGTGTGCCAAGCACTGGCAAGTGGAAGCTGGCTATATGCCCCCAAGCCCACACCCACACTACACTGTCTCCAGGAGGATCCAATTCCCAAATTGCCACCAGCTAGGGACCTAGCATTCAGAACACTTCAGTTTATTGGGGGGAGGGGAACCTGAATCAAACTACCACATGTATTTTGTATGTGTCTATTACACAGGAGAGCTTTTGACAAAAATATTAATAAAACACAATGATACAGGTAAAAGCTGAGAATAAAGAAAAAGTGGCACTTGCTTACCAAATTTATTCAACAGAACTGCAGTATCCACTTAGTATTCACAGAGTTTGAAAAATATATTTGATTTGCCTTGGGAGCAAAGGTCCACAATAATATCATCATTTCCTATTTTATTTGAGTTCTCCTTGATGTAAGGTCACTGTCCACAGGACCAAGTCTATTAGCTTATTACTGCTTCACACGGCTCTGTAATTCTTGGCTCTGTTATGAAAGCAGAAACTTGACTGAAGTGACAAAAATATTTTCTGCCTGAAAATGACCCTGATATGCAAACCAACTGATAGAACTAGTGACAGAGTGAGCTAATCTGAAAAATGGCAGGGATTAGCTGTGTAAACTGTGTTAGGCCTAATTTATAGTGATTACTTAACTGGAGGAATATGCTTTCCCACCTACACTTGGTGTTTTTCAGTGAGAAAAAAATGGAAGAAGTAAAAAGGCATCTGTCTATTTGCAAATCTGTGCCTCTCTTGGGACTTGTACCATAGGAATGACAGAGGTCATCTGTGCAGTATAGACCCCTTAAAATGGCAGCAACTGGGCTGGAGAGATGGCTTAGCGGTTAAGCGCTTGCCTGTGAAGCCTAAGGACCCCGGTTCAAGGCTTGGTTCCCCAGGACCCACGTTACCCAGATGCACAAGGGGGCGCACGCGTCTGGAGTTCGTTTGCAGTGGCTGGAAGCCCTGGTGTGCCCATTCTCTCTCTCTCTCCCTCTATCTGTCTTTCTCTCTGTGTCTGTCGCTCTCAAATAAATAAAAATTTTAAAAAAAATTTTTAAAAAATGGCAGCAACTAAGAATATCCCCCCCACCCAAATCAACTCACTTTGCTGAACATTACAGAGGGGAGGCAGAGTTAGGCAAGGCTTACATGCTTGTGGGTATTTGAAGAAGTAAAGGCAGACACAAGACAGAACAGTGGGCACAACTAGAGGTTACACATCCCCAGCACCCCCTCCTGTGACACACACACACACACACGCGCGCGCGCGCGCGCACCAGCCAACAGAGCGCCTTGCCCATCTTAATTCTCACACCACAACAAAGACGTTTCCCTCACCCCCTCACAGCAGAGCTGGGCATGCACACTTCTGATGAAGCCGATTTGACCCTGACTCCTGTGAACATGACTTCTGACCAACAGCTTTCTTGAGTTTTCCACCTTCCTCATATATCAGCCTTCTAAGAAATGAGATTTAGGTCATAACTTCATATTTTTTTTAGGAGAATGAGTATTTAAAGAACACACTCTATCTTTTACTTATTTATTTATTTGAGAGAGGCAGAGAGAGAGAAAGAAAGAATGGGCACACCAGGGCCTCCAGCCACTGCAAATGAACTCCAGATGCATGAGCCCCCTTGTGCATCTGGCTTACGTGGGTCCCGGGGAATTGAACCAGGGTCCTTTGGCTTTGCAGGCAAACACCTTAACTGCTAGCTAAGCCATTTCACCAACCCGAACACACTCTATCTTGTCAGAACTTTAGATCCCAATTTTCTTCTCACTTTCTTACCCTAAATGTGAGCATGTGCAGGATGCATTACAAGGCACAGTAGCAAAGGTTCAAGATGGCTGAGGAAGAAAAATGCAGTCATGTCGCTAATTAGCTCTCCAAACTGGACCCCAAACACAGGAATCTTCCTTCTCTCCTACTTGTTGTTTCTGACAGGGTTTAGGCTAGTAAAGGAAACTGCAAACACTCTTGTTTAATAGCGTGTGTGTGTGTGTGTGTGTGTGTGTGTGTGTGTGTTCTGAAAAATGTTAAGTTCCTTGGCCTTGTGTAGTGATTTTCACACTCCTACTCTCAGGAACTCTCAGAGCCAAAGAGAGAGACAGTAGCAACGAGACTGACTCCATGTGTGCAAAAACACATTTACTGTAATTAGTGTCTACTTCGAGGATGCAGGCTCCGTGAAGGCTGAGATCTGTTTTGTTGACTGGTATAACCCTGTGTTTAAAATAAGGCCTAGACACTAGTAAATTTCTTGGTAAATAATTAGTGAATTAATGAACAGATGAATAAATCGTGTCTACTATAGCTTGGTATTCTGTTTGCTTTTCTGACCAGCCCTGAGGACATGTGATTTTTGTTACACGAGTGTGGAACAGGGATCACACGAGTGTGGAACAGGGATCACACAGTGACTTGGGACTCTGTGACAACCAGGTATGGCCAAACTCAGGCTTCCAAAATGCTCTCAAAGTCCTTCCAATGGGTCCTCAAAGGAATATTTTCAGAGACAACCCCTCAATGACCTAAGACCCTCCCACTAGGCTCCACCTTCCAAATGTTCCAGTACCTCCTACAGGGTCACCTGGGAAGCTGCTCAAATCAGAGTGGACCTTTGTGGGATCCAAACCGTATTCAGACCACAGATGCCATGGCTATCCTCAGTGTCAGATGGGGAGAGGAGGCCCTGACAGCTAAGGCAGCTCTTGGGCTTCCCATGCCCACTCCTGACTTGTCCACCATGACGCTACAAGACACAGCCGCCCACATGGGCCACCAGTGTTTCACAGCTACTGTGCCTCCATCTGACTGAAGAAAGAGAAAAAGACAAAAGATGCTTTTTGTTTTTCCCACTGTTCTTGGGACTTTAAGCAGGTGGCTTCGTTTCTCATTGCACCAGGTTCATCATTTTGTGCTGTCCCTAATCTTGTGAAGTTATTATATATGAAATGATTAGAGAATTCTGATGTTGACACAAATATCGTTCTGCTAGTGCTGACTCCAGAACTATAAAATCAGGATAAGGTCTACTCCAGGCATCACTAAACTCCTCCACAAGTTCAATTCCTCTGTCACTGATGGTCGGTCACAGTGTCGTCGCATCATTATTTTATCCCTAAACATCTTTTCCAACTGAACAAGCTGCATGGCTTTGGTTTCAGTCAGTCACAGGAAGCCTGCACAGGTTCCTGTCAACACATCTTCCGGATGAGGTGGAAGGGAGAAACCGAGCCTGAATGCTGGCCATGTGAAAAGCAAAAAGAAAACAGGGATATGAAGTCCTGCATAAGGCTTGACTTAAGTAGCTGTAAAACCAGTCACCTCTGAGCGTCACTGAGCTCCTGGAATTGTCATAGAGTCAAAAACCACAGCGCCCTGAGAATGTCTCTCATGGCTTACTTCTGGCATGATATTTAAAACAGGTAACAAAAACCACAAAACATCAGAGATGGATTAGCGGTTAAGGCACTTGCCTACAAAGCCAAAAGACCCAGGTTCGATTCCCCAGGATCCACATAAGCCAGATGCACAAGGTGGTGCAGGCCTCTAGAGTTCATTTGCAGTGGCTGGAGGCCCTGGTGCACTTATTCCCTTTTCTCTCTGTCTCTTTCAAATAAATAAATAAAAATTATATATATATATGTTTTGTTTTGTTTTTGAGGTAGGGTTTCACACTCTAGCACAGGCTGACCTGGAATTCACTATGTAGTCTCAGGGGGGCCTTGAACTCGTGGTGATCTTCCTACTCCTGCCTCCTGAGTACTGGGATTAAAGGTATGTACCACCACGCCTGGCAAAATAATTTTTTTAAGTTTTTTTTTTAATTTTTTATTTATTTATTTGAGAGAGACAGACACAGAGAGAAAGAGAGGTAGAGGGAGAGAGAGAGAATGGGCGTGCCAGGGCCTCCAGCCACTGCAAACGAACTCCAAACACATGTGCCCCTTGTGCATCTGGCTAAAATGGGACCTGGGGAACCGAGCCTCGAACCGGGGTCCTTAGGCTTCACAGGCAAGCGCTTAACTGCTAAGCCATCAATCCAGCCCCAAAATAATTTTTTTAAAAGGACCCAAAATATCAACATTTTCTGGTAAGAGTCAAGGGAGTTTCATCAGTAAGACGTGAAGCCCTTCTTTATAAGCTCTACTGAGGCTAGAGACCCCAGATCACCACATAGATGCGGCTGCCAGCACTGTGTAAGGAAAACGAAGATGTTCAAAGCCCTGTTTTCAAAACAGGATGTGATTTCTGGTATCTGGCCTCTGATATAAAGAACTTAGAAGTCGCCAGTGTATCCTAAAAATATGTAAATGGATAAGAAAGTTGAAAAAATTAGTAAATTCTTAGACTTGTCAAGAGATGTGGGGTCACAAGACAAACTGCTGCCCCCCAAAACAAGAGTGATGGAGAGATGGATACAGAGAATCCCAGTCTGGGGGAGCAGAGGCCTCCACAGGGCATAGTCCTGAGGTAGGAAAACCTGAACCATGAAAAGAAAGTCTTAAAATTCCAGGGGACTCCAGTCTTGGAGGCAGGAGGACACATGGTGAGTTTTTTGTTTTTGTTTTTTGGTTTATTTTTTTGGTTTTTCAAGGTAGGGTCTCACTCTAGCCCAGGCTGACCTGGAATTCACTATGGAGTCTCAGGGTGGCCTCGAACTCATGGCGATCCTCCTACCTCTGCCTCCCTAGTGCTGGGATTAAAGGCGTGTGCCACCACACCCGGCAATACATGGTGAGTTTTAACCCCAGGTTCTCACAAAAATAATGGAGAAAAGACTCTTGAAAACACCAGGGCATTCTCTTCTTAACAAGGCCTGCCCCTGGGAAAATTATGCACCCAGAGCCTAAACTGCTAGGGTTCTATGAGAGATGAACTTCCTAGAGGAAGAAAAATACCCAATTCAGCCCCCTCTGGCCATCCTCCCACCTAAGGGAGAAACACTTACCAAAGACACAGGCTCACTGGAAACCCAAGTCCTAAGCACAGCACTACACAAGACTTCTCCTCAACCCACGCATGACCACAAGGAAGCCATTAGAGGCCTATTCACGGAATTTTTTTCTACCTAGTATCGTGATGTTCACGTTTCCATAAAACATTGCAGAGCAAACAAAAAAGCAAAACCCACCGGGAGTGGTGGCGCACACCTTTAATCCCAGCACTCAGGAGACAGAGGTAGGAAGATCGCCATGAGTTTGAGGCTACCCTGAGACTACATTGTGAAACCCAGGTCGGCCTGAGCTAAAGTGAGACCCTACCTCGAAAATCGAAAAACCAAAAACAAACAAACAAACAAAAAACCCAGTTTTGAAGAAACTGAGCAAGCACCAGAACCAGAATCAGGGTCAGATATGCAGGAATATTTGAATTATCATCAGACTAGGAATATCTATATATCTGGAGAGATGGCTTAGAAGTTAAGGCACTTGCCTGCAAAGCCTAAGGACCTATGTTCGATCTTGCTCCAGATCCCACGTAAGCCAGATGCACAAATGTGAGGCAAGTGCAAGGTCACACATGCCTACTAGGTGGCACAAGCGTCTGGAGTTCGAGTGTAATGGCTGAGGCCCTGGCACACCCATTCTCTATCTTTATCCCTCTCTCTCTCTCTAAAATAAAAAATTAAATATATATATACACACATATATATGGTAAGGACTATAAAGGAAAAAAAGATATGTAAGAACAAATGTAATGAAAGCAGAGATATGGACATTCTAAGAAGGAATCAAAAATAAATGCTAGAGATCAAAAAACACTGTAACAGAAATGAAGAATACTTTTCATGGGCTAATGAGCTGACAGGACAGAACTGAGGAAAGAATCTTGGAGTTTGAACATATGACAAGAGAAACCTCCAGAATGGAAAAAAACATAGAGAGCAAAGACTGAAATAAACACAGCAGCAAGCCTAAGATGACTATATAGTTATTATGTGAATAACAGAAGTAGAAGCAAAGAGAAATATACAAATAATGACCTAATTAATATCAGACACTAGACCACTAATGTACAAAGCTTAGAGAAGACCAGCAAGATGTCATAAAAAGTTCACTTGGGCACAGCATATTTAAAATTCAGAAAATTAAAAATCCAGCCCCCAAAGAAATCTAGAGATAAGGGAAAAAACTTTAATTACAGCGAAACAAAGGTAAGAATTCTAGCTAGCTTATCCTTAGATAAGCAAGAAGAAAAGAGAATGAGAAAAATAACTTTTTTAGAGAAAAGACATAACAACCTAGAATTTTTTTATCTGATTTTGTACAGAATTATTCAACAGAAGTAAAGGAAAAAATATAAAAGTTTCTGGTCCAAAAAAAAGTGAGAGAATTTTAGGTCAGTACAAATGCCATTCAATAAATGTAACAAGTTCTTTAGAGAGAAAAAGAATCATATAGGTCAAAAAATTAGGCTTATGAAAATAAAGGGACTGGAGAGATGGCTCAGTGGTTAAAGATACTTACTTGCAAAGCCTGATGGCAGAGGATCAATTTCCCAGAACCCATGTAAAGCCAGATGCACAAAGTGGTACATGTGTCTGAAATTTGTTTCCAGTGGCCAGAGGCCCTGGTGTGCCCATTCTCTCTCTCTCTCCCTCATTTGCCTTTCTCAAATAAATAAATAAAAATATTTTAAAAAATAAAGAAAGAGCACTGGAGAAGGAATAAGCAGAGAAGCATTTTTCAATTTTCTTAATCTTAATCCATCTAACACAAAATAGTCTATTCAATGTAATACTGAAAATATGTATATAAGAAGACTTATACATATATATTTATGCTTATGTAAGAAAGTTAATGAGGGCAATGACATAAGGGACAGGTGGGAATATTCTGTTATTCTATGGCACTCACACTATCCATAAAGTTTAGTAAGATTTAAAAGTAGATTAGGGGCTGGAAAGATGGCTTAGTGGTTAAGGTGTTTTCCTGCAAAGCCTAACGACCTGGATTTGATTCCCCAGGGCCCACATAAAGCCAGGTGCATAAACTGGCATAAGCAACTCGAGTTCATTTGCAGTGGCTGGAGATCCTGGTGCACCCATTCTTTCTTTCTCTCTCTCTCTCTCTCCTTGAAAATAAATTTAAAAATACATTAGTCATGCCAGACATGGTGGAGCACGCCTTTAATCCTAGCACTTGGGAGGCAGAGGTAGGTGGATCACCGTGAGTTCAAGGCCACCCTGAGACTACATAGTGAATTCCAGGTCAGCTTTGACTAGAGTGATACCCTACCTCAAAAAAAAAAAAAAAAATACATTAGTCATTAATGTATGTTGTAAACTGAAAGAAAAATACTTAAAAAGTAAAGTGTTAACAGACATGCTGAGAAACAAAGGAACACAAAATCACATAAGAGTCAGTTTTCCTCATAATTATTAAAATATGGAAGCAGAGCACAGAGGACTTCGCAGGCGGTGACTGTACTCTGTACATTAGAATGGTTGGATGCACATAATTCTATAGCTGTCTAAACCCACAGGATTGACAACTCCAAGGTGAGCCTCCAATGCAAGCAGTGAATATTTATCCACTGTATCCAATGTTCCACTCATATCAACACTCCTTCATCAGCACCTGGTTTCATTACCGTCTGAACCTTTCAAGATTTCTGTAGGAAAGAACTTGGTTCTTGTAGATCGCCACCTCCGTAGGTACGAGGCATCAGTCATACCCGCCCTGGTCATTCCTACCTCTGATTGCTTTATGCCTTGACTGTTGCCTATTAATGTTATAGATGCCTCTTGTTCTCCTCAGACATGGAAGTTATGCTTCTACTTCTCAATCTCCTTGTGATTCCTCAAGGGCGACAGACAGTTTTCGAGAGAAGAAAGAAATTTACAAATTTTTATTCCACCATAATTCTTCTTCATATGTGGTCTTCGAGGGCTGTTATCTTCACTAATAAAATGTATTTCACTCTCCGGTAGGATCATAGCCATTTCAGATTTGACAGACATGGGCTGGAGAGAAGTCTTAGTGGTTAAGGTGCTTCCCTGCGAAGCCTGAGGACCCAGGCTCAACTCCCCAGATCCCACGTTAGCCAGACACACAAAGGTGGGGCAAGCGCAATGTCACAAGTGCACACTAGGTGGCATAAGCATCCAGAGTTCAATTACAATGGCTGAGGCCCTGGTGCGCCCATTCTGTCTCTCTCCTCTCTCTCTAAAAATACTGCAAAAAATATGCCGGGAGTGGTGGCGCACGCCTTTAATCCCAGCACTGGGGAGGCAGAGGGAGGAGGATCGCCATGATTTTGAGGCCACCCTGAGACTACATAGTGAATTCCAGGTCAGCCTGAGCTAGAGTGAGACCCTACCTTGGGAAAAAAAAAAAAGTAAAACATAAAAATAAAAAATAAATTGACTGACGTGAACCAGTGGTTTATTTTGTCTCTGGTAACTTGTTATGAACAAATAATCAGGAAAAAAAAAGGGGGGGGGGAAGAAGGTCAATATTCCAAAAAAAAATTTTCACATGTACAACTTCCTCTATCAACTCCTAAGTCAATGTTAGGTATACAGCATGTGGCTAATACCTGTTGAGTAATTATGAAAAACCATGAGGGACAAGCAAAAAAAAAAAAAATAGTGGCAATTAAGGAACTATCAGATTGTCCCTAAAAAATTCTATACTGTGAAGTGTTCCAGTCTGAGAAGCTAGGCAAGGTGTGAGCTCCTCTGGGTATGGTACGTGCTGGGCCAGACACAGCTAATGGGCTGCCAGCTGAATGATCAGATCGGGGGAGGACATAGCCCAAGAATTACTTCTTAATTAAGGTAGAAGAGATCCAAACCTGAATAGAAGGGTAATGTTATGTTTTGCATTAGATTCCCAAATAAAAAATGCATGATTCCCCCAAATAGCTCCATTCATGATTCATTTGCCCAGCGAGGCACAGAAGAAGCCAGGTGTCTGCGGAGCAGCTGGCCCGAGGCAAAGCAGAATGGCCCCAATTACTGTTTCCATGCTCGCCTGCCACCTCTGTCCAGTGCATGAGAAACTGTGGAGCACCCACCATGTGGGGAAGGCGATGCCCCCAGATCTTACATCCCTCCCCAGTATAGTCTAGATTCATAGCCCTGGGAAATAGATACCAGTCACAATGCACTTGGCTTGTAACTGTGAATACGGATTTCTCCCCCCACCTCCCCGAGCTTGTATGAATCAGGTTACTTTTCCCTCAGCTACTCTCCGTTCCAGTGGACGCGCAGCTGTGAGGACAACCTCAGGCCTCAGCTCTGAACACTATGCCCCTCTGCTAAGGGCAACTTCCTCTCCTCTGTGCTGTGCCCTCCACGAGAAAGGGCCTTTGCCAGAGCACTGATGGGATTGTGGCCTTCAAACCCAAGCTCCTCCTTTATGAAAGAAGGGATCATTAGAACCTTCCAGTCACACAAAGCGATGCACAGTTGACATGGCATTGGAAAGGACACGGTCCAAAGCAGTTCAGGGCTAAATAAGCGCCGTTCTGCACGCTGCTTTGGTGAGCCATGGTGAGGTGAGGGTGAGATCTGGAATGGTCAGAGGTGAGGGTTTGAATTAGAGGCGTGTGAGCACAGCTTTTTAGTGGGAAGAGGGAGGTTATTGATTAGCAGCTCAGAGCAGGAGTTTTAGGAAATGGGAGTCAGGAGAATGTGCGTCTGACATGCCGAAAGACAGGTGTGGGAGGCCAGATCCGAGCTGGGAAGCAAGAAGAGAGAGAGAGAGAGAGAGAGAGAGGGATGTGTGTGGGAAGAGGCAGACAGATACAGCGAGAGAGATGGCCAGATGGAGAGACATGCACCGAACTTCAGCAAAGAGGGCCAGAGAAAGAAAGAGAGAAAGAATGGCATCTGGGGCTTTTATGCCTGTGCCCTCGAGGCACGGCGACTGGGCCTACGGAGGGAGGAAACTTGGGTGGTGTGGTCTACGAGAAGGAGCACTGGGTAGAGCTTCTAGACTCTGGCCGAAGTCAGACAAATGGGTGAGCTACATCCTGGCTGTGACCTGTTCATCTTGTGACCTTGGATGGGTTATCCAGCCCTTCTGAAGCTCAGGTTCCTCCTTGTGGAGTGACTAACAATATCTGCGTCCCAGGCGCACATCCTTGGCATACTCCTTTGACAATCACACACTGGGCACACCTGTCCTAAGTGGTAAATTTCAGCCTGCTCACATCCGACTCTTTCCCTCCCGCTATTCAACAATGGAGGCCTAGTTGTAAGTGTTGGTAAAAGGGATGACCACCAATTTTTTCCCACTCCGCACTCTCCTCGTCATGAGACGGTGAGACTTTCAGCCTTCAAGGTCGGCTACACTGTCCCATGAAAGCAAATGTTAAGAGTACGCCATCCTTTCTCTTCTAGTTAACAATGTAGTGTAACAACAATGCTATTTAGACTAATTTCCATTTTTGTTCTCAAAATCATAAGATCAGGGCTGGGGAGATGGCTCAGTAGTCAAAAGTGTTTGCTTGCAAAGCCTGATGGCCCAAGTTTAATTCCCCAGCCACCCATGTAAAACCTTATGTGAAAAGTGGTATAATCCAGCTACAGTGTCGCATGCTTTTAATCTCAGCACTCAGGAGGCCGAGGTAAAAGGATCACCATGAGTTTGAGGCCATCCTGGGTTACAGAGTGAGTTCCAGGTCAGCCTGGGCTACAGTGAGAACCTGCCTCAAAAAAAAAAAAAAGGTAGGCATGGCACACAGCCTTTTATCTCAGCACTTGGGAGGCAGAGGTAGGAGGACTGCTCTGAGTTCGAGGCCACCCTGAGACTACACAGTGAATTCCAGCCTAGGCTAGAGAGACACCCTACCTTGAAAAACAAAACAAAAAAGTGATGCAAGCATTTGGCATTCCATTTGCAGTGGCAAGAGAACTTTGCATGCTCTTTCTCTTTCTCATATACACACATAAATAAATAAGTGAATGAATGAATATATAAATGAATATTTATAAATTCTCTTGAAACCAAAGGAAGACTAAATAACTGCTAGGTTTCTCACTTAATCCAAGGAATAGAGAGCCTCGGTATGAGTGGAAATTAACATAGGATTGCTGTGAAAGTTAACTGCAATAATTAATGGGTGCTCAGTGGACAGAACATGATAAAACATAGCAGAAGGAAAATGATCTTCATTAGCGATGCTACAGTCCCACAACTTGGACCAACAAGTACAATGACGGTGATGATGGGCCAGCTCACAGGGAACATGCTTTTGAGGCTCCAGGCAGGAACCAGGTACTGGAAGGGGAAGAACCAAGCCAGCTTTCGCCTGTTCCGAATCAGCAGAGGCTGGGGCCAGGGCTTTTCTCGGACCCCATTATCTGTACTGAGCACTCTATCCTGCTGTAAATCAGTCAACACAAACTCCGAACTGTACTTAATAGCAAACAGCTCTTCCCAGGGCAAAGGGGTTTGAAGGAAAAAAAAAAAAAAAAAAAACCGCACCAGGAATATGGCTTTCCTCACTCAAGATAAATATCTATTAAATGTGCACACAAATCCCTGAATAAATACCAAAAGCATTCCTTTGTGTTGTTTTGAAATTCAGAGTGCATTAACAGAAGAACAGGGCACCTCACTCTCTGTCACACCACTGTCTTCACCCAGGCAGTATGCTGTGAGCATTCATGGGAGATTTTATTACCACTCAAAGCATGTATAAAAACCAAATGTCGGGCTGGAGAGATGGCGTAGCGGTTAAGCGCTTGCCTGTGAAGCCTAAGGACCCCGGTTCGAGGCTCGGTTCCCCAGGTCCCACGTTAGCCAGATGCACAAGGGGGCGCACGCGTCTGGAGTTCGTTTGCAGAGGCTGGAAGCCCTGGCGCGCCCATTCTCTCTCTCTCCCTCTACCTGTCTTTCTCTCTGTGTCTGTCGCTCTCAAATAAATAAATAAAATTTAAAAAAAAAACCAAATGTCTCTAAAAAGTATTATTTGGCTGACATTTATCCTAAGGACTATTAAAACATATAAAAACATCAGTGCTTCATTTGAATACCTTCTTGTACCCAACTGTCTCTGTACAATTCCATTTTACACAATCTAAAGAGACTACACACTCCTGTCCTGTCTGGTTAGACTATATTAGTATTCCCCAGGAACACCTGAGCATAAGTTCTTACTCTAAAAACATCCCTGAAACTTGCAAGGACAGTCTTTCATCTGAGTCTCCGGAGCCTACTGGAGTACCCAGCACATAGTAGGCACTCAGTTCATGGTTACCAGGTTGTTTTGTCTTTTAATGACAGCTATCATTTCACCAGATGCTGTCCTGTTCGTAGGCCCTAGGATTACCTGATCAAGAATACTTGACACACATGAGCCCTAGGCGTGTAACATCTGCTGCTGTTTGGAGAAATGTAGATACTATGCTGATCAAACTGCCCAGTAAGCACTTCTCTTAATATTCATACCCTTATATTAATGCTACTCTCACTTTGGGTAGAGAATCTTCTCTTTGCAGATGGCAGTGACCTTGGGATGACTCAGAAGGTATCATAGTGCTGGAAAGAAGTGACTGGAGTACTGAGTAACATCTTGATCACACCTTCAGGGTCTAATGTGGAAGAGGTGACAGAAAGAATGTAAGAGCCAAAGAAAGGATAAGACTCCTTACAACGTGCTCCCTCCAGACACAAAATGGCCTGGATATTCATGACCTCATAGTGCCTGACACTACCTACACAAGACCATCATAAGAGGAGGAAAAGATCATGACATCAAAATAAAAGAGAGACTGATTGAGATGTGGAGGGGATATGATGGAGAATGAAATATCAAAGGGGAAAGTGGGGGGAGGGAGGGTATTACCATGGGATATTTTTTATAATCATGGAGATGTTAATAAAAATTGAGGAGAAAAAAAAAGAATATTTGACACAATGTTGAGAGGTTGGTTTAAATTGACCCCACTTCACAGAGGGACTCGGGTTAAGGAAGACTGAGACTCTTTTCCGTGGTCACATGCTTGGCAATAAACTAGGATTCAGATTCCAAAGCTCCCTGAAGCAGTTAACACTGTATTCATTTTTCTTTTTTTTATTTTAGAGAGAGCAAGAAAGCGACAGAGGAGAGCTAGAGAACTGACCCACCATGACCTCAGCCACTGCAATAGAACGCCTGTTGCTTGTGCCACCTAGTGGGCATGTACGACCTTGCTCTTGCCTCACCTTCGTGCGTCTGGCTAACGTGGGATCTGGAGAGTCAAAGCTGGGTCCTTAGGCTTTGCAGGCAAGTGCCTTAACTACTAAGCCATCTTTCCAGCCCAACAATGAATTCTTTCCAAGTATGGTCACCAGCAAACATTGTACCTCTTTCTCCTGGCTAAGTGCTCATCTTGCAATGCCTTGGCCACTAGTAACCTCTGTCTACAATTATACCAAGTGTTCAGGAGGGCACTGATCTAAATGTATCTGACTCTAGGCCATGCACTGGTATGTTTTTCCTAAGTCTCAGACTTAGATTGGTTTCTTGTTCTTACCTCTGTCTATGAACCAGCAGGAAAGGAAATCAAATCTGGTCCCATTAGGAATGTGCTCTGTTTTCATTCCCCATACTAGGTCAGGAAATGCCACAGCTGGCTAGGAAGGTCTGTCTTCTGGTTGGAGACTTGCTGCTCCAGAAGCCAGAAGCGAGATGATGTCATGAAGTTGCGCCAGAAAGCCCACAAGGATCTCACAATAATGCAGTGTTCAACGGCTCTGTGAGCTATCAAACCTCTCAGTTC